>NC_054468.1:137618029-137920886 GCF_017639515.1 Carcharodon carcharias | reverse complement strand
ATGATCAGCCATGATCATCAGCCATGAATGGCGGAAAAGGCTCAAAGGGCTGAATGGCCTACTCTTGCTCCCGGTTTCTATGTTTCTATCTTATGAATGAGTTACTCTGAAGCTCACTGTCAAACATAAACTGGTAACAGATATGATTCATCACATGATCTCCAAGAAGGCCTTTGTATCAATTTGCTGATGTATTTGTAATTAAGCCAGACACATCTTTGTGATATACCTTATTATCTGAGTTTAAATCTGAACATAACTTTCTTCATAAACCTAATTGAATTTAAATTGAAGTACAGAAAAATCTCTAAACTATGAAAACCTTAGGGACTGGCATCAGCTGTCCTTTATTCAGGTGTCCTTATGTTCAAAGTTGTACTTATAGGAACTGTAAGAATTTTTCAGTATAATAGGAGTTTATTACCTAGCACACATTGCACCAGAGAAGCCACTCTATCCCTACACTAGAGCTGTGGCAGCAATCAATCCCAGAAATAGAGTAATTTCTCTGCTGATATGCATGCTGAGTAAAGAGCATCCAACTTCACAAAAACCCTGCATGGAATCATCCCAGATCCACACGAAGTGCGATAGCGGGCAGGTAAAACGATGCTTTACCCACCAGCCGCAATGGTGGCTTTTAATGCCGTATTGTCCCAAACCTGCTGCATTAATTATGCATTCCTGGAAACGTGCCGTTTTCATGGCAGACAGGCTGTCATTTGCCCGCCACGTCATCACCTCGCTGCTTCAGCATGCTGGGTGCCATATTTGCAACAGATTATACCTTGTGTTTTAAGCTGTAATAGCACTTTCTGCTTGAAGGCTGTTTGTAGTTTGAGTTTTTACAGGGGCCTTTCGTATGTTTTCCATACAAGTTATTCGGCTGCCTCTAAGTGTTCAGTGTTTTGCTAGTGTGTTTTATGGGAGTGTCTAGGTTTCACTGCACTGTCATTGGAGATTTACCGACTGTTTTATTAAATGCCTCAAGATCATTTGTTTAGAATTTTGATGGTTGTTATTTGAAAAGAATAATGCCTGCAAAGATGATTTTCTAGAATATTATAATATGTATGTTTTCTGAAGAAAATTAGAAACATTGCAGCAGATACTAAGAGAAAGATGGGCAATAACAGAGATATGCCAACGGAAGAAAAAAATTAGAGTAGCAGAGAAAAAGGCCAGTGTAGGGAAAAAAAAAGAACAGCTCAAATTACACAGCTTAAACAGGGAACTACAAATCTCTTGGCCTACTGCTTTTAGTATGTACTGTGATAAAAAAAAATAGGTAGTTTATGGAAGAAGAATCATATTGGACTCAAAGTGTTGACACTTTCTCTCTCACAGATGCTGCCAGACCTGCTGAGTTTTTCCAGCATTTTCTGTTTTTAGTTTATGGGTTTCTCTATGTGCAGCGTCTCAGTTTAAAGTAAGGTTCAATTAAAGAAGATACATTCTTCTAGATGGCTTCTGCAACAGCATAGTAGGAGACCGGCTTTTAGCCTTTTGGTTCTGCATGAATGACTTAAAAGCAATTAACAGTTTATACATCAGAAAAAGTTACCAAGAATGCCGAACTAGTAGAAATGAATAGCAAGAATCACTACTAATTGACAGCATGGTGTAATCAGGCTAGACCTAACATAGCCAGTGTTTGTCAGGCACCACAGGTGGCCATAATCATTTTGCATGCATGTGTTCTGGAAATTCCTGTCAGTTGTTAGAGTAATGTACCTCTGCCTCACCAACGGGCTTTTCAAAAAGATTTATAATTATAAGGATTGGATACTTCAATATACTAGTTAGATTCAGTTTTGACTTAGCCTCGACAGACATTAAGGTAGATACAACTCCATGGGCAGAACACCCACATCATTCAAAGAACGGAAAGGGAAATGGATTTAAATAGTTAAAAATAAAATACTGCGGATGCTGGAAATCTGAAATAAAAACAGAAAATGCAGGTCTGACAGTATCTGTGGAGAGAGAAACAGAGTTAACATTTTGAGTCTGTATGACTTCTTCAGAGCTAAAGAAAGGTAGAAATGTGATGGATTTTATACTGTTGTAAGTGAATATTATAAGATTTTAAAATTAGGTTTTGAACAGAAAGCAACTTGCCCAGAAAACTAACTAACCTGCCAACTAGGCAGTCCTAAAGAAGAGTCACATTTGACTTTAAACTCCAACTCTGATCCTCTCTCCACATATATTGCCAGACCTGTTGAATATTTCTAGTACTTTGTTTTTATTTCAGATTCCCAGCATCCTCAGTATTTTGCTTTTATTTCACCTTGATATGTTTAGTTTTCTATAAATCATGCATTTTTAAAGTAGATTGTAGCACCACTGATGAGACGTACTAATTGTGTTTATTTGTATGCAGGACTAACTTGGCTTGCACTCATAAAATCTTTAATCTCACAAGTAATAAAGGCGGTCGAGTTTCTCTGGTTGGTGTTTTACTGGAGAGGAATAATCAAGCATTCCTTTGATTTAATAACTGTTCTGCTCATTCTCTCCTGCCTTACTAACAATGTCACTAAATTTTGAGCTCGAAATTGAGCATACAAAACATTTTTGGAAGGTATGACAGTCATTTTGAGAACTGTTGTTGTGGTAAACATTAGATTAATTGTCTGACATTGTTATGCTGAAGTCAACATTACACAGTAGCTTGCCAAATATTAGGTTTTGGTTTGAAAGTATATACCTCAGTCATTTTCCCAAAGATGCATTTAATGAAAGCTGATTGCAATTGGTTTTTGGAGGCTACAGCACAGAAATAGGCTATTTGATCCAACTAGACCATGCCAGTGTTTAAGCTCTACAGCATCCTCCCATCCCTCCTCATCTCACCCCATCAACATACCCTAGCATCCTTTTCTCCTTAATTACTGCCTCAGTGAGATGAAGAGATGTAAAAAAAAAATAAAAATGTAATGAAACCATGTCCCCTTGTGACTCTCTCACATGGGTGGGGACATGTTATTAATGAAAAATTAAAGTTTTTATTTTACTTTTATTTGCTTTTGGAAACCTCATCCTGCTTGTGCATAAGGTTTCCCAAAAATTCAATGGCCGCTTGGCCTTTTCACCTGCTTGCCAACCGTTAGGTTAGACGGGCAGCGAAAAATTTACATTAATTGATAACTTAATGGGCAGAATTTTCCCCCCCCGTTGTGGGGGGGGGAAAGTTTAGGAGCAGGCATGTGGAGGCGCACCTCTGATTGCGCCACAAATTTATGTGGGTGGGCCAATTAAGGCCCATCCAGCGTGACATCCGCAAGGAAGCGCTATGTGCTCCCTGTGCGGGTGGGGTGTTATTCCCTGAGCCGAGAGTGGGCTCTTTAGCGCATGCGCGAAAGAGCGCACTCATCTCCCTGAGGCTAAGTGCTGCCTCAGGGAGATCGGCTCTTGTCTGAAAAAGTTTTAAAAACAAGAAAAAAATTTCCTTGACATGGCCCTTCATGTGACACTGTCACATGAGTTGGGACATGTCCATCACTTTCATTGACAAGTTTATTAAAAATTTAAAAACCTACATGAACCTCTTCCCGCCCGTGGATGAGGTTTCATGCTTTTTCTTAAGCCCACTAACCTTAAGGTTGGACAGGCAGGTCCATTAATTACTTTAACTACTTTGTCAATGGCCTCAATTGGCCATTGACAGGTCAGCGGGCACACAGCTGATTCTGCTGAGCCCCCGCCGACTTGAAAATTGAAATGAGGTGGGCTGACATTGGGGAGTTCCGCCCGACGTCGTCCTGCATCATTTCACGCGTTGGTGAGCGGGCCCCACTTGCCGACTGGGAAATCCTGGCCCCTGTCTTTTATGGCCTTTTAATTGTCGGCAATTGTCGCCAACACTGGCGCATGCCCACCAACTGAACTATCGCGTGACTAAGTTGATGTTGGCATGCTTGGCCGACATCAACTCGCATCATTTCACGCTCAAGCAGGTCGGGTGCGCACCCACCCGCCTGCCAAGCAAAAATTTCTGCCCAATGAAATTTATCTAGATGGGTGACTGTGACAGGTCCTATCCATGTATGTAATGCGAGCCATTGCTTGAAGAGCGCTATACTACCCCAGCAGCATATGGTCAGGTCAGGTTCCCCACTTTTCAAAATGACTCACATCCTTATAATCAGACAAAAGGGAAAATTTAACGAGACAAGTTCAGCATTAGTTCAATGTTTATCAGACCTCTTGGGCGTAAAAGTTTCATGTTTTCAGGGAGATGAGGCAGAATTCTCCCTTGCCCCCACCAGCGAGATCAATGGCGGGCAATGGGGAAGAATTTGGTGGGAGGTCCAAAAATCAGTTTCATGCTGGCGTGAAATTACAGCGGGATCTTCCGACGCTGTCCGTCGAGGCAGATCACGAATCCCGCTGGAGGCCAGTGTGAGACCGATTTGCATCCTGCCAATTGGATGCAAATGGACACCTGACCAGAATTGCCCCCCCACATCTGAATATCCGTTACACCAACTGGAAAGCACACCGGTCTAGAACGTATTTGGACCAGCGTGACATGCAAAAGTTGAGACTTAGCTTTAGGGCCTTACATAGCTCGCAGACATCTGAAGAGAAGAAGATGATGAGGGTTACCGCTGCTGAAACCTGGAGGAGCATGTGCATCGCATGGTGGATGGGGCCTTATCCACATGGTTCCTTCACGAAGCAGCATTCAGAAGATGGCAGGTGTCCATGCAGCAGCTTCGACTTCACTGAGGCTTCAGACTTCCAAGGACTTTGCTGCAGTTTTAGACTTCCAGCGACATCGGCATGGACTCCAGCATTCTTCCAGGGATGTCATTGTGCGGAGGTATGGATGAGCAGTGAGATGGGATAGGGGGACTGTCTAGGTCTGAAGTGGGAGGGAACGTCCAGGTGAATGTGCTCACAGGGAATCAATAGCTGACTCCTGGAGAGCGAACTCAGGATGGGCATGGTGGAAGGGGATGGTTAAGGTAACAGGGCAGAGGGGGCTGGGAGGGTGAGGGTACGACAGTATCGGTGGAAAGGGTGGCGAGAGCTGTTGTTGGGGACACAGCGTGGGAAGGAGGAGGTTGGGGAGGTCAATGTGGACAGGGGTGGAATTCTCTGAGAGGAACAGAACATGTATGTTCACCTGGACATTCCAGAATAAGAAGGGTTCGGGCTGGAAGGTGACAGTGCGGAAGTTGAAGGTGATGCCAGGGTGGGTAATGATGGAAAGGAGATGGATGATTGAGGGAGGAGAAATGGTGGGGAGAACTCATAAAGGACATGACAATTACCATGCCGGTGAAAGCAAAAGTGACCGGAACCTCATCTTGGACAGGCACGGGTGATGCATGGACGTTCAATCAGTGCAAGGGTGGAGACACAGGTCATGTCAGCTGGACAACTGAAAGAGAAACCCAGCAGGGAGCTTTGAAAATGCTCTGGACCAGCGAGATGAGTCTGATGAATGAAGGCTCCGCATGTGTGGGAGAGTGCTTGCACGAGGTTCTGAAAGGCCCTGCCTCAGACCCTTCTCCCTCCAGATTCACTCATGGTCTGGCTGAGTGCAGCAGGACTGATTAGTGAGGTGGGGTGTGATGGTGGAGCAGGGGGGGGGCGGTGGTGTTTGCTTGCAAAGCCTATATAATCAGCTATATAATGAGGCTGAAAGAAAACAGTAGACATTATGCAGTGGAAATGAATATGTTTGCAGAACAATCTGTGACAATTTTATGTTCACCCATGCAACCACTTGTGATCAAAATTCCTTGATTTTTCGTGGCCTACCACTTCTCCTAAGTGCTGCCTTGACATCCACAGCAGGAGTGGAGACAGCCTCTGAAGTTGTTTGCCCTGTTTCCTTTGATGACTTTGGTGGCCCTCTCCAGGGCCCCTGGAGGGCCCTGGCTTCTCTTGGTTATCTTCCTGTGGGCCAGCTGCTCCCTCTGTGGTGACAGAGGACCAGGTTGAAGGGGTTACAGGCAAAGGAGATTTGGGGGGACCAGACCACCTCTGAGATTCCTGAGTGGAGGACCTGGGGGTGTCCAGCTGTCATTTCTTCTCCCTTTGGGTGCCTGAGAGCCCGGCCGACTCCTTGAGGAGAAGGAGCACGTGGAGGAACATTAAGATACACTGTCCCCCTCTCGTGGTGGCAGTGCATGAGCTCACACATGGCTGCCTCGAAGGAGTGCAGGTCCGCAAGCATCTTTGGCAGAAGCTGAGCATTCTGTTGTACCAGGGTCTCTATGGTGTCCGCCATCCTCCCCCTGGAGACCTTGATGTGCGCACATGTGAGCAGCACTTCATCAGAGAACAGGCGGATAGACACCTTCGACGAGCATGCCATTCTTTTGAGGACTTCCAACATCTCTGCCTGATGTCACTCAGCCTCTTGCTGACTCTACACCATGAGTTGGAAGGACAATTGCAGAGGTTTGTCATCTGAATCGAACCTCACAGATGCCTCTTCCCCAGCAGTCCCCGCTGAGAGCTGGGGAACTCGGCTGAAGCTGCCTCCTTCTGCGGACAAATGTCCATGCGGTGGCCACCAGATTATGAGACCTTTCCTAAGCTAGCAATCATACCCACCGAAGTGTGTGTTCCTGAGATGTTGGAGGGTGCAAGTGACTGCTGTGACCCCTCTACAGGTGTGGAGCTCTCTCCTAGCTCATCTCAGAGCTGGTGCTGAGGCCTAACAGGGAGACATCCTCCTCCTCCTTGGGCCTTGGTCTCTCCCTGGAGGCACCTGTCAGTGAGAAAGGAGAGTTCAAGTGACAGCATCAGCTGCCTGCAACGTAGAGGCGCATTTGACCTTCAGGTTGCATAGAATGGATGAATCATTACTAGGTGGGCACCCAAGTCTGAGCTCCCCATTGCCAATGGCAAATTCTCACTCCACTCTTGTGAGCTCAGATGCCGTCTCCTCAAATTCCATCAGGGACCTGAAAAATGGGCGCCCACCTCCCATCTTCTCGCATTCTCTACGATTGCAGCAGAGCTTCTCCTGCTCAAAGAGGAGAAAATGTTTAAGAGGAGTTGCATCTTGCATGGATTGGAGCATTGGAATTTAGTTCATGCATCATTCCTCCTATCGTAAGATATCCCACTTCTGTGTGGCAGGTCATCACTGGCAAGAATTGTGCAGAAGGGTTGTGGACCAGCTCCCTCCAGAGCATTGAGCCCATCCACATGCAAGGGGAAGCCCCAGACAGGCATGTGATTTGTGGAGGTTGCCAGTTCCCTGTGCACTTAAGCCTGTTTTCCCCACACACACACACACCTCCCCCCCACACCCCAAACCCCCCTTCCATGCAGAGTTCCATGTTTGCTGAAGGATGAAGGAGACACAGTGGTCACATCACCCCAGAATGGATGCACTGCAGTGGGGCTGTGAAGCAGGACATGCTATTGCTACCGCTCTTGCACCCTGACATTTTGGAGTCTATGTGGTTTATGCGCCCATCTGGTGAGGCTTACACTGGTGGAGCAAATAAAGTAGTTCATCTTTTTCCAACACTGTATGGCCAACCTCTTGTGCACTTCCTGGGCACTGACAGCGTCAACCACCTGCGCCCATGCAGTGTTCGTTTCCCTGTTTGGTTTCCTCCTCTAGCCAGATGGGTAGGGTATATGCCTTTGCACATCTACGTGGTCCGAGAAAACGGTCAGGGAAGCGTCACTGAACTTCGGAGCTGGAGCTGCAGATCCCCTTCCAGATACCTCAGTTTTCAATTTCGCATTGGAGATGGCTGGGTGCCCTTTAAATGTTATGCCTGGAGGTGATGGTGGGCTGTGTGCCATCTAGCCCCCCTCGCCTTGGAATTTGGCACAAAATCCTTGGATGCATAATTAATTACATTGGGGCCGGAAGATACCGCGGGATTTTCCATCTACCTCCGCAGCAGGATTCACTCCCCATCCCCGCTCCTGCCACGGGAATTAATCATGGATGGGAGAATTCCACCCGCAGTTTGCTAAGTTAAAGACCCTATATAAATGTGAAATGATTCTTGTTTCGTGGCACCTCATGATGCCAAATGCTTCACTTTCTTCAGACAGGCACAGTGACAGCCATTTTTTTTGGCGGAGAAGTTGTCCATCCTTTTACACAGCAAGATCCCACAAGCAATCAGCACGGCCAGCTGACATCAGTACATGGGTCAGTTTTGGTGAAAAACGCCTTTTCCTCACTCCACCCTGGAATTATTGAAATGATGGTTGAGAGGGTGAT
Source organism: Carcharodon carcharias (assembly GCF_017639515.1). Taxonomy (NCBI): domain Eukaryota; kingdom Metazoa; phylum Chordata; class Chondrichthyes; order Lamniformes; family Lamnidae; genus Carcharodon; species Carcharodon carcharias. The sequence goes on along the minus strand of NC_054468.1, from coordinate 137,912,665 downwards.
TGAGCTTAGGGGTAAGTTTTGTGAAGTATCTTCTCAATTGATGTGAATAGACAATTCTCCTCCATATTTATATTTCTTTTGAATGGCAACTTCCTTTATCGCTACATAAGATAGTTTTCTCTTGAATAAATTAACTGTCCATTTACAACATTGGGTAACTGACTTTTTAAAACAAATACATCAGATGTACAAAACCATCAGTTCTGATGCTTAATGCTTTGTTTTTAAAAATGATGGAAACTTATGAGCTTCAGGTCCTTGTCCTTAAAGTGACGCATTAGATATTGTGGAGGACTAAAGAGCTCACATCAGCATGAACATTATGTTGGGGTATGCTGTTTTTGATTGGACTGTATATTTAAATGTTGAAATTAGTAAAATGTTGGAGTCACGTTGTGAAGTTCTGTAATTAGAACATAAGCCATTGGGATGATTGCTGAGTGTGACTACTGTTTGCTGCATCCTTTGTAGATTTTTGGTCCTCTAGGAGTTTTATGTGTTTGGCCTGAATTTTTGCTCCTGGACCTGCAGCGCAGTGTTGAGTCATTTCCCAGCTCTGCAAACCTGACCCAGGAGAAAGTAGCCTGGAAGGACAGATTTTCATGCTGGGGTGGTGCGGTTCCCTGGGAGTCAGGCTGGGTGACCCTGGAACGTGTGCAAAGGATGCCAGGCGGGCTGGGCGGAAGGCCTGCCTTGGTGCATTAGCACTGCACCAAAATTTTTTTAAAAACAGTAAAACATAAAATATCCCTCCAGTTTATACCCTTCGCACCCCCTCACCCCGACTCCAACATACTTCCCATGCCCCATCTATTTGAACCTATGCCGCCTCATGCCTTGCAATGATTCTAACCCATGCCACCCACCTGTCATGACCCTTCATATCCTTCATGCCAACCTGTGCCTCTCTGCCCACCCCCATGACTCTTTATAGTCCTTTGGTAAACTTAGTGTCTACTCATGCCAGCCCATGCCCCCACCAACCACTCACTGCTCTTACGCCTACCATGCCAATTTACCCAGTATCCACTATGGGTTTGTCTCAGGACCCCTACAGAGATTAGATAAAATAAACTTTCAAGTGTCCATTGGAGACATTACGTTTTAAGAAAAGAACAACCTCATTCATAAAAACCATTTCCTACATTTATATTCCTTCAACTACATTATCCCTTGTCACAACAAACATTTCATTCAACTGTATAAACCCATATAAGAACAAACATTGGAATTCATAGTCCCACTTCAAAGAGTCCATAACAACTTGGAGCTGTCAGTCAAACTATGAAGTGGCAGACACCCTACTGTGATAATGGACAGTTGTGAAATCAGCCATGCAGCACTAATCCAGTAATGGTAACACTAATCCAGTAATGGTAACCCGAAGATTTACGTCAACAGACAGAGTGAAATAGCAAGCAATCATTTTTTTAACACTCGCTGCAATTTTTCTCAAACAGTTAAAGAGCTAAAGTTGTAAATGCCTTGACAGCTCCCTTTGACAGTTCATCTTGATACTTTTGACAATTGTTTTTGACAGCTCCTCTTGACAGTTCAGCTTGACACTTTTGATCGTTGTTTTTGACAGTTGCAATGTGCTTTGCAATTCCAATGTGTTTATGCACTTTTTACTCGCATTGATGCCTACTTTTAGAAATCCCAAAGGGTCTCTGTCCTTCCCCAAAGGGCACCTGACCTCACCCAAAGGTGTTTCAGGACCATATCCAAAGAGGTACCTTATCTCTCCAAAAGGGTACCCTAGCTATCCAGACGAATACACAAGCTTTATATCTGCTCCTACCAGGTCTAATCTGTGTATGTCAGGTTTCAAACATATTTCACACCAAAATCACACATGAGTGGAGGCAGCAGCTGATTTCTGTGGGTAGCTGCCTTCGTGAAATGTGCGAATCCCATTCCTGACCCACAAATGTAGGTGCTATGTTCGTGGGTGGTACTCTTGGATTTGGGCCCCTTCCCCCCACAATGATGGTGCTGGAGCTCACAGAAGTGAGCTGCCACAAATTAATCTATTGCATGCTGAGCACTCAACACATTAGCCAATTATATCATTGGTCGATGCTTTGCATTTCAAAATTGCCACAAGTAAATAAGCTTTAAAATTATTGCAGTTGTCCTCGGTGCCATCCAGAGTATGAAAGTAGTAATAGCTAAGCTGTTATGACAAGCAATTGGTAAAAGCTGTTATCTAAAATCCCAGAAGGAAACTTTAAACAACTGTCATAACCTATATTTCCAATTGGTATGTTTAAGATGCAACTCCGAATTCAGAAATGATCACCAGTTCTTGAGAGGTTTTTATATCAAACTAAATGAGACATTTATTGATTTACAACAAATTAAACATATACACATGGCTACAAATTGCTACTATCATAACTTTTAACAAATTCCCAAATTAATCACCACTAAGGCAACAATAACAAATAGACTTAACCAGACACCAGGCAAAGCATTTTCACTTTACAAATTCAAAATTAGGTTCCTTTGCAGACAGCTGTAGGCTTACAGGCTTTGATTTTACATGCCTCTGCTTTTCACACACAAACTCCTCTCAAGTTATACCCAGCCTGCCCTTTGAGTGCAAATTCTCATTGTATCACCAGGCCCTTTGAACTCCACCTCTTCTAACAATAAAACCCCTTTCATAGTACCAATTTTATTAGTAATATAAATGTTGCTTGGTGTCTCCTAGCTAGGTGCAAGATTTTACTCCCACTCTTGAATGCTCTATTCAACAAAATGCAAATGTACCTCTACTTCTATTTATATCTCAAAACTGCTATACATTAAAGCACCCAGACTAGCTGTCTTTAATCCAATTAAGACACACACACACATACACCCACAGACTAAACCTCTATTTAAAAAGATATAATTTCCAATAACATTACATAACATTAATAGCTTCATGACAACGCATAAATTTGTTTAATGGGAAGAATTCACTAATGATGTGTGTGTTTTCACATTGACAGAAAAGGAAATTCATCATTTTTGCTAAACATGGACAGCAAGTTTTTCCTGGTATTTATATGAATAAGAGCAAATTTTAATGAAACTAGGATGGAATAAAACAAAACCTGTTTTGATGTACTGTTGTTAAGATAAGATACCACTATTTTGATTTATTTATGTTTAGATGGTTCCATGTTGCTAGTAATTCAAGTTATGGTGAGATTAGCTATCCAAAAAGCTACGAAACAATTTGGGAATGAATGTTTACTCAAGCTTCATCTATTGTCCCATTTTATTATTGAAATAATTCAATAAACCAGCAGCTAAATGGGGCAGCTTTAAACTCTAAGATAAAAGCAAAAAACTGTGGATGCTGGAAATCCAAAACAAAGATAAAAATACCTGGAAAAACTCAGCAGAGGAGAGGAATACAGTTAACGTTTCGAGTCCATATGACTTTTCTTTAAACTCGGCTGTTCTAAGGTATAAACTTCGTAATCTTCATAAACTTTAAGAATAAGTGCTTGACTGCTCCTCACATGTATTTTTCCACGTGTGATGCTATCCGTGTTAATTATTTTTTGCATTTTAGTTTTTGTAGCTGTAGTCAGTTGGTTAAGGAATATATTTGATACCTAATGTAATTAATGCAGATTATGAAAGTACAATTCTGTAATTCTCTTCATGGGAATGCCATGAGCTAAGTAGAATTGGAAATTCTCAAGTTTGATTCCTAGTTGACAATGCCTGTGCTCATCTCAGCCAGTGTATAATAAAGGCACTACACTTAACTATGGTGCAGTAATTTCTGTGGGAGTGCATGTGTGTGTGCTCCTCTCTACTTTGGGTTGATGTTCACCAGGGTCAAATAGTAATCTGTCAGCCTTTACTGTTTAGGCTTAAAGAATAGCCATTTGGATAAACTGCCAAAGAAGAACTGTTTCGCATGGTGAGTCAAGACCAATCGAGAAGAATTACTATCATTGCAAAAATCTTTCTTTCAATTGCATGCTAACTTTATGGCAGTACAACAAAGAACCAAACCCTGCTTACATAATACTTTTGAATTTCAGAAGTCCTTTCTGGATTGGAGGAGGAAAGCACATACTCTGAAATGCTTGTTCATATTTATTGGCACCGTGCTTGAAGACTTAATAATCATAGCAATATTCAAGTGTTGCCAGAGAGCAGTAAAGTTTTTGAATTTATTAAGATAAAATGAGGAGTGATACTGTCATTTAAGCTGAATAATTTGACTTCTTGCTGAGTAATTAAAGAACTAATGTAATAAAGTGAAAAATACCAGGGTTCACATTGTTTTAAAATAATTGGCCAATTGTGGTAGATTGTGCATATGAAAAATAAAATTTCAAAGACCCTGAAAATAAATAATTCGTGGTCCCAACAGTTGATACTAGGATTGTGCCCATGCCCTCCAGTAACACCACTGGAGTTTGCAGCTGGAACCCATAACATTGAGCACACATTTCTAACAGCCATGAACTGCATGCATCCAGAAATCCTGTCATCCATAGCATTGAGAGAGTTCTTTTCCCATTCACCCTCCTCCATCAAGGCCCCAAAATGGCCCCCTCAATGTGCTATGTGTGGAAACCAATAATTTTTTTAAAGCCTACCCTTTCTTTGAGGTCCCAGGCCCATCCCTTTACCTAGACCCCTACCCCTCCCCGGCTGGGCTGGAAGCCAGAATCATAGAATGTTTATAACACAGAAGAATGCTATTAAGCCAGTTGTTTCCATGCCAGCTCTCTTCAAGTGCAGCTCAACATGTACTATTTCCCTCTCTTTTCTCTTTGGCCCTGCAATTTTTTAGCTTAGGATAATTATCCAATACTCTTTTGAAAGCCAAAATTGAATCAGCTTCCTCCACTCTCAGGAAGTATTCTGAACTGTGAGGAGAATAGTGTTAAACTTCAAAAGCATATAAACAGGTTGGTGGAATGGGCAGACAGGTGGCAGATGAAATTTAATGCAGAGAAGTGTGAACTGATTAATTTTGATTGGAAGAGCAACGAGAGGCAATATTAAATAAAAGATACAAGTCTAAAGGTGGGTGAAGGAGCAGATGGACCTGGGGTGTATGTGCACAAATCATTGAATGTGGCAGGGCAGATTACTGGGACAGTTAAAAAAGACGCAGGACCCTTGGCTTTATAAAGAGGGGAATAGAGTACAAAGGCAAGGAAGTTATGTTAAACCTGTATAAAACACTGGTTCGTTCTCAATTAGAATATTATATCCAGTTCTGAGCACTTTAGGAAAAATGCGAAAGCATTAGAGAAGACGCAGAAAGGATTCATGAGAATGGTTCCAGGGATGAGGAACTTCAGTTATATAGCTTGGAAAAGCTGGGGCTGTTCTCCTTGGGGAAGAGAAGATTAACAGGACATTCGATGGAGGTGTTCAAAATAATGAGGAGTCTGAACGGAGTAGATGTGGGGAAACTGGTGGAAGGGTCAAGAACCAAAGAAGACTGATCTAAGGTAATTGGCAAAAGAAAAAATGGTGATATGAAAAGAAGCTTTGGTATGCAGCGTGTGATTAGGATCTGGAATGCACTGAATGAAAGTATGGTGCAGGCTGATTCAATTGTTTATTTCAAAAGAGAATTGGATCATTATCTGAAGAAAAATTTATGGTGCTACACAGAAAAGTTGGGCGAAAGGCACTAGGTTATTTGCTCTTGAGCAGAGCCTGCACAGGCACGATGGGCCGAATGGTCTCCTTCCATGTTGTAACCATTCTATGATTCCAGATCTTAATCATTCCTCATGTTGCCTTTGGTTCTTTTGCTATTCACCCTAAATTTGTGTCTTCTAGTTCTTGACTGTTCTGCCAATGGGAACAGTTTCTCCCTATCTGCTCTGTCCAGCCCTTGCGTGATTTTGAAAAGTTCTGTCAGGTCTCCTCTCAATCTTCCCAAAGCAGAACAGAGCCAGGTTCCCCAATCTATCCTGGTGATTGTAGTTCCTGGGGTCAGAGTAAGAGTAAATTCAAAAATGTCTAAATTAGGTTTATTGCGCATGTATGTAAACACATGGTGTGTGATAAATAAGGTTAGTGAGCTTTGGACATGGCTCCAAAAAATGTCAGGATGGGTTACTAAATATTCCTGGATATGAGAGGCTGGATTTTCATGGAGCCTTGGAGACTCTGTGGACTTCTAAAAATGGCGGATTAGACCAGGATGCAAAGATCCCATCCCCGTTTCCAACAGATCCAAGTTTTGCCCATGCAGGCAAAGGGTTGGGGGGAGGGGGTGCGTGATTCACACAAACAAGAAACCTAAACTCAGCAGGGCTTTTTGAACTTAGTGCTGAGTTAAGACAGACCACATTTTGGCTGTTTCAAGGACCTTAACCTGCTAGGGGTATGGGAAGCTTGGGGCTGGGTGGGGCACGAGTTGGCATGTAGGTAGCATGGGGCCAAAAAGCTGCTTGGGGGTTGAGGGCTAGAGGGCCTAAAAGCTTCTGCCAGTCAGATTGGCTGGCTGCTCCAGAGGATGGGACTTCCTCCCCAGTGAGGGGTGGAAGTCCTACTCAGCCTCATTAGTCTGCCCCGCAGCACTCTATGGCTGCAGGGTGGTTCGGCATGGAGCATGTTAACTTCACACCGACGTGGTATCTGAGGAGGGGGGCGGGGTGGGTGGTGTGTGTGCCGCCCGTCTGCCCCAGCCCCGTCTTATTCAGCCCCAAGCCTTTTATAGACATACAAGTAGTAAAAGTCGGCCCGATTAGGGATCAAAAAGGAGATTTAGGCAAGAGGGCAGGGGCTTTTCGCCTCTGTCTTTACCAAGGAAGAAGATGCTGTTGAAGTCATATTCAAAGAGAAAGTACTTGAGACACTTGATGGGCTAAACATTGAAAAAAAAATATATCAGAAAGGCTAGATATAAATAAAGTCACCAGAACCAAATGGGACGCATCCGAGGAACCTGACAGATGAAAGGGTGGGAATTGCAGGGGCACTTTCCATAATCTTCCAATCCTCCTTTGATATAGTGGTACCACAAGACTGGAGAATTGCAAATGTTACACCTTTGTTCAAAGGTACAAGGCCAGCAATTGCAAGCCAGTCAGTTTAACCTTGGTGTTAGGAAACCTTTTAGAAATGATAACGGGGACAAAGTTAACAGTCGCTTAGGAAAATGTGGATTAATTAAGAAAAGTCAGCATGGCTATGTTAAGGGCAAATTGTGTGCAACTAACCTGAGATGTTTGGTGAATGAGTTGAAGGGTAATGTGGTTGATATGGACTTCCAAAAGGCATTTGATAAAGTGCCATATGATAGGCTTGTTAGCAAAGTTAAAGCCCATGGAATAAAAGAGACAATGGCAGCATAAATACTAAGTTGCTGAGTAACGGAATAGAGTAACGGTGAACAGTTGTTTTTCTGTCAAGACGATGGTATATAGTAGGATTCCCCAGGAATTGGTATTAGGGCCAATATATTAATGACCAGAGTTGGCTGTACAGAACATAATTTCAAATTTGCAGCTGACAAAACTTGGAACTATAGCGAACTGTGAGGAGAATAGTGATAGACTTCAAGAGGACATGGACAGGTGTGTGAAATGTGCAGGCACATGGCAGATGAAATTTAATGCAGAGCAGTGTGAAGTGATACATTTTGGGAGGAAGAGCAAGGAGAGGGAAAATAAAATAAAGGAAACAATTCTAAAAGGGGTACAGGAACAGAGACCTGGGGATATAGGTGCACAAATCATTGAAGGCAGCAGGATAGGTGGAGAACGTGGTTAATAAGGCATATGGGATCTTGGGCTTCATAAATAGAGGCATAGTGTACAAAAGCAAAAAACCTTTATGAAACACTGGTTTATTAATGTATCAACTTCTGGTTATACACTAGGTCCTCACATCGTTGGAAAAGTGGAAAATCCTGTATTTGGGAAGTGCCATCCTTGTGATGTCATTATCCTTGTTATGAGTGGGCTGATGGCTCACCCCTAATTTGGTGAGAAATATTGGAACTGATGCAACTCTGTCTGAAGTTGCAATGAAAATCTGGCAAAGTAGTGTGGAAATTTGGCAGCCAGTGAACCATTCACCCTGTGCTCATTTCTCATAAATGTAAACATGTTAAACGTAAGTTAATCACTTTAATATGAGTTGGATCTTAAAATGCCTACCCTTACACACATTCTTTGCTCCTTTATACATATTTTCCTCTTTGAATACAAATATCAATTGTTTCGCTGTGTCTTTGGACTTTATCTTCCTGATAATAAAACCCTCTCGTAGCATTAAGTTTTACCAGTAATCTTTGGGAAAAATAAACACACTGTTTCTAAACTTCACCTGACTAGGTGACACATTTCACTCCTCCTTTGAAAACAATCCTGTCTGGTTTATTTATAAATGCAAATGTTCCCTTGACAGCTATGGTTCTAAACTTCCCCATGTTTACCTATTTGACATTTCAAGCCTAACTTCTCTTCCTACATCAAAGCTCCCAATCTAGCTGCCTCTAATTCAATTAAGTCTTACACACACACAAAGACACATCCCACTATTACTCTATTTGATAATAAATTCCAATAATATTATGAGAATTATTATATCTTCCTCACAATTACAAAAGGATTTGGTAGAATAGAGAAGAGCTAGGGATGGAATGAAGGTAGGGTAGAACCTATTTGCTGGGAGCCCAAAACTAGGAACTATAAATATCAGGTAATGAGTAAAAATCCAATAAGGAATTCAAGAGAAACAGCTGCATGCAGAGGTTGGTTAGAATGTGGAACTAACTACCACAAGTTGAGGAAAATAGCATAGATGCATTTAAGAGGAAGCTGGATAAACATGAGGGAGGAAGGAGTAGAAGGGTAGAAGGATATGCTGATAAAATTAGATGAAGAGGGTTGGGAAGGATGCTCATGCAGAATATAAACTGTAGTCTAGACCAGTTGTGTCGAATGTCCTGTTCTGTGCTGTGTAGTATAAAAGGTTAATGTTAAATATGTAAATGTATAGTATACATTATCAGATTACATGACAACAGAGCATAGGGAGAGCATAGGTTCTATGTAGAGCCTCATGCTGAGTCTGTATTGTACATAGTTAGCCTAATGTTCAATAAAAGGCAAAGTTTACTAATAGCCTTGCCTCCAGCGTTATCTGTAAGTCTGGACCCTTGGCAACCCCATCTAAGGGTCACAACGATGATAATAGATGTTGTAGAATTGATGTCAGTTTAAATATGTTACTTTTGGAATAACTGATCTCTCTCTTGGGAAGGTGCTTTTGGTTGACTGTGTTTGGAATTCTTTTAACATTTTTTGTGCAGTGGTTAGCATACATACTGTTGCTAAGGCATAATATCTGCATGTGATTTCCATAGAGGTAGGAGGGCTGCCCAAAAACCATTGACCAAAGGTGGGAATTTTAATCTGGAGACCCGTCATATGTTGAATTTTTCAGAATTTGGCAACAAAATGGGCCTGTTTGATTTATGAAGGGAGATGAAGAAATTCTTCAGCCTTTTTTATTCCATGAACAAAAATGGGGGAAAAGGATTCAAAAATGTGTTTATTGGGATTACTGTTGGAGCTAAAAGTTCCAAAATATTCAGGCAGAATGACTCAATCTGAAGTGTCAAAGATGCTTTTCCTCAAGTCAAGCATTGGAAAAAGTATCTGTATGCAATCACTGTCTGAATGAATTGTTCAAAAATCAGGGTTGATGCATTCTATCAGGACATTTAGGAAGAGGCTGGTGCGTTTAGTTCAGGGCAAACTATGAAGTTCCTTTGGTGGGGGGCAAGACTTCCCTTTGTATTTTTATGAAAGGTAAAATGTTTCTGCTGAAATCAGGAAATAGATGTAGTTTCTCTCATAAAGGAAGAACTTGCATTTAGATAGTGCCTTTCATGTCCTTCACAAACCATGAATTAGTTTTTGAAGTGTGATGATCATTAACATGTAGGCAAAAGCAGCAGCCAATTTGCACACACAAAGGGCAGAACCTTGGCAATTGGAGTCTTGCTTGTCAGTTGGAGGACTGCCGGGAGTCCCGGATTGCCTCCTGTCAGGCACCTAACAGTTCGGCGTTGGGTGTTCCCCAGGATTTAGGACTCCAGGGGCCTCCCCTGAGAATTGCTGGTCAATCAGAGGCCAATAGTTCTCCATTGCCAGCAGCACCATTGGGTGCAACCAAGGAGAGGCCTGGAATTGCCAAGCGACCCAGGACACAAGTGAGTAAGGATAAGATAAAGGTTATGAGAGGGCTTGCCGGCTAGGAGCGGTGAGGGGCTGGCAAGCTAGGGCAGGGAGTTGGCTTTCAGTAGGTCCTCTACTTCCGAATGCCTGGCCCTCGATCTAAATGCCCTTGAATGAGGGAGGCATCTGGAGGAGGCCCTGTCAGTTTCCCTATAGTCGCATGCCCCATGTCTGCTGCAAGTTGAATACCAGCAGCAATGGGATGAGGCCCTTAAGTGGGCATTAATTGTCACATCCACAAGCCTTCCTGACCCAGACTTACTCGGGTGGAGGTGGGAAAGCGGCAGGCTGTCCTCCTGCCCTATCAAATGCCCCCCACTTCACTTTCAAACTCGCCTATGGTGGGGGGGGGGCATTAAATTTGCCCAAAGGTTCACAACAGCAATGAGATAAATAAATAGCCAGTCGGTTTAGGTGGTGGTATTTGAGGGAGAGAGCTGCTCTGCCTCCTTCAAATGGTGCCATGAGGGGATTTTTGCAGCCGCTCTAGTGGGCATGTTTTCGGCATGGAGGCATGTAAAATCGGTCAGATGGGTAGCCCACCGCCTCCCCTCTCACCCCTGACCCGGTCTCCATATTTGGTGCGGGGGGGTGTTGGATAAGACGCCCATTAGGCTTCCCACTTGAGGCCATAAATAAAGTAGCATTTAAAGACCTCAATCCACCTCCACTCCAATAATACTCTGGGCAGTGGAAGGTAGGTGAGAGTGGGAAAGCTGCTTTTTCACCAAAGTTGATGAAAGCTACACCCCTCTCCTGAAGATTTCAGCCCATGGAATCTTTGACATCCACATTTCTGGGACCTTAGCTTAACTTCTTATCTGGAAGACAACACCTTTAACACTCTCATTACTAAAGTGCTATTCTAGATTTTGGCCCAGGTTTTTGCTCCCGAGATGGGTGCACGGAGACGGGAGATTTCCAGGCTTCGTGAACCCAACCCTGAAAAATGGCTGCCTAGATGTTGGATTTTCGGTCTAAGGGAGAGGACTGGGGGCTACCTGGATTAAAAGTTGGAGCGGACAACCCCAGAAGAATTGAGGAGTTGCTGGGTATGGAGGCAAGCTCTGTGGAAGGCCTGCCAAGGGATCTGGCACTGTGGCCAAAGTTTAAAGAATGAAACATGACACATTCCTCCAGCCCTCACCCCTTATTGTCCCTTTCCCCACCCAACATAATCCCCATGCCTTCCCTTGCCCCATCATGCCCTTCATTCCCCCTAATAGCCCCTATGCCAAAGTATGCCCCCACCCCAAACAATCCTTCTGGCCTTTCATACCCTCCATGCCAAAGTATGCCCTTCACTCACCCCTCATGGCCCTTTATGCCTCTATGCCAGTTTGCTGACAACTCATGTCAATCCATGCCCCTCGACCTTTTGCCCTTACATCTGCCATGCCAACTCACCTAGTATCCAACCCTGGGCAGACTCAGGACCCATGTAGAGATGAAACAAACTAAAGTTCTATAAATAAAGTTCTAAGTGTCAATTGCAGACTTCACTATATTGAAAAAAAAACTCATTCATAAAAACCCATTTACTACATTTACATACCTTCAACTAAATTCAGCCTTATACAACAAACATTTAATTCAACAGTACAATCCCTTATGATAAAAAGCATTAGAATTCATAGGGTGGAATTGTCCTAGATTTCAACTAAGTGAGTTGGCAGGTGAGAAAAGAACGGTTTATCCGTCGGCTGCAATGGCGGCTTTTCATGCTGCACCTTTCCAATCCCGCATCATTAATCATGCATTCCCCGGAAACATGCCTTTTTGATGGCAGGTGGGCTATCATTTTCCCTGCACACCATTACCTTGCTTCTTCCTCATGCTGAGTGCCATAATTAAAGTGCAGCTGCGCACACACCTCTTAGCACTTCCAGCCTAGGACTGCTGCACAGAAGACATGGCCCCAAAAGGCAAGAAGACTGCAGCATCCCGATTCAGTGACCTGTCCCTGGAATTCATGATGCCATGAAGCCTGCCCTGATATCCTCTGCCCCAGCTCTGGCTGCAGGAGGTCCAGCAATCTCACCACTGGCTTGGCAGGTGATGGTGATCAGTGCCAATGCTGCACAAGAGAGGTTGGCCATCCATTACAGAAAGAGGATGAATTATTTCATCCTGCTGCCAGGCTAAGGCAGCCATCTCATCACTCTAGACTCTCACACTCAAGCCCATCACACATTCACTGGCATCTCACTCACTGTCAGCTTAAGGGACATCACACCTCACTCTCTCACAAACACCCTCACATCTCCACCTAGCTTCATCTCCTGGAGACTGCCTCCTCAGCCCTCACCATCTTGAGGCCACTTGCACAGATCATGCAACACACACTGGGATACCCCCCCTTCCCCAGTACAGTCCTCACGCTGCAGCCTCTTCTTTGCCTGAGGCCACTTTTCCCTCTTCCCCAAGCAAACCCTAGCCCTGCAGCTATTGAGAAGCCACCCCCTGCCTTATGGCTGGTCTGGTAGGTAGAGAGCTGTCCCTGAGCCCTCTCAAAGTGATGTGGTGCTGTCTGTGAAGCCTGGCACTGATGACCACAAGTGTTATCCAAAGCAAAGTGGGCAAACAAACCTCAAAGTCCCAAACGAAGTGCAGCTCGCCAGGTGCACATCACTTATATACAGTTGTGAAACACGCCAGCGTGCAATCATACCTGTGTGCTTTGATGATCCAGCGTGGGGTATAATTCTGGCGAGCTGGGCTAATGATGAAATGCAGATGTTTCACAATGAAGCTCCCGACATCCGACGGCAGGAAACGTGGCCCGCCATTGACGGGCAGAGCGGACGAGTGCAAACCGTTTTCATGACATTGTGAAACCGATTTTTAGCTTTCTCACCATATTCTCTGCTCACGCTGCCAAACACACCCGCTGCCAACAGGCACGGAAAATTACGCCCATAGTCTTTTTTTATTCTTTCACAGGATGTGAGAATCACTGGCTACCCAGAATTTTTATTGCCCATCCCTAATTGTCCTAGAGAAGGTGGCAATGATGTGCCTTCTTGAACTGTGGCAGTCCATACAATGTGGGAACACCCACAGAGCTGTTAGGGAGGGAATTCCAGGATTTTGACCCAGTGACAGTGAAGGAATGGCGATGTAGTTCCAAGTCATGATGGTATGTGGCGTGGAGGGGAACATGTAGGAGGTGGTGTTCCCATGCACCTGCTGCCCTTATTCTTCTCGGTGGTACTGATCACGGATTTGGATGGTGCTACCAAAGGAGTCTTGGTGAGTTGCTGCAGTGCATCATGTAAATGTACACACTGCTACCACTGTGCATTGGTGGTGGAGTGTATGGATGTTGAATGTGGTGGATGGGGTGCCAGTCAAGTGGGTTGCTTTGTCCTGTCCATAACTACTTGTATCAACTACTTGTCAATAAAACTGTGAAATGGCAGGCACCCTACAATGATAACACAACAATGAGGAAAGATATTAGCTCCGACGATGTGGAATCTGTATGGGTAGAGCTGAGAAACACTAAGGGGCAAAAAACGTTAGTGGGGGTTGTATATAGACCCCCAAACTGTAGTGGTGATGTTGGGAATGGCATTAAACAGGAGATTAAAGACGCATGCAATAAAGGAACATCTGTAATAATGGGTGACATTATTCTATATATAGATTGGGCAAATCAAATTAGTAACAATACTGTAGAGGTGGAATTCCTGGAGTGTATACGGGATGGTTTTCTGGACCAATACATTGAGGAACCAACTAGAGAACAGGCCATTCTAGACTGGGTATTGTGTAATGAGAAAGGAATAATTGGCAATTTAGTTGTGTGAGGCCCCTTAGGGATGAGCAACCATAATATAATAGAATTCTTCATCAAGATGGAGAGTGACATAGTTGATTCTGAGATTAAGGTCCTGAATCTTAATAAAGGAAACTATGATGGTATGAGGCGCGAGTTGGCTATGATGGATTGGGAAACCTGAGTTAAAGGGATGATGGTGGATAGGCAATGGCAAACATTCAAAGAGCGCATGGATGAACTGCAACAATTGTTTATTCCTGTCTAGCGCAAAAGTAAAATAGGAAAGGTGGCCAAACCATGGCTTACCGGGGAAATTAGAGATAGTATTAAATCCAAGGAAGAGGCATACAAATTGGCCAGAAAAAACAACAGACCTGAGGATTGGGATCAGTTAGAATTCAGCAAAGGATGACCAAGGAGTTGATTAAGAAGGGGAAAATAGAGTACGAGAGTAAGCTTGTGGGGAATATAAAAACTGACTGTAAAAGTTTCTATAGGTATGTGAAGAGAAAAAGATTGGTGAAGACAAATGTAGGTCCCTTACAGACTGAAACAGGGGAACTTATAATGGGGAACAAAGAAATGGCTGACCAACTAAAGACATACTTTGGTTCTGTCTTCGCAAAGGAGGACACAAGTAACATACCAGAAATGTTGGGGAACACAGGGTTTAGCAAGAGGGAGGAACTGAAAGAAATCAGTGTTAGTAGGGAAATGGCGTTGGAGGAATTGATGGGATTGAAGGCTGATAAATCCCCAGGGCCTGATAATCTACATCCCAGAGTACTTAAGGAAGTGGCCCTAGAAATAGTGGATGCATTGATGGTCATCTTCTGAGATTCTATAGACTCTGGAACAGTTCCTACAGATTGGATGGTAGCTAGTGTAACTCCACTATTTAAAAAGGGAGGTAGAGACAAAACAGGGAATTATAGACCAGAGAGCCTGACGTTGGTAGTGGGGAAAATTCGAGAGTCCATTATAAAAGATTTAATAGCTGAGCACTTGGAAAACAGTCGCAGAATTGGACAGAGTCAGCATGGATTTACGAAAGGGAAATCATGCTTGAAAAATCTACTAGAACTTTTCGAGGATGTAACTAGTAGAGTTGATGAGGGGGAGCCAGTGGATGTGGTTTTTTTGGACTCTCAGAAGGCTTTCGACAAAGTCCCACATAAGAGATTAGCATGTAAAATTAAAGCGCATGGGATTGGGGATAGTGTATTGAGATGGATAGAAAACTGGTTGGCAGACAGGAAACAAAGAGTAGGAATAAACAGGTCTTTTTCTGAATGGCAGGCAGTGAATAGTGTGACACCGCAGGGATCAGTGCTGGGACCCCAGCTATTCACAATATATATTAATGATTTAGATGAGGGAGCTAAATGTATTATCTCCAAATTTGCAGATGACACAAAGCTGGGTGGGAGGGTGAGCTGTGAAGAGGATGCAGAGATGCTTCAGTGTGACTTGGATAAGCTGAATGAGTGGGCAAATGCATGGCAGATGCAATATAATGTGGATAAATGTGAGGTTATCCACTTTGGTAGCAAAAACAGGAAGGCAGATTATTATCTGAATGGCTATAAATTGAGAGGGGAATGTGCAACGAGACCTGGGTGTCCTCGTACATCAGTCGTTGAAGGGAAGCATGCAGGTGCAGCAGGCGGTAAAGAAGGCAAATGGTTTTCATACGAGAGGATTCGAGTACAGGAGCAGGGATGTCTTGCAGCAATTATACAGGGCCTTGGTGAGACCACACTTGGAATATTGTGTGCAGTTTTGGTATACTTATCTGAGGAAGGATGTTCATGTTATGGAGGGAGTGTAGCAAAGGTTTACCTGACTGATTCCTGGGATGGCGGGACTGACGTATGAGGAGAGATTGAGTCAGGATTATATTTGCTGGAGTTCAAAAGAATGAGGGGGGATCTCATAGAAACCTATAAAATTTTAACAGGACTAGACAGGGTAGATGCAGGAAAGATGTTCCTGATGGTGGGGGAGTCCAGAACCAGGGGACACAGTTTGAGGATATAGAGTAGACCATTTAGGACTGAGATGAGGAGAAATTTCTTCACCTAGAGAATGGTGAGCCTGTGGAATTCGCTACCACAGAAAGTAGTTGAAGCCAAAACATTGTATATTTGCAAGAAGGAGTTAGATATAGCTCTTGGGATGAAATGGATCAAAGGATATGGGGAGAAAGCGGGAGCAGACTTATTGAGTTGGTTGATCAGCCTTGATAATAATGAATGGCAGAACAGGCTCAAAGGGCCGAATGGCCTACTCCTCCTATATTCTATGTTTCTATGATTGTGAAATCAGACATGCAGTACCAATCCAGTAATGGGAGCCTTCAGGCTTATGTCAACAGGCAAAGTGAAATAGGAAGCAGTCATTTTTTTTTTGAACACTCCAGACTTTTTATTCAAAGGTTTAAAGTGCAGGAGTTTTAAAAGCCTTGACAGCATGATAGCTCCCTTTGGCAAATTCTCTTGACAATTTTGACTGCTCCCATTGAGAGGTCCTCTTGACACTTTTGACAGCTTCTTTGACAGGTGCTTCTGACAGTTTTGACAATTGATATTGTTCGCTCTATTGACAGTGCCAATGAACTTGATGGTAATGAGTTTGTGCACTTTTCATGCTCATTGATGCCTACTTTTATCAATTCCAAAGGGCACTTGACCTCCACCAAAGGGCATCTTACTTCCCCCAAAGATAATCACAGGACCAGATGCAAAGGGGTACTCTGGCTATCCAAATGAATTCACAAAGTTCAGATCTGCTCTTATCAGGTCTAATCTGCACGTTTTTGATCTTATATTCCAAGGCTACCAAAATCCCACTTGGGCGGAGGGATCTGATGATTTAAATTGCTAGCTGCCTCCATATAATTTGCATGCACAAATGTGGCCTGCACTCATGCTTGACACTGTGAAAACAGGAAGTGCCACATTTAGGGGCAGGACTTAGCATTTTCACGCAGTTCCACTATTTTTCATTGTGGCGAAAATCTGGGTTTAAATTCAGCTCAAATTGTATATTGGAGCTTGAATTCAAGATCTTCTGACTCAGGCTGGGCAGAATGCTGAACATATCCAGGAGCAGAACAGGGCAATTTTTAGTTTTCAGTTTGAGCTATTTACTGGAGGTATAGTTTAAATCCTTTTGGAACACTTATACTGCGATAATGTTGATGTGCAAACTGGAATGGCTTTTAGCTGTTTACACCAATTTGTTGGGCATTTCAATCCAAAATATGAACAAAATTATATAAACAAATTCATGCTGCACTGTTGTCACCACCATTTTTAAACAAGTCCTTTGTAAGTAGGTCAAGAGGTTGCGTCCTGAATTATAGCCAGTTTTACACTAAATGTGGTACCTGTTAGGAACTGGATTGACTTTCCTCAGATGCACTTCATGCATGACCTTCACCAACTAGCAGTGAGAGAGTGAGCTCCATCATTTTGGTGGAGCTGGATTTGTACTCCAGTCTGAGAGCTAAAAGAATCATAATCAACTGTGCCACTCGGCCTGTTTTCCCTTTAAATATCTTTCTTATCCCAGCCTTTCTCAACAGAGGATTATTTCTACTGAGAGTGTGGGGTGTTTTCATAGGCAACATAAGATGGGAATGAACAATCCCTCCTGCTGGATGGAGAGACCAATTTAGATAATTTATCTGGTCACAGGTATCCCGGATTAGTGCATTGTGGAAAATTCCTGTTTTTCAGAGCGCATTAGCTTTGGACACCTGATGGTGATGCCAATGCTACGTGCCAATGACAGTGAGTTCATGTAGTATAAATAACATACCTAGTAACGTCAATCACTTTACCTTTAGTTAGTCTGACTCTAGACTGCGTTACAGGTGAACTTAACTAAGATTTAGTACAGAGGAGATGTCTGCAGGCTGACAGGCAGTGTAATTATATAAATTGCTCCAAAGAAATATTGCTGCAGAGATATCTCCTTATAAAACAAGTAGTAGATGGTATTCTTTCATTTCTCTGAAGCACTGAACAAAAATACATGTGAGATAAGTGTTAAAGGATATAGTAAGCTATTGCCTGGATTTCCCCCCCCCCCCCACCCCTCCCTGTCCCACCCTACTTTTCTTCTTCCCCATTTTTTCCTGTAATACTTGTCTCCGTACGGCTTCTTTTAGCAAGAAGATTATAGTTAACTTAGAAACTTAACTCTAACCCTATCTTCCCCTTGCCCATATCTTTCTATCAATAGCTACTCTATAATAAATTGGCAAATTGTACTTTTAATATTGAGAAAGTAGTTTGAAAACATTTAGGGTTAGAGTTTCTGCTAGGCAGCATAAAACACCAAGGAATTTCATGGGCACATAGCATCCAGTGCAAATTGAATTTCCAGGATTTTTCATGGTGGTTTAAAAAAGATTGCACTGAAAGTCAGCCCGGTCCATAAAACTAGCCATGTCCCCAAATTGAATTGATGAGCGTGCCAAGTTTCTGTGAGCTGCACCCATTTGTAACTCTTCAAGGAAGCCATGTAAATTGAGCTGCCTTTTATAAGTCGGCACCTTTCCTTTCAAAGAAAGTTTTAAAATATTATAATGGGCCAAATCTTCTGTGCAGTGGCAATCACCATCGGATTTACATACCCTAGACTGGAGCTCCACATTTCTCACCTGGACTTTAAACCCAGGCCTCCTGAGGAATGTGCAGTGTACCTGCTGCTGTCGTCCTTCCATTGCAGTGTAGGAGCATTGGGGGAAGCCAAGCCATGCCCCTTTTTACCACATTAGCTTCCAGTAAGCTTAAATGTCTGATCCGCTTTGACAAGCAATGGAGAGAGGGTGTGTGTAATGCAAGTGGATGAGGGTTGGGTGGTTGGGATTGAGGTGAGGGTCGAGAATGTAGTTGGTGGTATCAGAAGTGTCATAAGGGCGTGTCGGGATTGTAGTCGGGGAGCTTGGGAGGGATAGTCAGGGGTCAGGAGGGTAGTCAGGAGTTGGGAGGATAGTGAGGGTGTAGCCGGATGGTTCACTGGGGGATTGATGGAGGGTCAGTAGTATAGTTATGCTTATAGGAGTTAGAACTGGTTTTAATCTTTCTAATTTTTCTTGGGTAACAGTATAACTAAGTGAGTTGGAACTGTCTGAAATCACTGACTCTAACTCAAAGTCTTGAAGGGTTCAAGATGCAGGGCAATTGCCCAAAAGAAGTTGAAACTCCCTACACAATTCCCGTATAGTCAGTGTCTGGGGACCTCCGAGGGGTCCCCTAGCACATCTTCCGGGGTACGACCATCCAGAGAATGGAAGATCTGGGCCAATATAGTTAACCTACTAAGACATCTGGCTAGTGTACAACAATGAAAATAAATGGTTCTAAATAGTTTTTTAAAGTCATTTTCAGTTATTTAAAATCAAGTTACTCAGAGGTAGTGAATACAGTATTATTAAAAATGCTTATTTTTTGTAATAAACACAATTTCAGATGCATTAATAAAACTGCTGCAGGTTAACACACTTCACATCAGAAAATATTTTTAATGTAAGAGAAAGAAGGTAAACAATTACGTTCTAAAACATTGTCCAATCCCGCTGCTTCATAGAAAATTTTATGTGTAATTATGCAAATAAGCTTGAGCAGAAACTTGAACCAGAACTTCAGATTGAAAATCCTGGTGCAGTTTCATGCAGAATTTGTCCTCAGAATGCTGATTGTGCCCAAAGCATAAACTTTGGCTTCAAATATTTGAATGTTGGTGGGAATATTTCTAATGCCATGATTAAAACTATCACAAAGGCAACAACAGATGACAGCTTTCTGCTCACCTAACTTGTCTTTCTGTAGAACCAATTGATTCCCCTCCCCCGCCAACCCTATTATAGTATCTGTCTCTTTGATTCCAGAATTGATACTTCCACTATCCTGTCTTGAAAGATCACCTGAGCTATTAGTCACTTCACATGAAATGCTTCCGGACATTAAGATTGACCTTGCATTTTACCTCTTGTTCCTATGTTTCCTTGTTTGGTAGTTTTGGCTTAATTTAAATTAACGTTTTGCATTAATGTTTCCAATTCACCTGACTGTCTTGTACCTCTATACAGTTTCCTCTCATTAAATTCCTTTCAAGGCTGTTAAGTTCAAGCATTTTTTGTGGCCTTACCTTATAACTCAGTTCCATGATAGTGTTAATCAGCTTTGTGGCTCTTCTCTGAACTTCCCCAAGAGTCTGCATGTGTCCTGTGTGCCTTGTTGCCTAGAAAGAATTAACGGTCTGAATATTTTGTTCAGATAA
Organism: Carcharodon carcharias; assembly: GCF_017639515.1. Classification (NCBI taxonomy): domain Eukaryota; kingdom Metazoa; phylum Chordata; class Chondrichthyes; order Lamniformes; family Lamnidae; genus Carcharodon; species Carcharodon carcharias. The sequence goes on along the minus strand of NC_054468.1, from coordinate 137,892,349 downwards.
AAAAATACATGCTTACCTTCCTCCGATTTATCAAGGCAGTCATCCAGTGGAGGACCCTGCCGAACTCAGTCAGCACAGGAAGCCTGTGAGGGAGCAGTGGAGAGAATCTGCACAGAACCTCAGCCTGTTTCTACAGCACTAGTTGCCAATATTTTGGTACGTTAGGAGTTCAAACGTCTCCAAGCTTCTTTGAAAAGCTATGGAGAGAAGCTAAGGGGTAGGGTGAGAGGTGAGTAGGGTGGGTAAGGTAAGTGTGTAAGGCAGTAAGGTCGGTAAGGTAAGGAGGTAGATTAGAAGGTGGGTAGGGTGAGTGAGGGTGTAGGGTGAGTAAGGGGGTAAGGTGGATAAGATGGGTAAATGGGTAGGGTGGTATGTGGGTAGGGTGGTGAGGTCGGATCAGATCGGGTTGGTGGGTCTCGGGGAGTCAGGGAAGTAGTTGGGTGGTGGGGCTAGTCAGGTTGAGTTGGAGGGTGGGAGAGGTAGTTGGGTGGTGGGCCTAGTCAAGTTGGGTCTGGGGGGGAATTGGGATGTTGATGGGATTGGAGTGGAGTTGGGAGTTGTGGGGGGATGGGGGTCAGTGAGAGTTCTGTGGTTAGCTGTTTGTTAGATCAGACTCAATCTGTCTAACGTTGATTGCCAAGGTAAGTAAATCAGAACTGTCTGAAGTCTCCGACTCAAACTCAGAGTTGGGGACTTTTTAGGAGGGTCCCAGGAGCAGGGGAATTACTCTTCGCAAGTTCAAACTTCCAGGGCAATTCCCACTGAATCATTGCGTTGGGACTTCAGAGGGGTCTGCAGTGTATCTTGGGGGTAGGTCTGTCTCCGACTCTCCAGAGACCAGAAGATTTGGGCCATAGTGTTCAATCTGTGGCCTAATCAGAGGCATCATACAATTCAGCACAGTAACATAATTCTTAAACTCTGAAAGAAATATCGTTGATCATTCCCTTTGCATTGTTGATCTATATTTTGTATTCAGTGGCCAAGGCAAGTGTTGAATCTGCTATCTTTCCCAGTGCTTGCTCCATCAGTTAGCTTCATACCATTCATTGAATATAATCCATTCTTTCTTCAACAATGTCATGCTTTGCATATGTTTTTAATTTACCATGTTTCAATCCATTTGGAGAATTTTGTCTGGACTCTTCTGTTGTTCTTTGGCTACCTCATGGGATTCAACTTTCTCTATTTTAATATTGTCTGAAAATTGCATTTAATTTTATATTTGTACATTGATAACTGAAGTGCATAAGATTGGTAAGAAGGTTTTGATCACCAAGAGAAAGCATCAATCCTAGAGATAATTGTCAATCTGTGAGGTACATTCATGCCCGAGCCCCAAGAATTATCCCCACTCGCCTGGATTAGTGCAGCTCCCACAACACTCAAGAAGCTTGACACCATCCAGGACAAAGCAGTCCACTTGATTGGCACCACACCCACAAACGTTCACTCCCTCCATCACCAACGCACAGTAGCAGCAGTGTGTAACATCTACAAGATGCACTGCAGGAATTCACCAAGGTTCCTAGACAGCAGCTTCCAAACCCATGACCACTACCACCTAGAAGAACAAGGGCAGCAGATAGATGGGAACACCGCCACCTGGAAGTTCCCCTCCAAGTCACTTACCACTCTGACTTGGAAATATATCGCTGTTCCTTCACTGTTGCTGGGTCAAAATCCTGGAACTCCCTAACAGCACTGTAGGTGTACCTATGCAACATGGACTGCAGCAGTTCAAGAAGGCAGATCACCGCCACCTTCTCAAGGGCAACTAGGGATGGGCAATAAATGCTGGCCCAGCTAGCAAAGCCCACATCCTGTAAACGAATGAACAAAAATTATAGATAACTGAAACTGTGACCCTATAAAATATTACAAACCATAAGGAACAGTACTTAAGTAGTTGGTTTAAACTATTTCAATGCTTGCATCAAAATGATGCTGAAGAATTTCTTTCTTTTAAGTGTTTTGATAGAGTAAAAAGGAGAAACTTGCCAGTGGCAGAAGATTTGATAACCAAAAGTCACAGATTTAAGGTGAGGTGACAGGAGGGGAAAACAAATATGCAGCGCGTTGTTATAATCTGGAATACACTGCTTGAAAGGGTGGTGGAAGTAGATTCAATAGTAACTTTCAGAAGAAAATTGGATAAATGTTTGAAGGGTCAAAATTTGCAGGGCTTTTGGGGAAAAAAGAGAGTGGGACTAATTAGATAGGTCTTTCAAAGAGCCAGCACAAGAATGATGGCCTGACTGACCATCTTCAGTAATTCTATGATTACTGATTAACCATAAATGCAGAAGTATAAGAAAGTATCCAAACCAAAAGTTAGTCCTGGCAGTAAAATGCGTTAGAGTATGGAGGGAACAGGTATAATTCCAAATGTGAACAAGTATACCTGGGTCTGAATTTTCAGCTCAGAGGGCGGATGCAATTGGTGGGCCTAGGAGCAGTCAGGAAAGAAACCACTGACCACGACCATCCCCCAATCGCAATTTCACACTGGCTGGCCAATTAATAGCCAGCCAACATGAAGTGCGCGCTGAAATGCTCAGCACTGCTGGGTTAGGGCAGGAGGAGGGTGGTGATGACATTGACGTGGGCGAACACTGACAGAAAGCTCTCTGAAGGCAGAGAGCTGCCTCAGGGATCTGCAGACCCGAAACCCAGGAAATAAAGTTTTTAATATCAGGAAAGAAATGTCCAAGCATCACAGGCACCTGAACATATAGATGATAAAAATGGTGTCCACAGATTTCTATTTTTATTTTATTTAATTACAGAAACCGCATCCTGCCCTTGGATGAGATTTGCTGAAAAATTTAAAGGCCATCGAGCCAATCCGCCCATCTGTCAACCGTAACGTTGGACAGGCTGTGTAAAATAACAGACAATTGCGCCATTAATGGGCTTAATTGCTTCCGACACTTGCATGCACCCACCAACCGAAATATTGCATGAGTGCGAGATTCAGGATGCTCGTCCGATGTCATCTTGTGTGATTTCACCCCAATCAGAAAGGGCTCAAGCTCGCCTGATCAGTGTAAAGTTCAGCAAACACTGATAACCAATTATTGTTCCTATTGTGATAACCAAACTTATTTTATATACATTTTGTGTGGTCCTTGGAGACTTTAATTTTGAAGGGGTGAATGCATTTATTGATTCTCATGCACCTTTTGTGTACTTGCCTTGTAAATTTTATTGTAGCCTCATTCATAATTCAGAACCATAATTCTGATCTCTTGCTTTTCACTTGTGTGCTAAGAATCTAAATTAATCATAAGTATGCTTGATGAATGGATTATTGAACCTTAACTCTATAGTGCTTGCATGTCCACACATTTACAAGTATGCAATGGCTCATCTGTGGTCATCTGAGCCATTGTCTCACACATCAGTGAGCTTGCTTATTTACAAACATAAGCAGGAATTTTCTGCTCCTGTTTGTGGCGGGCGCAATAGCGGGTGGGAGCAGAAAATATCAGCAGATCAGAAAAATCGGTTTTACATCATCATAAAATCAGTTTGCAATTGTCCGCTCCATATGTCAATGGCGGGCTGCATTTCCTGACGTGCAGTGGTGGGAAGCTAACTTCAATACATTAGGATCTCATAGTAAGCCCTGCTCGCTGGAATCATCCCTCTACGCTGGGATCATGAGCTCATTTTGACATGTTTCATAATGGTACATAAGCGACGTGCACCTGCCGACCTACACCTGCCGACCTACACTTCACTTGGGACTTCGAGGTTTGTTGCTTGCTTGCTACCTTGTTTCGGGCAGCGCTTGTGGTCATCAGCATCAGGCTTTGCAGGCAGCACCACATCCCTTTTAGGTAGGCTCACGGGCAAGTCTCCACCTACCAGACTAGCAGTAAGTCGGGGGTCACTGTTCAACGGCTGCAGGGCTAGGGCTTGCTTGGTGAAGGGGGATATCCTAGGGTGTGTGTGTGGGGGCAGATGCTGATCTGTGCAAGTGGCCTCAAGATGGTGAGGGATGAAGTAGCAGATGGAGGTGTGAGTGAGAGTGAGTGGTGATGTCCCATGAGCTGGTAGTGAGTGAGATGCCAATGAATGTGTAATAGACTTGAGTGTGAGAGTTTAGAGTGATGAGATGGTTGGCTTACCCTGGCAGCACAGATGAAATCATTCATCCTCTTTCTGCACTGGATGGCCAACCTCTGTGCAATGTTGGCACTGACCACCACTGCCACCTCATCCCAAGCCGGAGTGGTGAGATTGCTAGACCTCCTGCAGCCAGAGTGGGGATAGAGGACATCACAGCGGTCCTCCAAAAGGCATTACAGTGACTGGTCACTGATCTCTTCTTGGCTTTTGGGACCATGCCTTCATTGTAACAGTCCCGGGCTGCAGGCATTGAGAAGTGTGCACGCACCTGCAGTTTAAATATGGCACTCAGAGTCAGGAAACAGTGAGGTAACAGTGTGGAGGGCGATTCAGAGGCTGCCCACCAGCAATACGATGTGTTTCCTGTGGCTGCATAATTAATGAGGCAGGAAGCTCAAAATTCGACCCTTGTGGCCAGTGGGAAAAATGTCTTTTTTCACACCCGCCACTGCACTTAGTGCAATTCAGTGAAAATTCTGGCCATAGATGAGGTTTCATTGCTTTACACTCTCACAAAAGGCTTAACAGAAATGAAGCAGAAACTGGACAGACTTGAGAATGAAAGTTTCGAACAGTTTATTTTCCTGCAAGTACGGATCTCACTGCATTTTGACCATGCTGCAGGTGCTTCTGTTAAATTATAGTGGTCTTTATTTCGGGATGAAATCAGATACATGGGGCTGAATCTTCGGCTCAGTGAGTGGGGGTGGGGCCCGCTTGCTGAGGCGTAAAATTACACGTGATGACCTCAGGCATGCGTCTGACGTCACAGTGCATCATTCAGACTTTCAGTTTGGCGGGTGCGCACCCGAGTTGGCTGCATGCCTGCTGCACTGTCAAAGGCCTGTTAAGGCCATTTAATTCTCAATTAAAGTAATTAACGGAGCTGTCCGTCCAACCTTAAGGTTGGTGGGCACGCGAAGAGCCCAGGCGGCCTTTGCGTTTTTCATGGAACCTCATCCACGGGTGGGATGAGATTTCATGACTGATTTTAAATTTTGACAAAAATTTTTATTGAAATTTATGCACAAGATCCAGCTCATGTGACAGTTTCACATGAGGGGACATGTCATAAAAATTTGCTCGCCACTTTGTTAAACATTTTGGACTTAAACGAATCTCCCTGAGGCACAGAAGTGCCTCAGGAAAATTTCTGTGCTCTTTTGCGTGCATGCGCAAAAGAGCACACTCCCGACTCAGGTAACGCCCCCCCCCCACTACAAAGCCAGCCCGCACAGGGAGCGCACAGTGCTTCCAGGTGCGTGTCACACTGGGCGGGCCTTAATCAGCCCCCCCCAAGTAAAATGGTGGCGCGGACTCGATTGGGGGTTCCAATCGGATCCACTCCCGCCCAGCCCACCCAACAGGTGGAAAATTCTACCTATGGAGATTATGGACCAAAAATCAACTGTCTGCAGTTTTCTTTGAAATCCCACCTGTTCATTCTTTATTGAATTACTATTTAAACTAAATTTCACTAAAACTTTGTTAAAGTTTTTTAATCCCTACATGGAACCTCATCCCGTCGGTGGATGAGGTTTCATGCTTTTTCAGAAGCCCGCCGGAGCTTTTGGCCTGCCCACCAACCTTAAGGTTGGACGGGCAGGTCCTTTAATTGTTTTAATTATTCTGTGAATGGCCTCAATTGGCCGTTGACATGTTGGCGGATGCACAGCTGATTTCGCTTTGCCCCCGCCTTCCTGAAGATTTAAATGGGGCGGGAACCCCCGACGTCATCCCGTGTCATTTTGCGTGTCGGCGAGCGGGCCCCGCCCCCTGCTCGCCGACAGCAAAATTCAGCCCTCTGTGGCAGCTCTCGTGTCAATGTTGTTATGCCAATTAAGATCTGCTGACTCAGCACAGATCTGGCATCTTCTGGTTTATCTTGCTCAGTTCCAACCTTGCTGACACATTTACCATAAGCTTCATTGAGAGAACCTTACCCTTATCTCTTCCAGACAACCTACTTGCCACCTCTGCTCAGATTCCATCTGTGAATTAGATGGTGAAACGTACAAACGGGAGAAGGCTACTTAGCCCTCAAACCTTTCTGCCTTTTAATTAAATTATGGATGGTCGATATCTGAAATCCATTTACCCGCCACTGATCCATATGTCTTGATACCCTTACAAAATAAAAAATTGTTGATTCAGGTCTTGAAAATTTCACTTGATCCAGCATCCACAGCCATTTGAGGAAAGAGTTCTACGTTTTCATTGCCCTTAGAACCATAGAACACTACAACACAGAAAACAGGCCATTTGGCCCTTCTAGTCTGTGCCGAAATATTATTCCGCTAGTCCCATTGACCTGCACCTAGTCCATAACCCTCCAGACCTCTCCCATCCATGTATCTATCCAATTTATTCTTAAAACTTAAGAGTGAGCCTGCATTTACCACGTCAGATGGTAGCTCGTTCCATACTCTCACCACTCTCTGAGTGAAGAAGTTCCCCCTAATGTTCCCCCTAAACCTTTCCCCTTTCACCTTAAAGCCATGTCCTCTCATGTTTATCTCTCCTAATCTAAGTGGAAAGAGCCTACTCGCATTTACTCTGTCTATACCCCTCATAATTTTGTAAACTTCTATCAAATCTCCCCTCATTCTTCTACGCTCCAAGGAATAAAGTACTAACCTGTTTAATCTTTCCCTGTAACTCAACTCCTTAAGACCCGGCAACATCCTAGTAAATCTTCTCTGCACTCTCTCAATCTTACTGATATCCTTCCTGTAGTTAGGTGACCAGAACTGCACACAATACTCCAAAGTTGGCCTCACCAATGTCTTATACAACCTCACCATAACATCCCAACTCCTATACTCAGTACTTTGATTTATGAAGACCAGTATGCCAAAAGCTTTCTTTACAATCCTGTCTACCTGTGACGCCACTTTCAGGGAATTATGTATCTGAACTCCCAGATCCCTTTGTTCCTCCGCACTCCTCAGTGCCCTAACATTTATTGTGTATGTCCTACCTTGGTTTGTCCTTCCAAAATGCAACATCTCACACTTTTCCGCATTAAATTCCATCTGCCATTTTCTGGCCCATTTTTCCAATTGGTCTAGATCCCTCTGCAAGCTTTAAAAGCCTTCCTCGCTGTCCACAACGCCTCCAATCTTAGTCATCACCAAACTTGTTGATCCAATTTACCACATTATCATCCAAATCATTGATATAGACAACAAACAACAATGGTCCCAGCATAGATCCCTGAGGCACACCACTAGTCACACACTCCTCCAGTCTGAAAAGCAATCATCTACTACCATTCTCTGTCTTCTCCCACACAGCCAATTTTGAATCCGGTTTAGAATTTTAAAAAAGTGCTTCTTGATTTTACAAGAACACAAGAAATAGGAGCTGGTGTTGACCATATAGCCCTTCGAGCCTGCTCCGCCATTCAATACAGTCATAGCTGACCTTGGCCTTCAACTCCACTTCCCTGCCCGTTCCCCATGCCCCTTGATGCCATGAGAGACCAAAAATCCAATCTGTTTATACAATGTCATCGTGCTTTAATCCTGGTATAATTTTGGTAAATGTGCACTGTAACCCCTCTAAGACCTCCTTCCTGAGGGGCAGTGCCCAGAACTGAATACTCCAGCTGGGGTCTCAACAAGGCTTTGGACCACTGAAGAATAACTTTGTTTACTTTTTATTCCCATCCTCTGTCAAAGGCCAACATCCTATTAGTATTTTTGATTTCTTTTTGTACCGTTGTGCACCAGATTTTAGTAAGTTGTGTACCTGGACACCCTTTGCTCCTCTACTATCTCGTCTCGCACTTCTGCCAGTTATGTTTACAAGTTATCCAGGCCATTGATGTTCTTTGACCGGAAAAACTTGGTGATGAGATAGGCTAACATATGCACACTTGTGAAGCTGGACATCATACTGCTCAAAATATCTCTGTTAACCTTCAAATTAATCACATATTAACGCAAAAGAAGTGCCCCTATTGATTTACCATTTTGATCATTGCCACTGATTAATTGAGAAAAATCCCTCTGAATTGAATTGACAGAGAAGCTTCTGATGTTCCAGTAACCCAATTCAGTTAGGATAAAAGAAAATGGTTATGTGCTAATAGAACAGAAAAGCAATGCGCTGGTGAATGGGTGTACAAATAATGTCATTTTGATTTCTTATCAGCCCCAAGCTTAGAGACTGCAGCATGGGTTATCGGTCATCTTGGGCTTCAGTCTGCCTGGCAAGGTTATTTTCTGTTGGGCAGGAAACAGAAAGTTGACATAACCATAGGGACCATAAAGAAAAAAGATAATCACATTTGATTGATTATGGGCACAAAAATTCAATTAGTCTTCATGACTAGCAAAATAGACAGAAATGAAAAGTTCAATTTTATATGACTTATTTGGCATTAGACATTAAAGCTGTGACTTCCTAAAACTGCTTTATTTAAATAAGCCATTTTAAGAAGCAAAAAGTAGCAACTCTTCCCTTTTTCTAATTATGTGGAGCTTGAAATTAATCACGAGCGACGATAACTTATTAAGAAAAACTGACCTGGAGGAGTTATTTGGATTGACAGCTTGTGGGGGTGATAAATTATCATGAATAAACCTATAATGTTAAACTGGGGTGCTTCAACGTGCTTGTCATTTGCATGATATGCTTTTCTCTCCTACTTGGTGCCTAGATCAGTAACTCCTCCATGAAAAATATCATCAATATTCCCTGTAAACATTATTGAAAAAACTAACAAGTAGAATATGAAAGAATGTTGAAGTCAATAAAACTCATTCATTCAGTATTTATTTTAATGATGTATCCCTCCTTAAGCTTTGCTACACCTAAGTGAGCTTGAATTGAACATAGGCCTGAGGAGCAGGAATAGGCCATTCAGCCCTTCAAGCCTGCTGTGCCATTTGCTAAAACTAGACAAGGCACTAGTTAGAGTACACCTAGAATAATGTGAACAGTTTTGGTCCCTTATGTAAGGAAAGATATACTGGCATTGGAGGCAGTCCACAGAAGGTTCACTAGGCTGATCCTGGGTGTGGAGGGATTTTCTTATGAGGAGAGGTTGTAATTATTGGAGTTGAGAAGGATGAGAGGCGACCTTATTGAAACATATAAGATTCTTAGGGGGCTTGACAGAGATGCTGAGAGGGTGTTTCCCCTTGTGGGAGAGTCTAGGGCCAGAGGGCATAATCTCCAAATAAGGGGTCACCCATTTAAGACACAGATGAGGAGGAATGTCTTCTCTCAAAGGGTAGTGAAATAGTGAATCTGTGGAATTCTTTACCACAGAGGGCTGTAGAGGCTGGGTTGTTAACTATATTCAAGGCTGAGAGAGACAGATTTTTAATCAGTAAGGGAATCAAGGATTATAGGGAAAAGGCAGGAAAGTGGAGTTGAGGATCATCAGATCAGCCATGATCTCATTGAATGGTGGAGTCGACACAATGGGCTGAATGGCCTACTTCTTCTACGTCTTACAGCCTTGATAAGATCATGGCTGATCTAGTTATGGTCTCCACTCCACTTTCCTGTCTGTCCCCATATTTTGATTCCCTTGTCTTTGAAAAGTCTATCTAACTACACCTTGGATAAATTCAATGACCCAGCCTCCAGCTTCCACTGCTTTCTGGGGAAGAGAACGCCACAGACTGACAACACTTTGAGAGAAAACATTTCTCCTGATCTCTGTCTTAACATGGAGATCTTTTATTTTTAAACTGTGACCCTAGTTCTTCCCCAGAGGAGGAAGCATTTCCCCAGTATCCACCCTATCAAGTCCCCTCAAGATCGTATATGTTTTAATGAGATCACCTCTCATCCTTTTAACTCCAATGGGAAAAGGCCCAACCTTTCTTCATAAGATATACCCATCATCCTAGGAATGAGTCGGGTGAACCTTGTCTGAACTGCTTTTAATGCAGTTAGATCCTTTTTCAAATAAGTAAACCAAACTGTACACAGTACTGTAGATGTGGGGTCACCAAGGTCCTGTACAGCTTCAGTAAAACTTCCCTACTTTTATATTCCATTCCCCTTGCAACAAACCCCAACATTCCACTTGCCTTCCAAATCGCTTGCTGTACCTGCATACTAGTTTTTTGTGGTTCATATACCATAACACCCAGATACCTCTGTAACCCCAAATTCTGCAATCTATCCATTTAAATAATGTACTGCTTTTCTAGAATTCCTGCCAAAGTGGACAAATTCACATTTTCCCACATTGTACTACATCTACCAAATTTTTGCCCACTCATTTAATCTATCTATATCCGCTTGAGACTCTCTACCTCCTCTTGACAAGTTACTTTCCTAACTATCTTGGTGTCATTGGCAAATTTAACTACCATACATTCGGTCCCTTCATCCAAGTCTTTGATATAGATTGTGAGTAGTTGAGGCACCAGCACTGATTTGTGTGGCCCTCCATTAGTTACAGCTTGCCAACCTGAAAATGACCCATTATCCCTAATCTCTGCTTCCTGTTAGGTAACCAGTCCTTTATCCATGCTAATATGTTACCACTCCACACAATGATCTCTTATTTTGTGTACTAACCTTTGACGTGGCACCTTATTAAATGCCTTTTGGAAACCCAAGTACACCACATTTGCATGTTCCCCTTTATCCACCTTGCTTGTTACTTCTTCAAATAACTCTAATAAATTAATTAAACATGATTTCCCTTTCACAAAGCCATGTTGATTCTGCCAGATCCCATTATGACTTTCTGAGTATCCTGCTATAACCTCCTTAATAATGGATTCTAGCAATTTCCCTATGACAGAGGTTAGGCTAACTGGACTATACTTTTCCTGCTTTCTGTTTCCCTTCTTTCTTCAATAAGGATGTTACATTTGCTATTTTCCAATCCACTGCGACCCTTCCAGAATCTAAGGAATTTTGCAAGATTATAACCAATGCCTCTACTATTTCTGCAGCCACTTCTTTTAAGACCCTAGAATGCAAGCCATCTGGCCCTGGGGACTTGTCAGCCTTTTAGTTTCCCCAGGACCGTTTCCCTGTTGATGGTGATTGTTTTAAGTTCCTCCCTTTTCCCTCTAAGTTTTCAAGTATCTTTGGAAAACTTTCTAAACCTTCTATAGTGAAGACAGACACAAAATAACTGTTCAATACGCCTGCCATTTCCTTGTTTTCCATATCAACTCCCCAGACTCTCTCTCTAGAGGACCAACATTTGTTTCTGTTACTCTTTTCCTATTTAAATACATGTAGAACTCTTACTATCAGTTTTTTTATAATAATAGTTTTCTGTAACACTCGTAAAGAAATGTTTCTGAGAAATTGTTTTGAATGCATTCCATAAACTCATATTCCAGGTTACCTTTACCAACCTCATTTGCCCAATCTACATGTAGATTAACGACACCCATGATCATTACAGTGCCTTGCTTATGTGCCCCAATTATTTCTTCCTGTATCCTCTGTCCTTCAGTGGAACTACTACAGGGCCTAGAAGCTACTTCCACAAGTGACCTTATCTTTCCTATTATCTCTACCCAAACTGATTCTACATCTTGCATTTTTGAGCTAAGGTCATCATGACTAATATGTCATGACATATTAATGTCATGCTTAATTGTCAGTATAACCCCACCACTTTTCCTAACTTTCCTAGCTTTCTGTCTTAATGAATTGTCAAATATCCTTCAATATTCAGGTCCCAGTCTCAGCCACCTTGCAACCATGTCTCTGTAATGGCTGTCAGGTCATACACATTTATTCCTATCTGTGCTAACAGTTTGTCCATTTTGTTATAAATGTTGCATGCGTTCAGATACAGAGCGTTAACTCTGTCTTTTTACCATTTTTGCAATCTCTGGCCTTATTTGCTGGTGCACTGTTAAATTTGTATGCTCCATCCTTTCCTGCCACACTCTGATTTTTACCCAAATTACTACCCTGCTCTATTACCTTGTCATTTGCCTTTAATTTACCACATTTCCCCGCAACATGATTCTTCTCCCCCTCCCAATCTCTACCACCCTAGTTACACCAAAGCACTGGTCCCAACAGGGTCTCAATGAAGACTGTCCCAACAATTCAAATCCTACCTAAGAAAGTTCCCAGCTTTCTTAAAAAGTTATTGTGCATTAGTTGTCATATTTTTTAATTGCTTGTATTATTTTTCTCCAAGCACCCTCCATTTGGGATCAGCTCTAATTATAGCAAATGATCTATTTGAGTTTTTTTTTATTTATCTTGGTGTGTTTGCAAATAAGGAGGAAGGAAATACTTTGCCATTTCTGGTGCCCATGGTCTATCATGCTTGGCCAATTACAGACTAAATGTCCCCTAGCTACAGAATCTGTAGCTAAGCACACCACTACTTAGAAGTTGGGAGGTTTAATTCCCAGTGCAGGACTTGAGCACATAAGCAGCACTGATGGAATTCTTCATTATTGGCAGGCCATCTTTTGGATGGGAATTTAAACAAGGTTTCATATGCCTGTTTCTAAAAATGCCATGCAAAATTCAAAGAAAATCAATGACCTGACCAATGCTTATCTCTCAACCACTACCACTAAAACCAATCAATTGGCCATTTATCTCATTGCTACTAGTATGTATCTGCTATGCACATTTGGCTGCCTTATTTGCTCCCTTACTGATTATACTTGAGAAACTAATTCTTTGTCTACACAGTGCTTTATGTCGTCTTGAAAGTTGGAGAACAATTACATAAAATGAAGGCTCCAGTGATTAGTTTGAAAATTTGTAACCCTAAGCGTGGCATATAACATTTTTCTTGATTCATTCCTGATGAAGTCCATACAAACCTCCAAGATATATTAACTGGCAGCTTAAATATGTGCATATAAATGTTTTGATCTAACTATCTGATTAACTCATTATCAGGTGTTGATGTTTTTAACGTGCAAAGCTGGCTGCGCATTTTCATTGCTGAAGCGAGCAAATGTTGCACAAAGCACATAACTAGAGGCAGCAGAAGCTCGCCAGCAGGTGACAAAACATGTCTGCATGCCTTTGCTCCATGGCAGAGAGGGTGCTCGCCATCATTGTGGCAACCATTGCTGAGGCCAGAGCCAGCAGCAGGCTGAAACCATTGAAAACACACCATCATTTATCACTTCCATCCACTAGTTCAAGCACTGGCATTGCACATAATTCACAGGGTAGAATAGAGATGGGATTGAGACATGATGAGACAGTGGGCAGAAGTGCTCTGTAGCCAGGTCAAGGGGTAAGGGTTGCGCAGGTGTCAGCTTTCCAGAGGACGAGGTTGTGTAAGCTTTCTAATGCAGAGGTCTCAGAAGACGACTTTGATGGGGTGGCATAGTCTACTGAAAAAGGCTGATGGTTTTGCACAGTGAAATGCTTGGGGCATTGTCAGACCTGCCAGAAAACCTGTGTGCGATGTTTAGGAGTATTGACGAGTCAGCACACATTTGGCATAAGGCTTGGTGTCTAACTCCTTGAGTGCCTGTGTGGACCCAATACTGATGTCTTAGCTTCTATTGCTGCACAAGAAGCAGCTGTCCCATGTCTGAGCCCTGCCATGGAAACTCAGATGCTCTCGCACAAGCTGAGCTTACTGCTGTGCAAAGTTAGACTGTTGCCTTCGTGGCTGCAGATATCATTGTTCAAAGTGTCTTGCAGGCTGTTATAATGATCCCACAATCTGTCCTCCAACAGATTACCAAAGACAGTATTAGCCCTACCATCACTGCCATTCTGCCAGTGCCCTTGCTGGCGTCTGTCGACCAGGCAGACCAGACTATTGTTCGTATGCCAAGATGATGCAGTCTAAAACTGGGCCTCGTTGACTCAGAGTTGATTGAGGTCGTCCTCCAAGACCATCTGCAATCTTCCCTGATGAACCAGTGGGGTAGCACTGCGTAAGAGCGCTAGGATAGACAAAGGCACATGGAGGACAAGCACCAAGGGAATATATGAGGGTGATAATGTTTGTATGCAATGTGACATGGCTTCATTTATAAATTTGGTTTGGCATGCCTATTTTATGTTGGCTTTTAATTTTGCATTTTGGCTAAATGGGCACCGTGACGGTCAGTGACAGAGAGAAAGAAAGTTGTGGTAACAAAATTAGATGCCTACCTTGGTTTTGAATCGGCAGTTGCAGTTCAGGAACTACAGTTCCCAGCAAGGTCTTCTATGCATGCGCTTAGCCGGGAAATGATGCATGTGTGCGGTTCTTTTTTTTTTACATCGCTCATGCCTTTCACACATGACCCAGCCGGGAAAGGGCGCAGTTAGTCTTTTTTTATTTTCTTTAGGCCTGGAATCAGCCCTGCGCACATGCGCAGAAGGAAAAGAAGATAAGAAGTGAAACTGTGCAAAACCGCAGATCAAGTTACCTGAATAGGAGTGCCATTCGAGAGAAGGTATGTCCCAGGGAGCAGGACACGGGAGGAGGAGGACAGGGAGAAGGTCCAAAACCAAGAACAAGGTCCTAAGCCAGGGAGTGCGGCAGAAAGAGATCCCAGAAGAAACTCACAGGCAGGAACAAAGACAGGGATCAGAGATAGAGCCCATTGAGCCAACAGCTGAAAAAAAGACTCCAAATTCAAGGAACAGACTTGGAGCAAAGTGGCATGGGGGAAGCCCTGAAGATCCAAGGGGGCAGCTGAAGGTTGGTGACTCCATGCTACAGGCCATAAGGGCAGAGGTACCCTTTTTAAGCAGTGGTGTTTGCTTGGCACGGCCGAAGATCTGAAAGTGTGCTTGGAAGGTGAAGCTTGAGTGTACTCGGAAATCCAAATGAGAGGAATCTTAGAAGGCGACATTGAAACCCTGGAGGTGAATCCAAATTGAAGCTGTCTGAGTGGGAACAACATTTGGAGAAAATTTCAAGGCAAATCCTTCAAATGTGGAGCTTGGAAAACCTTGTGAGAAAGACAGAGTTTTAGTGAGACCAGTTGGCTCATGGTGTGACAAGCGTCTGTGTAGGTTGCTGAGAAATCCACAGGATCTGCTTTGGTTGCATCTGTCTTTTATGGTGGAGTATGATAACAGTTCGCCAGTTGTCACCTGAATGTTAGAGCATTACACAGATATGGTAAAATGTTTTATCTTTCTGAATTTAACATGTCTGTCAAGATATGGCTGGGGTGAAGGAATAGTGAGTATTTGAATCATTTTCTTGTGTTTGTATTGAGGTCTTTCCAACCTTTTTGTCTGGTGTAATATAGGCAGGAATCGTCCATGCCCACTGGCGTCAGGTGTGTTTGGTGGCATGAGCAGACAATGTGGTGAGAAGGCCAAAAATCAGTATCACGACGTTGTGAAACCAGTTTGCGATCGTTTGCTCAGCCTGTCGATGGCGGGCCACGTTCCCATCGAACATTGCTCATCGGACATCAAGAAACTCATTGTAATACATCAGCAAATCATTATAAAGCCAGCCTGCCAGGCTCAACTCCACTGCTGAATCATCCACCCATGTCGGCAGGAAAACACACCAGTGAAGAACACACCTTGACAGCTGTGGCGAGCAGAAGTTGGGACTTACCACCAGGGCCTTGCTTACATTGCGGACATCCAAGGAGCAGAAGATGCTGACAGCAATGTCACATTGGAGGAATGTCCATGACATGCTGGGTGGATTTTCATGGGCATGGTTCTGGTGTGAAGCTGCTCACGGAAGTTGGAAAGTCACCGTTGATGCCCAGAATGGATGATGGTTGAGGGAGTGGGAGATGAAAGATCTAGGATCGACAAGGAGATGAAGAGGTGTCAGGGGTGGGGAAGGGGTGGTGAGGTTGGGAGGGAGGGAATGAAGTAGTGAGTTTGGGATGGGGAAATGAAGGTGTTGGGTGGGTGATGTTGGAGGGGGTGAATGATGTTTGGGGGGGGCGGTGAATGATGTTGGGGGGTGGAGTACCTGGGAGGAGGGGGTAACGGGAGAAGATGGCATCTGGGGAAGTGGGTGAAAGGTGGATGGAAGGTGTTCGGAGAGGGGAGGGAGTCCGGGAGAGGAAGGAGTGCGGTGCAGGGAAGCAGTGCAGGGGGTGGGAATGAGTGCGGAAAGAGGATGGAGTCTGTGGTGTGGGAGAGAATGGAGTCCGGTGGTGGGGGGGAAGAAGGAAAGACTGTGGAGAGTGGAGGGAGTAAAGGTGGAGGAAGGATTAAGAAGGGCGAAGGAGGAAAGCTGGAGGAAGAAGTAAGGGTGTCTGAGGGAGTCAGGAAGGAGGAAGAGGAAAGGCTGGAGGAAGGAGATGGTGGGGGGAAGGTTGAAGGGTGGTGGAAAAATTAAGAATGTCTGAGGGAGTTGGGGAGGGGGGAGGGAAGAAGTGGGGGCAAGTCCGGATGGCGATGGGAGGATGAAGAGGTGGGGAAGGGGGAAGGGGTTCTGGGGGGAAGGTTCTGGAGGAGGGTGGGGGTTCAGAGGTGGGAAAGGGTTTTAAGGGGGGATGTCCAGGTGAACATGTGAGGGAGGCGTATGATGGGTCCTTGATTGCCTTCTGGTGGGCATGATATGAGGGAATGTAAGAATGACCGACGGCAGAGTTAGCGGGTTCAACGGTAGCAGTAGAGGGGATGGTGAGGGTTTCCACCACCCTTCATCCTTCTCCCGCCCCCCCTCCCAACTCCTTCCTCCAGCCTTTCCTCTTCCTCCAGCCTTACTCCTACCCTCTTCCTGACTCCCTCAGACACCCTTACTTCTTCCTCCATCTCCCTTCCTACTTCTTCCTCCACTCTTACTTCTTCCTCCACCCTTAGTCCCTCCCCTCTACGCAGTCTTTCCAACACCCGACCCCCCCCACCCCCCCCACCCCCCTTCCCGACTCCATTCGGAGGCAGACATGGACCCTGCGGTGAGAAAGAGGAGGTTGGGTTAATGTAGATGGGGGTGGGATTTTTGGTAAGGAAGGGAATATGCATGTTCATCTGGACATCCCCAAAGGAAAAGGGTTGTGGCTGGTAGGTCATGGAGGGGTGGTGGAACTGTCAACTGTGATGGGGGAAAGGAAATTAGTGACTGGGAAAGGGTAAAGGACGGGGAAGCGAAAGTAAAACTGAATTAGCACAATGCTGTCCAAATGAAAGGGAAACGAGATTCGTAGTGGGCGAGATCAGGTGCCTCATGGGAGTGTGATCAGTGGGTGGGCGGAGATGCAGATCAGCTCAGATGGGCAACTGAAAGTGAACCCCAGCAGGCAGCATTGAAAATGCTCAGGACATTGAGCTGTGTGTGACATGGGAAGGATCCGCGTGTGTGGGAGAATGGGTGAAAGGCCCTGCCACGCACACACACTTCTCCCTTCAGAGTCACTTGTGGGCCAGCTGCTCCCTCTGCAGTGACAGAGAATGAGGTTTGGGGCTCACAGGCCAAGAGGACTCGGAGGGAGAAGACAGCCGCTGAGATTCCTGAGTGGAGGACCCAGGGGGTATGCATCTGCTTCCCCTCCTCCCTTCAGGTGCCCAAGGGCTCCGGCCTGACTCATTGAAGGGAAGGAGCATCTGGAGGGATGTTGAGGTGCCCTGTTTCCCCCTTGTGTTGCCACTGCAGGAACTCACCCATGGTTCCTGTGATGGAGTGCAGGTGTGCGTGCATCTCTGCGTTCTGTTGGACAGGGTCTCCATAGCATCTGCCAACTTCCCCATGAGACCTCCTCCATACGTGAACATGTGGGCACCACTTCATCAGAGAGCCGGAGGGTGCATTCCTCTGACTCGTCAGCCACTATATTGAGGGCTTCCAACAGTTCTGTGTGATGTTCCCCTGCCTTTTGCTGACTGTCCAAGATGAGATGGAAGGCTGAATCCAGAGGTTCGTCATCTGACTCGGACTTCACAGATGCCTGACCCTCAGCAGTCCTCCGAGTGTCAGGGAGCTCAGCTGAACCTGCCTCCTCCTGCTGCAGATGCATGTCCATGCGGTGACCACCAGATTGTGAAGCCAAGCTTGCTCTAGATTTAGGTCCCACGGAGGCGTTTGTCTCTGCGCTGGTGGCCGGTGCGGGTAAGCAGCGTGATGGGTTTTCCAGGCTGCTTATTTCCCGTTCTTCATTGGAGGAGGTGTCGCCTTGGTTGGAGGTGAGGACATCGATGGAGCTGAGGGATGTCGGTCGCTTGGGAGAACTACCTGTGAACGGAAGTAGAGATAATTAGTGCATGGCATCAGAGTCAAAAGTAGGAGAGAGAGCACTCATAGTTGCATTGAGAGAGGGATGATGTGGTGTAGGATCCTCAGGTTGGTGTTCGCTTCAACCCCACCGTCGCCACAGGAGGTTCCATGTCCTCACCAGTCAGTGCGATGGCATGCTCCTCAAAGTGATTGAGGGGCCTAATGTGGGCCACTCCACCCCCAGTCTGGGACCTCTCCCTGCTGATGTGAGCAGGCTTCTCTTGCATGGAAATGGATGGAGAGAGTGTGATCAGGACACAGGCATTGCATGGAATGTTTGTGTGGTGAGCAGTGCCATGGATGGGATGAGGATGCGAGCTCAAGAGGTTATGAGCCTGATGGAGATGTGAAGATGTGTGTGAGAGTTGGTGTTGTCCCTTGAGGTGTGAGATCCCTGTGGATGTGTGTTGCGTTTGTGAGTGTGTGAGTTAAGAGTGATGAGAAGAGTTGAGTTACCTGTGTGGAACGGATGAGACCATTCATCCTGTAGTGGCACTGGGTGGCTGTCCTCTTTTGCAGGACATTGGCACTGACCACCCCTGCCATCGCTGGATTGGTGATGCTGCTGCCCATCCTGGAGTAGAGGACATCACGGCGTGCCTCTACAGTGTCCAAAAGGTGCTCAAGGGACCCGTCACTAAATCTGGTGGCTGCAGTCTTTTTGCCGTTTGGGGCCATCCTGTCTTCTGTGCAGCAATTGTGTGCTGGAAACACTGAGAGATGTGCATGTGGTTGGACTTTAAAATATGGTGCCTGGAGTAATGAAGCAATGAGGTGATGGTGTGGCGGGCACGTGAGAGCTCCCTCGCCATGGAAATTGTGTGTTTCCTGGGAATGCATAATTATGTGTGGCAAGTTTGGGATGATACGGTGTGAAATGCCGCCATTGCGGCCGGCAGCTGAAACGTTGCTTTACCTGCCCGCTACTGCACTTAGTGCAAATCTGGGGCGATTCCTCCCATAGTTTTTTTTTGTTTAATAAAGGTTTCATTCTATGTGTTAAACATTCACCAGCAGACTCCTGTGAATTTGTTCAGGAACTTTGTTCCACGGTTTCTAAAAAAAAGTTAGAGTATATCAAGCCAGGTTTCGCTCTGGGATTTGACTTGTCCAGTATTAATATCAGCTGGGATTGTAACATTGTGAATGGGGAATTGGAGTTGCATTTCCTGGTATTGCAGGTGGATGAATTGCTCATGCATAGCCTTGCCAGACAGGGCTGTCTAGATTGCCTCCTCCCTTCCTCCTCATCCCACTTAATCTGCTCCTCACATACTCGTCATCATATAGTTGTTGGTAAGGGCTGTCCCCTCATGATGATGAGGTTACAGCATGCATCAGTCCACTATGACTCTTGACTCCAATTCTGCTGAGTACTGCAAGGCCCCTGTAGATTGGAAGCGTTATTTCAGCACCACAGTGGTCTATTCTATCGTATTTCAAGTGGCAGTATGACTTTCATTGTTTGCTTGCTGTCCACAAGTCTGTGGGTTGTGCACCAGAGTGATGGATCACGTCATCAATAGTTAGCCCTTGTCTCTCAGTAGCCTTGTACTTTGCCATCGTGGTTCAAGTACATTTAGCACAACAGATTGCTGGAGCTGGAAGACATCATGACCATGCCAGGATACTGAGCGTAACTTGCATGATTCTGTGTATGGTTTCACAGCAACTAGACATTGAGGGAATGGAATCCTTTTCCCTTTGGTACATCTTTGGAGTTGACATGTGGTAACTGCAAGATGAGGTGTGTGGAATCAATGGCACCCTGGACTATGTCAAAACCTGCAATCCTTATGAAGCAGCATGCTCGCACCACTTGTTGTTCTATGGGTAAAGAAAATGAAGTGTTGTCACCTATCTTTGCCTAGAGAGCATCAGTAATCTCCCTTATGTAACAGTGGATGGCATCTGGCAAGATGTTGCAAGTGTCTCCACCTCCAGCTCAGAAGGAGCCTGACACAAAAGTTCATAGCCATGGTCACCTTAACATCCACTGGCAATATGATTCAAGCCCTGCTCTGAGATTGTAATTGTGGCCGCAGCTGGTGGCTGATTTCATTGAGTACTCCCTTACACACATATCCCACACACCTTCTAAGATTCAGGTAGGAAAATTGTTCTCTGAATACCCTGGGCAGATATGACTGCCTACTGAGATCTCTTATCTGGCCGCTCCTCTTTTTCGTCCTCCCTCTTCTCAAAGTTCATTCTCCTCTCCATGCCCTCTGCTTATTCTCCCAGTGATGCTGTATTCCAAGGGAAATGCAGACTACTATACCCTGTGTGGGAGCAACTGGTTTGTACAGAAGCCTTGATGTCAGGACAAAGTCCTTCAGGATCTGTCACACCAATTCCTGTAAACTGAAGCAAACTTAAAGCACTCGAGAAACCACCAAATACTTTGTACAGCCATAGCAGTGGCCAGTCGAAATCAATCAACTTCTAACTTGCAAGTAGTTCATGGTACCTTTAAGTTATGCTGGTTGGGGAAGGGGAGTCTTTTCTGTTTCTGAAAGCATGTTAATCTTTGTATGATTTAGAAAAGGCTTTTTAGTTGGATCGTTGAATTCAAAAATGGCACTGTTGATATCAATTCAGTTTTACATGTTGATGTCATGATTTGTCCACCTTGCATACTTCTGACAGACACTTATTATGCGCGCATATATCTTGACCAGCATGATGTCTGGTGTAACTTGCACCAGAGGCATGCATGTGTGCCTCACGGACTTCATTTTGGACCACTAAAGTCACTTGTATCTCCCAAAAAACAGGCACTGCAGATCTGAAATTTGCACTGCATGAGTTTAGCTTCAAAAATTACAGTGTACTTGCAAGGGTATATTTTTCAGTTAAGTATTCAGGTTAAAATCAACTTGATCCTGGAATGGAATTTTCCGTGCCTGCTGGCATCCGGCGTCTTGGCGGACATGAGCAGACAATATGGTGGGAAGGCCAAAAATTGGTTTCATATTGCGGACATGAGAGGAGCAGAAGCTTCTGGAGCCCAACAGCAATGGGACCCTGGAGGAACGTGCATCACATGCTGGGTGGATTCTCTTGGACATGGCTCCGCTGCAAAGCAGCCTACGGAGGAGGTCTCCATTGAGGGTCTGCTTCGGGACTTCAGTGTCTTGGCCCCGTGGTCTGCTATGGATGATCGTCAATGGGGGTGGAGAGGAAGGTGTGGGTTTGACTGGGAGAGGAAAATATGTCAAGGGGGAGAGAGGTTGCAGGGGGAACAAAGATGCCGGGGGAGGTAAGGTTGGGGGGGGGGATAAAGGAGTTGGGGGGTGAGGTTGGGAGGGGGGAACGAAGCTGTCGGGGGTTGAGGTTCGGAGGGGGAAATGGAGGTGTTGGAAGATGAAGTTGGGAGGGGGAGGGAGGGAGTACGGGGAGAGGAGGGGGTAACAAGGGAAGAATACAGTAACTGGGAATGTAGATGTAAGGGGGGAGGAAAGTGCAAGGGAAGGGGTCTGATGGAGGAAGTAGTTCTAAGGGGGCCGGACTTGTGGGGGGGGTGGTGGGTGGAGAAGGATTTCTGAGGGGGTAAGGAGTCCCAGGGGAGGGAGGAGTTCAAGGGGAGGAAGGGGGAAGGAGTAAGAATGGAGGAAGGAGTAAGGAAGGGGGTAAGAATAAGGAAGTGGGGAAGGAGTCCAGACGGGGGAAGGAGAAAGTTGGGGGGTTGGGGGGGGATGGCCAGGTGAATTGTGAAAGGGAGGGGTCCTTGGAGTCGATGACTGCCTCCTGGTGAATGAAATGAGGGTGGGCGTGGCAGGAGGGAATGGTGAGAATGAGAGAGGGCAGAGTAAACCGGTAGCGTAGGAGGGTGAGGGTGTGACAGTATTGGTAGAAGGGACGGCAAGGATGGTTGGGAGGGTCTCAGTGGCAGACACGGACCCTGGGGTGGGAAGGAGGAGGCCGGGGATGTTAATGTGGATGGGGGTGGGGTTTTCAGGAAGGTAGGGTACATGCACATTCACCTGGACATCCCCGAAAGAAAATGGTTATGGCTGGTAGGTGACGACAGGCGGTGGGGGATG
The DNA here is from genome assembly GCF_017639515.1 of Carcharodon carcharias. Classification (NCBI taxonomy): domain Eukaryota; kingdom Metazoa; phylum Chordata; class Chondrichthyes; order Lamniformes; family Lamnidae; genus Carcharodon; species Carcharodon carcharias. The sequence continues at coordinate 137,870,041 of NC_054468.1, read as the reverse complement.
GACAGTGATGGGGAAAGGACATGGGTGACTGAGGGAGGGGAGAGGATGGGTGACTAAAGACGAATGTTACACGCCCCATGCTTCTAAATCCCCAAGCAAAAGGAGACTCGTGGTGGGCGGGAACAGGTGCTGCATGGGAGTATGATCAGTGGGTGGGGGGAGATGCAGGTCAGCTCAGAAGGACAACTGAAAGAGAATCCCAACAGGCAGCATTGAAAATGATCAGGACATTGTGATGAGTGTGATGGAGTAAAGACTCACATGCCTGGGAGAATGCTTGCACGAAGCTCCAAAATGCTGTCCCACATACACACTTCTCCCTCCAGAAACACTTGTGGGCCAGCTGCGTGCAGCTGAACTGCCAATGGGTGGGCGTGGTGGGTGGGTGGGTTGGTGGAATGCAGTAGGTAAACTCGTGAAGCTTGTCAATGAAGCTGAAAGAGAACATTACACATTATTCAGTGAAAGTGAATATATTTTTACATTATAAAGTGACAAAATGAGTTCACCCATGCAACCAATAGTAATCAGAATTTCTTAACTTTTCTAGGCCTAACACTTCTAGGTGCTGCCCTTACATCTGCAGCTTGGGTAGACTCAGCCTGTGCAATGGTTGGCTGTGTTGCCTCTGATGACTTCAGCATGGGTCCTCTGGAGAGCTGAGGTCTTGGGGGATCTGGCTTGCTTTGGATGTTCTCCTGTGGGCCGGCTGCTCCCTCTGTGATGACAGAGGACGAGGTTGAGGGGGTCACAGGCAAAGGGGACTCGGAGAGAGTGGCCAGCCTCTGAGATTCCTGAGTGGATGACCCATGGGTGTCCAGCTTCCGCTCCTGCTCCCTTTGGGTGCTTGGGAGCCCTGGCCTGACTTCTTGAGGGGAAAGTGCACCTGGAGGGACGTCGAGGTGCCCCTGTTCCCCCTTGCATTGCCACTGCAGCAACTCACCCATGGTTATCGTGATGGAGTGCAGGTGTGCGTGCACCTCCGCGTTCTGCTGGACCAGGGTCTCTATCCTTCCCATGGAGATCTCCATGGGTGCACAACTTCATCAGAGATCAATACTATTCTGTTGAGGGCTTCCAACAGCTCTGCGTGATGTTTCTCCACCTTCTGCTGACTCTCCATGATGAGTTGGAAGACCGAATCCAGACGCTCGTCATCTGACTCCGACCTCACAGATGCCTCTTCCCCAGCAGTCCTCCAAGTGCCAGCGAGCTTGGCTGAACCTGCCTTCTCCTGCTGAGGACATATGTCCGTGCAGTGAATTCCAGGCAGTGAACCTGAGCCTGCTCTAGATCTAAGTCCTACCAAGGTGTGTGTATCTGCATTGGTGGACGGTGTGGATAAATGCTGTGATGGGTCTTCCAGGCTCCTTATTTCCAGCTCTTTAATGGAGGAAATGTCCCCTTGGTTGGAGATGAGGACGTGGATGGAGCTGAGGTACTGTCTGGCTGAGGGTGCCGGTCGCTTGGCAGAGCTCCCTGAGAACCAAAGTAGAGATAATTAGTAACAAAAACAAAAATAGCTAGAAAAACTCAGCAGGTCTGACAGCATCTGCAGAGAGGAACACAGTTGATGTTTCGAGTCCGTATGACTCTTCATCAGAACTTATGATGAAGAGTCATACGGACTCGAAACATTAACTGTGTTCCTCTCCGCAGATGCTGTCAGACCTGCTGAATTTTTCCAGCTATTTTTGTTTTTTGTTTCAGATTTTCAGTATCCGCAGTTGTTTGCTATTATCTTAGAGGTAATTAGTGCATGGCAGCAGAGTCAAAAGCAGAAGAGAGAGCACTCAGATTTGCGTTGAGAGAGGAATGATGTGGTGTAGGATCCTCAGGTGGGTGTTCACCCCAGACCTCATCACCGCAGGCATGGTCCACGTCCTCACCAGTCAGTATGATGGCACACATCAAACTGAGTGAGGGGCCTAATGTGGGCCACTCCACCCCTGGTCTAGGACCTCTCCCTGCTGTTGTCAGCCAGCTTCTCCTGCATGAAAACAGATGGAGAGAGTGTGAGCCAGACACATGGCACCATGTGGAATGTTTGTGTGGTGAGCAGAGCCATAGACGGAGTAAGGACGTGACCGCCACAAGCTATGAGCCTGATGGAGATGTGACGGTGTATGTGAGAGTTATGTTATCCTTTGAGGTGTGAGATCCCTGTGGATGTGTGATGGGCTTGTTAATCTGAGTTGAGAGTGATGAGAAGAGTGACTTATCCTGGCGGAACAGATGAGGCCATTCATCCTGTTGCAGCACTGGGTGGTTCTGTTTTGCAAGGCATTGTTGCTGACTGGCACTGACCACTGCTGTCACCTTGCTTGCTGGCCTTTTCCCAGACTGGGGGTAGAGAACATCACGGTGGGTCTCCAAGGCATTCAAAAGGTGTTCCATGGATACATCACTGAATCAGGGAGGCTGTAGTCTTCTTGCCTTTCGGGGCCATGTTTTCTGTGCAGCAGTCCTGGGCTGGAAGCACTGAAAGGTGTGTACGTGGTTGCACTTTAAATATGGCCCTGCGTGAGGAAGTGGCGAGGTGACTGTGGGGTGGACAAATGAGAAGCTGCCCACCAGTGACCCGTCATGTTTCCCGGGAATGCTTGAATAGTGAGACGGGATTGGGCCATTATGACGTGAAAAGCCGCCATTGTGGCCAGCAGGTAATGCATTCTTTTTCAACACAAAAACAGAATTACTTGGAAAAACTCAGCAGGTCTGGCAGCATCGGCGGAGAAGAAAAGAGTTGACGTTTCGAGTCCTCATGACCCTTCGACTCGAAACGTCAACTCTTTTCTTCTCCGCCGATGCTGCCAGACCTGCTGAGTTTTTCCAGGTAATTCTGTTTTTGTTTTGGATTTCCAGCATCCGCAGTTTTTTTGTTTTTATCAATGCATTCTTTTTGCTGCCTGCTGCCTCACTTAGTGCAAATCTGGGATGATTCTGCCCCAGAACCTTTGAACCAACTTGTATGCCTTACTTTTCCAAAGTAATCCCTGTAAATTTATGAGTTTGGCTACTTCAGTTTTTAGTGCATTTTGGGAATTTTATGGGTTTAGTTTTGTTCTAAAATCAATAATTTTCTGCTGTGGCTTTTTGAGGTTGTGATATCTTATGTGGAGTGGAGCATTGTGAGTATTGACTTATACCAGAATGCTGTACTCTTCGAAGAAACCATTAAAAAAAGATGGTGTGTGGCCTTTTTTTGAGTATTAACTAGAACAATTCTGTGGGAATAGTTTTGATTGAAAAGGGCTTTTTCACTTGGATAGCCTTAAACACTTGCTTCCAAGGGAAGGTGTTGATACTTTTAATATGTAAGGTTTAGATTGAAGGATCTTATTTTGGAGCAGGTTTCTTAAGAACCTTCCAATTTTTCTGCCAGTTAGGAAGGTCACAATAATAGCAAAATGACTGAAGTAGCAACGTGACATTTACCGTAAGAGTAAATTTCTACCTTTCATGTACATAAAAGAATTGATACTTAGGGCTGAATTTTTAGCTCTGTGGGGTGTGCGCACCTGACCTGACTGAGCGTAAAATGACGCGCGATGATGTTGGGCGAGTGTCTCGACGTCATCGCGCACCCGCGTGATATTTCGATTGGTGGGTGCACATCAGAGTCAGCAGCGCGCTGGCCGACAATTAAAATGCCTATTAAGGCCATTAAAGAGATAATTAAAAGAAATGTTTCACTGCCTTTCCAACCTTACAGCTGAAAGATCCATAGCAGATGAAAAGGCCAAGCGGCCTTTGTGTTTTTTGGAAACCTCATCCATGGGCGGGATGAGGTTGCCAACATCAAATGGGACATGTTTTATAACATTTTTAAGATCCTTATACTTTTTATTTTGAAAACTGTTCACCTCCCTGAGGCAGCTCTGTGCCTCAGGGTGATTTTCAAACGTGTACCTGAGCACATGTGCAAAGTTCGCTCTCGCCCTCCACCTCCTATCTCTCTCTCTCTCTCTCCCCCCCCCCCCCAACCAACACAGGCAGTGCTGAGTGCTGTCACTTGCATTGCATGCTGGGCGGGCCTTAATTGGCCCACCAATGTGAAATCGCAGTGTGACCCGATCACGGGTGGTGGTCAGGCTTTCTGCCCTCCCCCGCCGAGCCCGCTCAACATTCTGCCCATAATCTTAGTTTTGTGTCTTTTTGGATAAAGTATATACTTAAAACTATGTTTCTTTAAAGAAAAAGCTTTGTTCAGTCGTTGTGAAATAAAACTCTGTATAAATTAATACTGCAGTGTCACCAAAATAAATTTTCTAGGTAATGAGCTAAGGCTCTTGGGCTTGAAAATTTGTTCTGGAGCAGAGGAACCTTGAATAGCAGCCATTTAGAATGAAAATGACATTGGGACTCAACACTATGGCTAAACAAATTGAAGATTACAGTCAGGGAAACATAGTCAAGGCTGCGAAAAGTGGATATGCCCAATATACTGCAATATAGAACTTTTTGATCTGAGGGCCCAAAGGCTGACTATAACCTTGAAATTGGGAATCTGCCATAGATAACTATTCTATGATATATGATGCTTCTTCCTCTTTTTTCAAGTAAATTTTGGCTTCTTTGTGCTCCATCCAAGTTAGGGTCATCAATACTGGGGAAACAAAATTTTTTGAGAATGCATACTGTCAGCATCAAAAGTCCAGGAGCTGCAAAGTAAAGCTCCTGCTCGGCAATCAAAATATGCCTAAACCTCAAATGCATTTCTCACTACACCAGTGCAATATTTTCATTCCACAGCTCAATTGCTGTTATAGCCATTCTGAGGGAAAGTGCTGATTTAAGCCCAATGTTCAGATAGTTTGATGTTGTGGGCCCACATCAACCAAGAATTGGATTTAAACAGAATTACCTGGAAAAACTCAGCAGGTCTGGCAGCATCGGCGGAGAAGAAAAGAGTTGACGTTTCGAGTCCTCATGACCCTTCGACAGAACTTGAGTTCGAGTCCAGGAAAGAGCTGAAATATAAGCTGGTTTAAGGTGTGTGTGTGGGGGGCGGAGAGATAGAGAGACAGAGAGGTGGAGGGGGTTGGTGTGGTTGTAGGGACAAACAAGCAGTGATAGAAGCAGATCATCAAAAGATGTCAACGACAATAGTACAATAGAACACATAGGTGTTAAAGTTAAAGTTGGTGATATTATCTAAACGAATGTGCTAATTAAGAATGGATGATAGGGCACTCAAGGTATAGCTCTAGTGGGTTTTTTTTTTAATAATGGAAATAGGTGGGAAAAGGAAAATCTTTATAATTTATTGGAAAAAAAAAAGAAGGGGGAAACAGAAAGGGGGTGGGGATGGGGGAGGGAGCTCACGACCTAAAGTTGTTGAATTCAATATTCAGTCCGGAAGGCTGTAAAGTCCCTAGTAGGAAGATGAGGTGCTGTTCCTCCAGTTTGCGTTGGGCTTCACTGGAACAATGCAGCAAGCCAAGGACAGACATGTGGGCAAGAGAGCAGGGTGGAGTGTTAAAATGGCAAGCGACAGGGAGGTTTGGGTCATTCTTGCGGACAGACTAGAGGAGACCACATTGGGAGCAACGAATGCAGTAGACTAAGTTGGGGGAAATGCAAGTGAAATGCTGCTTCACTTGAAAGGAGTGTTTGGGTCTTTGGACGGTGAGGAGAGAGGAAGTGAAGGGGCAGGTGTTGCATCTTTTGCGTGGGCATGGGGTGGTGCCATAGGAGGGGGTTGAGGAGTAGGGGGTGATGGAGGAGTGGACCAGGGTGTCCCGGAGGGAGTGATCCCTACGGAATGCCGATAAGGGGGGTGAAGGGAAGATGTGTTTCGTGGTGGCATCATGCTGGAGTTGGCGGAAATGGCGGAGGATGATCCTTTGAATGCGGAGGCTGGTGGGGTGATAAGTGAGGACAAGGGGTCCCTATCATGTTTCTGGGAGGGAGGAGAAGGAGTGAGGGCAGATGCGCGGGAGATGGGCCGGACACGGTTGAGGGCCCTGTCAACGACCGTGGGTGGAAAACCTCGGTTAAGGAAGAAGGAGGACATGTCAGAGGAACTGTTTTTGAATGTAGCATCATCGGAACAGATGCAACGGAGGCGAAGGAACTGAGAGAATGGGATGGAGTCCTTACAGGAAGTGGGGTGTGAGGAGCTGTAGTCGAGATAGCTGTGGGAGTCGGTGGGTTTGTAATGGATATTGGTGGACAGTCTATCACCAGAGATTGAGACAGAGAGGTCAAGGAAGGGAAGGGAAGTGTCAGAGATGGACCACGTGAAAATGATGGAGGGGTGGAGATTGGAAGCAAAATTAATAAATTTTTCCAAGTCCTGACGAGAGCATGAAGCGGCACCGAAATAATCATCGATGTACCGGAGAAAGAGTTGTGGAAGGGGGGCCGGAGTAGGACTGCAACAAGGAATGTTCCACCTACCCCATAAAGAGACAGGCATAGCTGGGGCCCATGCGGGTACCCATAGCCACACCTTTTATTTGGAGGAAGTGAGAGGAGTTGAAGGAGAAATTGTTCAGCGTGAGAACAAGTTCAGCCAGACGGAGGAGAGTAGTGGTGAATGGGGATTGTTCGGGCCTCTGTTCGAGGAAGAAGCTAAGGGCCCTCAGACCATCCTGGTGGGGGATGGAGGTGTAGAGGGATTGGACGTCCATGGTGAAGAGGAAGCGGTAGGGGCCAGGGAACTGGAAATTGTTGATGTGACGTAAGGTGTCAGAGGAATCACGGATGTAGGTGGGAAGGGACTGGACAAGGGGAGAGAGAAGGGAGTCAAGATAACGAGAAATGAGTTCTGTGGGGCAGGAGCAAGCTGAGACGATCGGTCTACCGGGACAGTTCTGTTTGTGGATTTTGGGTAGGAGATAGAAGCGGGCCGTCCGAGGTTGGGCGACTATCAGGTTGGAAGCTGTGGGAGGGAGATCCCCAGAGGAGATGAGGTCAGTGACAGTCCTGGAAACAGTGGCTTGATGTTCAGTGGTGGGGTCATGCTCCAGGAGGAGGTAGGAGGAAGCGTCTGCGAGTTGACGCTCAGCCTCCGCGAGGTAGAGGTCAGTGCGCCAGACAACAACAGCACCACCCTTGTCAGCGGGTTTGATGACAATGTCAGGGTTGGACCTGAGAGAATGGAGTGCAGTAAGTTCAGAGAGAGACAGGTTAGAATGGGTGAGAGGAGCAGAGAAATTGAGACGACTAATGTCGCGCCGACAGTTCTCAATGAAAAGATCAAGAGAAGGTAAGAATCCAGAGGGAGGGGTCCAGGTGGAGGGAGAATATTGGAGATGGGTAAAAGGATCCGTTGAACTGGGAGAGGACTCCTGCCCAAAGAAGTGAGCCCGGAGACGAAGACGGCGGAAGAAGAGTTCAGTATCATGCCGAGCCCGAAATTCATTGAGGTGAGGGCGTAAGGGTATGAAACTCAGTCCTTTGCTGAGCACTGAACGTTCAGCATCGGAGAGGGGAAGGTCAGGGGGTATAGTGAATACACGGCTGGGGTTGGGATTGGAAGAAAGGGTGGGGACGGAGGGACAGGCAGGGGTGGAGGGTCCTAGATGGGTGTTGGTGTCGATGAGTTGTTGGAGCTTGCGTTCCTTAGCACTTGAGAGAAAGAGAAAAAGTTTCTTGTTGAGGCGTCGGATGAGCCGAAGGATAAAATGAAACTGGGGGCACGCGCAGCTTTGAAAAAGGGTACGGCGGTGCTGCTGGAGGGAGAGGTCGAGTGTGTTCATATGGCGGCGCATGGCACCGAGAGTGGATTTCAGAATGTGACGGGAACAGCAGTCCGAGAAACGTTTTATGTCCCGGAGATACCTGTAATCCTGGGTGGGTTCGAAACATGAGGGGTGGAATTTCAGTTGAAATCCACGTGGGGTAAGTCGGAGGCGGAGACAGTCACTGAGAAAGGAGATATGGCTGTGAAAGCGGGTTTTAGTAAACACCTTGTCAAACACTAGGAGAGAAATGGAAAGCAATGAAGGTGAACAAGGAAACAGAGAGATCCGGAAATCTTGTCGCAGAGAGGAACAGAACTTCTTCAAGGAGGTAGGCATTTCTTGAAGAGCAGTGGCAGTCAATTAAACACAGAGATAAAAACAAAAAAACTGCGGATGCTGGAAATCCAAAACAAAAACAGAATTACCTGGAAAAACTCAGCAGGTCTGGCAGCATCGGCGGAGAAGAAAAGAGTTGACGTTTCGAGTCCTCATGACCCTTCGACAGAACTTGAGTTCGAGTCCAGGAAAGAGCTGAAATATAAGCTGGTTTAAGGTGTGTGTGTGGGGGGGGCGGAGAGATAGAGAGACAGAGAGGTGGAGGGGGTTGGTGTGGTTGTAGGGACAAACAAGCAGTGATAGAAGCAGATCATCAAAAGATGTCAACGACAATAGTACAATAGAACACATAGATGTTAAAGTTAAAGTTGGTGATATTATCTAAACGAATGTGCTAATTAAGAATGGATGGTAGGGCACTCAAGGTATAGCTCTAGTGGGTATTTTTTTAATAATGGAAATAGGTGGGAAAAGGAAATTCTTTATAATTTATTGGAAAAAAAAAGAAGGGGGAAACAGAAAGGGGGTGGGGATGGGGGAGGGAGCTCACGACCTAAAGTTGTTGAATTCAATATTCAGTCCGGAAGGCTGTAAAGTCCCTAGTCGGAAGATGAGGTGTTGTTCTTCCAGTTTGCGTTGGGCTTCACTGGAACAATGCAGCAAGCCAAGGACAGACATGTGGGCAAGAGAGCAGGGTGGAGTGTTAAAATGGCAAGCGACAGGGAGGTTCTCTATCTCTCCGCCCCCCACACACACACCTTAAACCAGCTTATATTTCAGCTCTTTCCTGGACTCGAACGCAAGTTCTGTCGAAGGGTCATGAGGACTCGAAACGTCAACTCTTTTCTTCTCCGCCGATGCTGCCAGACCTGCTGAGTTTTTCCAGGTAATTCTGTTTTTGTTTTGGATTTCCAGCATCCGCAGTTTTTTTGTTTTTATAAGAATTGGATTTAGACCAGTCAGATTTATTTTGGTAAAATTTTCAGAGGGGAAATTTCTACCTTTTCAACCTGACTTTAATTCAAACCCGGATCTCAGTGAAAAGACCATTTTGTGAGCTGTCCCTTACTCTTTAAAGAGTTTTGATAGACACATTTTTAAACCACTCTCTTTCTCTTCCATCTATAATCTGAATTAACCTTCCCAATTCTTCTGTACAATGTTTTAATTGAAACATGCACAAACACGTCTTCATCCATTCCCTGCTACTTCAAAATGCAAAAAAAAAATTATTATCTCAAACTAACTTTGCGATTACAATTTAATGATCTCTGTTAATGATTGAACAGTTGCCTCTTGACATTTTTCAAGTGCACATAGTACCCACTCCCTCTGAATGAAACCTTTATGATCTTGGACATTGAAATGTTTTAGTTCAGCAATAATTGTCTTCAAATTAATGTGAACCTCGAGCTGCAAGGTCAAGATTTAAAATTAGTATAATTATGCAGAGAATAATGGATATCTGAGGAGATTCTAAGACAATAAAGTTTTAAGAATATTAGGAAATAGAGTTAGTTTAAGTAAATTATATTTATTTGTGGGTGTTAGGAATGAATTTTAGCTTTAAAGTTTAAGTTTGATTTGTATTTCTGTATCTGTGTGTCGAGAGGTCAAATAGAGTTTTAGTTTCACTTAAAAAGGCTGCTTGCATTTCTAATGAGAAGTTTACGACCCTTATAAAGTAAAAGTAAACACACAAGAGTAGAAAGAAAAGTGCTGTTGCCTAGCAACAGGGGGCCAGATAGGCAGGTTCCTCCCACAGACATACAGACAGAAGAAGGAAGACAGCAGTTTGATTTGGAAGCTGTTGGAGTTCAGCTGGTTTTGAAGTTGCTGCCAGGAGAGACTGGAGTAAAGGGGACAGATAGAAGTCCTGAGCTAAAGAAAAACCCCAAAAATCCAAAGGAGTGCCAAAGAAGACCTTGTAGTCAAAGGAAGGACAGAAACCTGGGAAAAGGCCCTGTTAAGTGAAGTTAAGGGTGAGGGGCAGAGAGAAAGGTTCCAAGCTTCAGATTTAAAGGGAGAACAGATTGAAAGAAGCAAGAAGTTTCAAAGAGATGACTGAAGGTCTGTAATTCTTTACTTTGGGCTTGTGGAACAGTGGTGTACTGTTAAGGCTGAGTTGGTGAGAGACAGTGCATGGAAGGCAGCTTGAATGTATGTGGTGATCCAGGGAAGAGGAACATCAGAAGGAAAGTTTGGAGCCCTGGAGGTGAACCCTTGCGGAAGGTGCTTGAGAAAAAATGTCAGTTTGGGGGGAAGATTCCAAGGCGAGGTCTTGGAGAGTGGAAATTGGAAACCCTCGTGTGAAGGATGGAATTTAGTGAGACTAGTTGGCTCATGGTGTGACAAGCATATGGGGTGGTAGTTGAGAAGAGATCCATGGCATCTGGTTGAGGTGGCATCTGTTGCTTGATGTCAGAGTGTGGTGTGTCTGACCACAGGTTGCCATAGATTTACATGGACTGGGTACTTACTGTTCTTAAAGTATAAGATAGCTTTTGTGACTTGTGTTATCCTTACAAATCTGTATATATCTGTAAAGGTATAGTTGTGGGTAAAGGAGTAGTGTAATATGGTTCACCTTGTTGAATAAATGTTTTATTATTTTGTAAAAAGTTCATCAGCTTACTTCTGTGACTCTGTTCAGTAGCTCCTCTCCCCCGTATCTAAACAAACAAAAAAAAGTTAGGATCCATCAAGTTGGGTTGCACTCTGGGATCAGGCTTGTCCAGGGGAACGTCAGCTGGGTATCATAATAAGAGGATGTGATGAATCTAGAATGAAACTTAAAAAATGTATATGGTTTTGAACTTAAAGTGATGGGGCCCTTTAGAACAATGTTGTTTTTTGTTGTAACTTGAGGGATTCTCATTGGATTAAAAAAAAATTATCCTAAGAGCAAAGAAAAAATCAATTTGCTTGGTGTGCACTCCATGTAGTTAATGCAGTGAAGTAGTCAAGACCTACTCCATGCAACATTTTTCTAGATATGGTCAACAGCTGATTGCATAATATTACAATCATTATATATTAATTGTCATTGTCAGTAGGCTAGTTCCTTTTCTTGAATTTTATGAGGATGTAAGATCTGCCTCTCTGCAGCTTTTTTTCAATTTACAAACGATTATTGCACTAAGTTGATTACTTGTTGACGCAAAGGCAGACGACACAAAGGCAGACCAGATCAATTCTTCCACTTCCTCCTCTGCCTAGCATCTCTCGACAACAGTGATTGAGATGTAGTATTCGGTGGGATGCAGAATTGAAAATACACCTGGTGTCCAGCATTTAGCATCAGGTGGTGATCAGTTGATTTATTTTGTGGTTTGTTTCAAATACCAATGTTCAGCATCACTTTCAAATACACGCTAAGCTGCAGTCTGTTAGGGAATGTAGTTACTTGTGGTAGCATGTCCTGAGTCACATGCAGGTGAAGTGATCATAAACTGTATCATTTAACACTTGTCAACCTGAAACTTAGCAGTAAAAGAGAAACTTGTGGTCGAGGAGTACTGTTGAGTTCAATTTAAATACAGGATTATTGGCATTATGAATAGAAGTATTGAATACAAAAGTACGGAAGTTATGTCTTATAAATCATTGGTTAGATGTCAGCTGGAGTATTGTGTCCAATTCTGGCATCACACTTTAGGAAGGATGTCAGAACCTTGGAGAAGGTGCAGGGGAGATTTTACGAATGTATGAAATAGAGGCAGAAGTTGGCCATTCGGCATCTCGAGCCTGCTCTGCCATTCGATAAGATCACGGCTGATCTGTTTGTGTTTCGAATTCCACATTCCTATCTACCCCTGATAACCTTTGATTCCCTTGCCTAACAAGAATCTATCTACCTCTGCCTCAAAAATATTCAATGAGCCAGTCTCCACTGCCTTCGGAGGCAGAGAGTTGCAAAGTTGCCCAGAGGGGGAGAAAAAAGTTATCTTCATCTCTGTCCTAAAAGGGCAACCCCTAATTTTAAAGCAATGCCCCCTAGTTCTGGACTCACCCACCAGAGGAAACATCCTTCCCACCTGCATCTGTTCAATACCGTTCAGCATTTTATATACTTGAATACCTTCACTCTTTTAAACTCCAGTGGAAACAAGCCCAGTCTGTCAAACCTTTCCTCATAAGATAACCCGTTCATTCCAGCTATCAGTCTAGTAAACCTCCTTTGAACCTCCTCCAATGCATTTACATCCTTCCTTAAATAGAGAGACCAAAACTGCACACAATATTCGCAATATGGTCTCACTAATGACCTGCATAAATGAAGCATAACATCCTTACTTTTGTGTTCAATTCCTCATGTAATAAAGGATAGCATCCCATTAGCCTTCTTAATGACTTGCTGTACCTGCATACTAACATTTTGTGACTCATGCATTAGAATACCAAGATCCCTCTGCGCCTTGGAATTCTGCAGCTGTTCTGCTTTTTAAATTTTTTTTTCTCTTATAACCTGGGATTTCAGGTGTGTAGCAAATCCAGAGAAGCTGGGTTTGTTCTCCTTAGACCAGAGGTGGCTAAAGCGAGATTTAATAGAGGTCTTCAAAATTATGTGGGGCTTTGACAGGGTAAATAGGGAGAAACTGTTTCCATTTGTAGAAAGGTCAATAGCTTGACACAGATTTAAAGTAAGTGGCAAAAGAACTAGGTGAAACTTTTTATTCAGTGAGTTATGATCCGGGATGCATTACCTGAAGGGTTAGTGGAAGAAGATTGTATTATAAAGTTTCAAAAGTTCAAATTGGATAAACAGTAAAAAAAAATTCAGTGTTATTGCGAAAGAGGTGGGGCGTGAGACAGTCCTTTCAAAGAGCCTACACAGGCAGGACAGGTCAAATGGGCATCTCCTATGCTGTATGATTCTAAATGAACTAACACTAACTAACTTGGAGGAAAAGCAGTAAAGGTACCTACCTGGGAAGTAAGTAGGCTGCCTTGCTTTGCATAGTGGCTTGGTGAGACCAGAATGAGGAAGGGGGAAGAACCAAAAATAGACATGCCATTAAAAAAGAAATTTTGTTCAGTGAACAAAATTTGTGCTAAACTTGTGCTTTGAAGTGTTGTGTAATGCTCACATTTTTCAGGAAGTGACATTGATTGGTTTCATAAACATTTCTTAACTTGTGATTTTTGGTAGGACTTAAAAGTTCATGTGCCACACACTAACATGTTATGCAATCCTTGCATGTGCTGAATTATCAGTTGAAAGCTGGAGCCGTAGCTGTACTTTGTAGTACCTTGTAGTAGTTGTTTTATCCAGCATGTTTTATTTCCAGTGGTAAGGCATAGCATTTTTCATATATTGTGACTGATGCATACCCGTTCATAGTGGTGTGAAACGTTTTGCTGGCAGATTAATGGAACCATGAATTACTGCTGTAAACTCAACATCTGTTGTTTGGTTAAAAAAAAAATCTCTGAACCTTCTCTAAATTGGGAGTACAATCAATCTGGGGATCAGAATTTTATTTTATACAGCATTTAAGGAATGCAATGCCAGGGAGAGATTTTAAGGTTGCTAATTCATAGAAATATAGAAAGATTAATGGCATAGAAGGAGGCCACTTGGCCCATCTTGCTTATGCCAGCCATTAAAGAGCTATCCAGTTTAAACCCAGTGCTTGATCCATAATCCTATAAGTTATGGCACTTCGAGTATATATCCAAGTAATTTTTTTAATGTGACGAGGTGTTTCTGCATTCCAGATCCCCACCACCCTCTGAGTGAAGATAATATTCAGATGCTGTCTATTCCTTCCACCAATGACTTCAAAATATAAGCCCCTGGTTATTGACCTCTCTGCTAACAGAAATAGGTCCTTCCTATCCACTCTATCTAGGCTCCTTATGGTTTTGTGCACCTCAATTAAATCTTCTCTTAGCCTCCTCTGTTCCAAAGAAAGCAACCCAACCTATCCAATCTTTCCTCATAGCTAAAATTCTCCATTCCTGGCAACATCTTTATGAATCTCTCTTGTACCTTCATTCGTGTAATCACATCTTCCTATAATGCGTTGAGCAGAACTTTATGCAGTACTCTAGCTGCAGTCTAACTGGACTAGCCATATAAATACTGTGGCTACAACAGCAGGTCAGAGGCTAGGAATCCTGCGATGAGTAATTCACCTCCCAACTCACCAAAGCCTGTCCACCATCTATAAGGCACAAGTCAGGAGTATGATGGAATATTCTCCATTTGCCTGGATGAATGTAGCTCTAATAACACTCAAGAAGCTTGACACCATCAGGACAAAGCAGTCTGCTTGATTGGCACATCATCCACAATCACTCACTCCCTTCACCACTGACGCACAGTAGCAGCAATGTGTACCATCTACATGATGCGCTGCAGAAACTCATCAAGGTTCCTTAGACAGCACCTTTCAAACCCATGACCACTACCATCTGGAAGGATAAGGGCAGCAGGTACATGGGAACACCATCACCTGGAAGTTCCCCTCCAAGCCGTTCACCATCCTGACTTGGAAATATATCGCCGTTCCCTCATTATTGCTGGGTCAAAATCCCAGAACTCCCTCCCTAAAAGCACTGTTGATGTACCTACACCACATGGACGGCAGCAGTTCAAAAAGGCAGCTCATCGCCACCCAATTAGGGATGAGCAATAAATGCAGGCCTAGCCAGAGAAGCACACATACCTTGAATGAATTTTAAAAAACGCTTTATACAGCTCTAGCAAAACCTCCCTGCTCTTTTACTCCAAGCCTCAGCTAGTAGAAGAAAGTATTTTACATGCTTTCTTCACCACCTTACCTACTTATCTTGTTACCTTCAGGGCTCTGTGGACATATACACCAAGGTCCCTCTGTTTCTTTTCCAAATCCTATCATTTATTGTGCATCTCCTGGTCTTGTTTGTCCTCCTAAATGTATTACCTTACACTTCTCTGGATTGAACTCCATCTAACACTTTCTGCTTACTGATATCTTCCTGCAGTATATTGCTTTCTTCCTCCCAATCAACTACATAGCCATTTTTCGTATCGTCTGCAAACTTTGTAATCATGCCTCCTTAATGTTTAAGTATAAATTATTGATACATACCACGAACAGCGAGGGACCCAACATGGAGCCATGTGGAACTCTACTGAAAACATCCATTCAGTCACAGAAACACCTGTCAACATAATTCTTTGCTTCCTACTTTGAATCCAATTGGCTAATTTCCCTCAGATTCCATGAGCTTTTAATTGACTGACCAGTCTGCCATGTGGTACCTTGGTGCAAGCCTTTCTAAAACCTATGTAGACCATGTCAAATTTGCTACCATCATGATAACTCCCGGTTACTTTCTCAAAAAAATTCAATCAGTTTAGTCAGACATGGTCTTCCCTTAACAAATCCATGCTGACAGTCCTTGATTAATCCTTACCAAATGAGTATTTATACCATCTCTCAGGACTTTTTCCAATAAGTTGTGCACTACTGATGTTACAGTGACTGGCCTGTAAAAACTCAGGCTATCCCACCTTCCCTTTTTTAACAATGGTACAACATTAGCAGCCCTCTGGATGCCTGTAGCTGGAAAGGATTGGAAATAAGGGTCAGAGCCTCTGCTTTTTCTTCCCTTGCTTCTCTTAGCACATCAGTGCAAAAAATAAGGCTGAAGCATTTGCCACAATCTTCAACCAGAGGTGTCAGTCTTCAGCCAATTTGATTCACTCCACGTGATATCACGAAACGATGAAGGCAATGGATACTGTAAAGTCTATGGGTCCTGATAGTATTACGGCAATAGTACTGAAAACTTGTGCTCCAGAACTTGCCAGTCCTAGCCAAGCTGTTCGAGTACAGCTACAATACCCAACAATGTGGAAAATTGTCCAGGTATGTCTTGTACACAAAAAGCAGGACAAATCATACCCAGCCAATTACTGCGCCATGAGTTTACTCTCCATCATCAGTAAAGTGATAGAAGGGCTCACCAACAGTGTTATCAAGCAGCACATGTTTAGAAATAACCTTCTCACTGACACTCAGTTTTGGCTTCAGCAGGATCATTCAGCTCCTGACCTCATTACAGCCTTGGTTCAAACATGGACAAAAGAGCTGAACTCCCGAGGTCAGGTCCCTTGACATCAAGACAGTATTTGACTGAATGTGGCATCAAGAAGCCCTAGCAGAACTGGAGTGAATGGATATCGGGGGAAATCTCTCAGCTGGTTGGAGTCATACCTAGCACAAAGGAAGATGGTTGTGGTTGTTCGATACAATCATCTCAGTTCCAGGACATCACTGCAGGAGTTCCTCAGGGTAGTGTCCTAAGCCCAACCATCTTCAGCAGCTTCATCAATGACCTTCCTCCCATCACTAGTTCAGAAGTGTGGATGTTCGCTGATGATTGGACAATATTCAGCACCATTCGCAATGACTCAGATACTGAAGCAGTCCATGTCCAAATGCAGTGAGACCTGGGTAATATTCAGGCTTGGGCTGACAAGTGGCAAGTAACATTCGCGCCACAGAAGTGCCAGCTAGTGACTATCTCCAACAAGAGAGAATCTAATCATTGTCCCTTCAGATTCGGTGTCATTACCCCATCCACAAAAATCACTCCATCCACCACCGATATACAGTGCCAGTAGTGTGTTCCATTTACAAGATGCACTGCAGGAACTCACCAACACTCCTTAGACAATACCTTCCAAACCCATGACTGCTACCATCTAGAACGACAAGGGCGGCAGACACATGGGAACACCACCATCTGGAAGTTCCCCTTCAAGCCACTCACCATCCTGACATGGAAATATATTACCGTTTCTTCATTGTCACTGCGTCAAAATCCTGAAACTGCCTCCCTAACAGCACTTTTGGTGTACCTAAACCACATGGACTCCAGCAGTTCAAGAAGGCAGCTCACCACCACCTTCTCAGAGATATCAGGGACGGGCAATAAAGGCTGACGTAGGCAGCGATGCCCACATCCCCTGAATGAATAAAAAATGCTAGGATACATTTCATCCAAGCTAGTTTATTTACCCTCTTTGAAGGATCTTAAATGCCTAAATATTTCCTCCGTCACTATGTTTACCCCATCTGATATTTCACACTCCTCATTCTTAAACATAGTGTGTGCTTTGACCTGCTATTTTGTGAAGACAGATGGAAAGTATTCATTAAGAACCATGCTCATGTCTTGTGCCTCCATACACAGGTGACCTTTAATTGGCCCTACTCTTTCCTTAGCTGTCCAGTTGCTGTTTATGAATTTATCAAACATCTTTTGCTTTTCCTTGCAAAATTTTTTTCATGCTGTCTCTTTGCTTTCCTTTTTTTAATTTCACCTTTGCACACTCAACCCCTAGGCTTTCTGCAATACTGAGCTCTTTGCATCTGGGACAACCTTTTTTGCCTTATTTTATTCGGTTTGCTCTTTGACGTCCATTGGAGTCCAGGTATGTCAATTGCACCCATTTTCTTTGTTGAAATATTTTTTTTCTGAACTCTACCGCCTCTTTAAACATCCCCCACAGATCTAATGATTTATCTTCAGGTAACTGTTTCCAGTCCACTTTTGCCAAATCACATCTCAGCTTAGTAAAATTGGCAATTCCTCAATTTAAAACTTTCATTCTCTGTCTGTAACAACCCTAAACTTAACCTAATTATGATTACAAATCCTAAAATGCTCTCGAACTGATATCCTTTCCACCTTGATTGATTGATTGTTCCCTAAAACTAAGCTCTGAACAGTCCTTTCTCTTTTCAGGTTGGCTATGCGCTGGCTGAAAAATGTTCTGGATAATTTTTTTAAGTTCTGTACCTCCTATTATCCCAGTATCCCAGTTAATAATAGGGCAGTTGATATCCCCTACTATTACTGTATTCCTCTTTCTGCAGTTTTCAGCTATTTGCCTACATATTTGATCTTTTATATATTTCTGTTTGAGAATTGGGGTGTCTATAGTATACTCCCAGCATTGTAATTGTCCTTTTTTTGTTTCTCATTCAAACCATATGGCTTCATTTGGTGCTCCTTATAAAATATCATCCCTCCTCACAGCTGTGATTGTTTCTTCAACCAATATTGCGACATCACTCCCTCTTCATCTCCTCTCCATCCCTTCTGAACACCCTGTAACCAATGTTGCCATTGCTGCATTTCTTTAATCACATTCCAGTAATAATGATGATATCATACTTTCAGGTGTTTATCTATGCCTTCAATCCATCTGCCTTATTCATTAGACTCTTTGCATTGAAGTTTATACCACTAATCACTGGGCAATTCCTTTGTTGTCCTTTTTTTAGCCTTTGTTTTCTCGACCTTCCGTACTCGCTTACAAATTTTCTGCTTTCTATTTCCAGTTTTGCTTCTCTTGCTTCTGAATCTGTGCTCAGGTTCCCAATACCCTCACAAGCTTGTTTAAGACCCCTCCATTAGTAAACCTTCACACACCAAAATGTTGGTCCCAACCCCATTGAGGTGCAGTCCATCTGGTTCTGATCCCAGTGTTCCAGGAATCTAAAATCCTCCCTCCTGCACCATCTCTCCAGCCACATATTCAGCTGCACTATCCTCCCATTTCTGTACTCAACAGATCATGGCATTGGGAGCCATCTGGAGATTACTACCTTTGAAGTGCTACTTTTTAATTTCTTTCCAAGCTCCATGCAATCTGCCTGCAAGACCTCATCCCTCTTCCTACCTATGTCATTTATACCAATATGAACCATGACCTCCAGCTGTTCACCCTCTTCCTCAGCTGCTCAGTGACATCCTTGACCCTGGGATCAGAGAAGCAATGTAATCCTGAAGTCATATCTGTGCCTACAGGAATACCTGTCTGCTGCCATTGAGTCGCCTAACACTATTGCTTTCTTCTTCCTCCATCTTGCACAGTTGAACCATCCATGATCCTGCAGACTTGACCATGGCTGTATTCCACAGAGGAAACATTGCCCTCGCCTGTATTCCAAACTGAATAGCAGTTGGAGAGTGAGATGTACTCGGCTGATCGCTGTATTACCTACCTACTCCTGCTTGACTATCTGGTGGTCCCCCCATCCCTTATCTGCCTGCACACTCCAAAACATGCTCACTGCATAGCTCTCAACCTTGTGGAACATCACCACAGTGATGTTAGCTGATGCTCAAGCTATGACACCTGAGGATTGAAGTAATAATTATAAAAATCTTTTGTGTTTTATCATATGAACCCCTGGATCAGATTTCTGTCTTTTGTCTGCATATTTTCTCTTTTTAAATGAGATGTTTGTTGTTTGTTTAATAATAATAATAAAACAAGCATAAAGATTTCTAAAACAAAAACAGAATTACCTGGAAAAACTCAGCAGGTCTGGCAGCATCGGCGGAGAAGAAAAGAGTTGACGTTTCGAGTCCTCATGACCCTTCGACAGAACTTGCGCAAGTTCTGTCGAAGGGTCATGAGGACTCGAAACGTCAACTCTTTTCTTCTCCGCTGATGCTGCCAGACCTGCTGAGTTTTTCCAGGTAATTCTGTTTTTGTTTTGGATTTCCAGCATCCGCAGTTTTTTTGTTCTTATAAAGATTTCTATACTTGTCAGATTTTTTGATTGATGGATTTGCAATTTTAAAACAGTATTGCTCTACATTTACTATATTAAAATGAAAATTACAGCATACCTGTTTTTAACAAATTAGCAGCAGCAAGTTTTAAACTGAAACATAACTATTCTTGCACGTTTCTGATGATATGCTGTTATACTTTGATAACTCCTACAAAATGCTTCTAATTCTTGTTGAGAACTGGGGAACAGGGAGAGAAGCTGGGAACAGGGAAATAATCGGTGGTTTTTAGAGAGCTAATGTTGGTATGTACAGAGAGAAACCTGATTTACTTTGAAGTTCAACTGTGCATTGAAGTGGTCAAACCTTTATCTTTGCCTGGCAGGTTTGCATGCTTCACTCATACAGCTGAATGTCTTCCTACTCATTGTAGACATATTTGTGGTCAGTAATTTAAGGAATATTGATAGACTGAAGCCAACAGGACACAATGGATAGATAATCAGGGAAAAGAAGCAAAACTGAAGCTAAATATATATACAGATTTTAATTTTTTGCCAGCAGGGCTGTGCCACGCTGTTGAGGTGGAAGAGCCTTAAAAAGGAAAAGAATGCTTGTGCTTCTGGTGAACAGCTGATGGCCTTATCAGGTTCTTACAACAGCTAAGGTCAAACATTTTTGGAAGGACAACTGGTGGCCTAGACAATGCTTCTATTTTAACCAATTTTGACAGCCCAAACAGCAATCGTGATGGGCAGCAGCTTCTTGTGATCTAAGAGATTCAATTCAAAAACAGTTTACCATCTGAAATAACAAGTTTGGCACTTATTCAATCAAAATGTAACCTAACTTTGTAAATAGACCATTCTAAAACTTATGGTTTCATCTGTACAGGCAAGTTGTAGGTCATCTGCGCATGCCCTTTGCAGCTAAGCTACAATAGTTTTTAAAGATATAGTTTAGTTTTAGCCATATCTGGAAATTTTATAAAGTTTCCTTTAACCTCTTGACATCTTTAACTTTCCCAATATAATGGTTTTCAAATTGTTCTTTCAGAACTGGTTTTCTATGTTCCGTGGCTATTACACCAGTTTTCAGAACTGTAAACTGTTTCTTAAGTAGATATATCATAAGTTTGTACATTTAATGTTTAGTTTCTTTCCATGCTCAAACTTGGTATTTATTGCTGTAATGATTCTGCCAGTTATATGAATCTTTGACGGTTACTCACTGATTTTTCACTTTAGTGTGAATTAATACTTATGAAAGGAGATACCTAGGAATGGAGCAAAACTTGAAGAGGAATCTATCCTTGTGACATAATCTTTCAAACTACTGAGATTATTAGATATTAGGGTCCTAGCCCCTTGACACTAAGTACCCTGAGGACAAACTCATGCATTTTTTGCTTCACGTCTAGAGTAAATTCTCCATATGTGCTTTTGCTGTGGGATTCATCAGAAATGTGATTTCCAAATGTTCTAACAAACTTTGTGGATGGTGCTCAGCTTTATTTCCTTTGCCTTTTGCCAGAGGCGCTCTTGACAGTCTTCCATGAGAAGTGTCAAGTATGCTCCTTTTTTTCTTTTTTCTTTTTTTTTAATTCATTCATGGGGACGGGCTTTGCTGGCTGGGCCAGCATTTATTGCCCATCCCTAGTTGCCCTTGAGAAGGTGGTGGTGAGCTGCCTTCTTGAACTGCTGCAGTCCATGTGGTGTGGGTACACCCACAGTTCTGTTAGGAAGGGAGTTCCAGGATTTTGACCCAGTGACAGTGAAGGAACGGCGATAAATTTCCAAGTCAGGATGGTGAGTGACTTGGAGGGGAACTTCTAGGTGGTGGTTTTCCCAACTGTCTGCTGCCCTTGACCTAGATGGTAATAGTAATGGGTTTGGAAGGTGCTGTCGAAGGAGCCTAGGTGAATTCCTGCAGTGCATCTTGTAGATGGTACATACTGCTGCTCCTGTTCGTCGGTGGTGAAGGGAGTGAATATTTGTG
Organism: Carcharodon carcharias; assembly: GCF_017639515.1. Classification (NCBI taxonomy): domain Eukaryota; kingdom Metazoa; phylum Chordata; class Chondrichthyes; order Lamniformes; family Lamnidae; genus Carcharodon; species Carcharodon carcharias. Next base: position 137,848,484 of record NC_054468.1, on the reverse strand, counting down.
GATGTGGTGCCAGTCAAGCGGGCTGCTTTGTCCTCACTGGTATCAAGCTACTTGAGTGTTGTTGGAACTGCACTCATGCAGGCAAGTGGAGAGTATTCCATCACACTCCTGACTTGTGCCTTGTTGATGGTGGACAGGCTTTGGGGAATCAGGTTATTCATCGCATTATTCCTAGCCTCTGACCTGCTCTTGTAGCCACAGTATTTATATGGCTAGTCTGGTTCAGTTGCTGGTCAATGGTAAGCCCCCAGGATGTTAATAGTGGGGGATTCAGTGATGGTAATGCTATTGAACATCAAGGGGCGATGGTTGGATTCTCACTTGTTGGAGCTGATCATTGACTGACACTTGTGTGGTGCGTAGGTTACTTAGCACTTGTCAACCCAAGCCTGGATATTGTCCAGGTCTTGCTGCGTTTGGACATAGACTGCTTCAGTACCTGAGGAGTCGCAAATGGTGCTGAACATAGTGCAATCATCAGTGAACATCCCCGCTTCTGACCTTATGATTGAAGGAAGGTCATTGATGAAACAGCTGAAGATGGTTGGGCTGAGGACACTACCCTGAAGGACTCCTGCAGTGATGTCCTGGAGCTGAGATGCCTGACCTCCAACAACCACAACCATCTTCCTTTGTACTGGGTATGACTCCAACCAGTGGAGAGTTTTCCCCTTGATTCCCTTTGACTCCAGTTTTGCTAGGGCTCCTTGATGCCACACTCTGTCAAATGCTGCCTTGATGTCAAGGGCAGTAACTCTCACCTCGCCATTTTCGATTGGTCAAGCAAAGTTCAGTAACTTTGAAGATGAATGACTGAGCAAACCTCCATGGGATTCAAACCAATGTTTGAATTGTGAACTGAACAGGTTGACAAGTGAGCTATCACAGCCTTTTGTGCTCATCCTATTCCCCACTAAATCAAATCTGACACTTAATGGCTCATTTTTTGTAACATTCCGTTAATTCTTGTTGCTAAAATAAACATAGGTAGTTCCATCACCCCCTACACCTCAACCCCCTTCCACGGCACCTTCCCATGCAACCGCAGAAGGTGCGACACCTGCCCCTTTACTTCCCCTCTCTTCACCATCCAAGAGCCCAAACACTCCTTTCAAGCGAAGCAGCATTTCACTTGCACTTCCCTCAATTTAGTCTACTGCATTCGCTGCTCCCAATGCGGTTTCCTCTACATAGGAGAGACCAAACGCAGACTGGGTGACCGCTTTGTGGAACACCTTCGGTCTGTCCGCAAGCATGACCCAGACCTTCCTGTCACTTGCCATTTCAACATTCCATCCTGTTCTCATGCCCATATGTCCATCCTTGGCCTGCTGCAATGTTCCAGTGAAGCTCAACACAAACTGAAGGAACAGCACCTACCTTCCGACCAAGCACTTAACAGCCTTCTGGACTGAATATTGAGTTCAACAACTTTAGATCATGAACTCTGTCCTCCATCCCCAACCCCTTTCTGATCCCCCTTTTTTCCAATAATTTATATAGATTTTTCTTTTCCCACCTATTTCCATTATTTTTAAATGTATTTCCATCCATTGTTTTATCTCTACCATTTAGTCTATTTCAATCCCTTCCCCCCACCCCATCCCCACTAGGGCTATCTGTACCTTGCTTGTCCTGCTTTCTACCCTTCATGTCACCTATTAGCATATTTCTTAGCTAATATCACCACCGTCAACACCTCTTTGTTCTTTTGTCTATGACATCTTTTGGCAATCTCCACCTATCACTGGCCCTATATCCAGCTCTACCTGTTCCACCCCCCCCTTAAACCAGCTTATATTTCATCTCTCTTCTATTTTTCCTTAGTTCTGTTGAAGAGTCATACAGACTTGAAACATTAACTGTATTCCTCTCCGTAGATGCTGTCAGACCTGCTGAGTTTTTCCAGATATTTTTAATTTTGTTTTGGATTTCCAGCATCTGCAGTTTTTTGCTTTTATATTATATAAGTAATGGAATATTTATGTTGGTAATTTAACTATTATAAAAAATTAGTATCTTTTAAATGGACCAATTTATAACATCCCCCCCCCCCCCCCCACCCCCCCCACCCAGGACTACTGAACATCTTATTTGTTTGAAAAATAGATCTCGATTCATGGGGCACTGGTACCAGTACTGGCGGAAGAAGGAACTGTACCATTGAGACGGTCTTCACTTGAACCGAGCTGGGCCCAGTATCCCAGCGAGTCTCATAAATGGACTGTCGAAGCGATTTAAACTAAATATTGGAGAGGGACGATTCACCTGAGGGGAGATTTGGAAAGTTAAAGAGAAAGGATAAGCCAATAATGCAGGGTTACGGTACAGGTAACCAGAGTGTGTAAGAAAGGGACAGAGCATACAAACACAAGAGTGCACTAGTAAATTTGGTCAAAGTAGGAGAAAATGGCTTTAAAATAACAAGGCTTTAAAATAATAAGAGGGATCAGGTGAAGGGATATTTAGAAATCCAAAGATAAAGGTTGAGGCAAGAGAAAAATATATTGATGTGGGTAAAGACAAGTTGAACAGGACAGAGTTTTTAATGGTAATAGTGCAAAAAATGTATAAGGTCCATTTAGGGAATAGTATTTAAAAAAATTGAAGTTACCTTAGCTGAATGCAATAAAATAATTGAACTTGTGGGGAAAAGTAGAGATTGGTTTAGATCTAATCACCAATGGTTACAAGGTGATCAATATTTGGAAATAAATATTCAAGGTATATAACATTTTGAAAGGACAAACAGAATGGAAAAGGAAGAGGGGTAGCCCTAATAATAAAGGATGACATAAGGACATTAGTGAGAAAGGATCTTGGCTCAGAAAATACAGAAGTAGGATCAGAATGGGTGGAGATTAGGAATAGCAAGAGTCAGAAAAGGCTGGTGGTGGTATAGTTTATCGTCCCCTTAACAGTAATTATTCCGTTAGACAAAGCATTTAACAAGAAATTGTGGGAGACTTTAATCTTCATGTAGACTGGACCACTCAAATTGGTGTATTGTTCATCGAGGCAGGGTTAGTTAGTAATGTCACAAGAAAAGACCCGGTAAATAGTGATCAAAATACAGCTGAATTCCACATTAAGTTTGGAAATGATACGCCCTAATCACAAACAAGAATTTTAAACTTAAACAGCCAGTTACATAGATATGAGGGGAGAGCTGGCTAAGGTTGATTGGGTAAATAGAACAAGAGGTATGGCGGTAAATAAACAGTGGGAAGCATTAAATGAAATAATTCAAAATGTTCAACAAAAATTCCATTGAAAAACAAAAACTCAGCAAGAAAGATCCTTAGTAAGAAACAGATGGAAGTTAAGGATAATAATATTAGATGAAAAGGGGCGTATAACGTTGCAAAGAATAATAATAAGCCTGAGGACTGGGAGTGCTTTAGAAGCCAGCACTCCTCTAAATTCTGGAAAGTTCCCAGCCGATTGGAATTTTGCAATTATAACACTACTATTCAAGAAAGGAGGGAGAGAGAAAACAAGGAAGTAAAGACCAGTTAGCCTGACTTCAGCCATTGGAAAACTGCTGGACTCCACTATTAAGGAAGTCTTAACAGTGTGCTTAGAAAAGTTTGATATAATTGGTTTTACAAAAGGGAAATCCTGTTTGACAAATGTATTTGTTTTTTGAAGATGTAACTAGTAAAGGGGAACCAGTAGATGCAGCATTACTGGATATGCAAAAGGCATTTGATAATGTCTAACACAAAAGCTTAATTAGCAATGTTGCGAATATCTAGTTCATGCTTTGTGTTTTAGAATTTAACTTTTAGGCCTGGATTTTCACCACGATGGAAAAGCTGGGGTGAAATTCCCAGAAACAACTAAAATTTTGAAGTCCCACCCCGAAACCTGGCTTTTCCTCACTTCACGGGGTTGGGACTGACATTGAGCCAGGGTTCACTCAAATTGCAAATGTAACTGGCCATTTAAAACACCAGCTACCTATACTGAAGTGGGATTTTGAAAGGTCAGGAGTGTGAAATCCGAAGTGTGCAGATTAGAACAGGTAAAAGGAGGTCTGAACTTGGTGGATTTGTTTGGGTAGCCAGGGTACCCTTTTGGATAGGGTCCCAGGACATCTTTGGGAGAGGTCAGGCACCCTTTGAGATTGTTAAAAATAAATATGATTATGCACATTTTACACACAACCTCATTAGCACCTTCCACCTGTCAAGGAGCTGTAAAAGAGCTGTCCAGCCATCAAGGAACTGCCCAGCTGTCAAGGAAAATTGAAAGAGCTGTCCAGCTGTCAAGGAATTGTCCAGCTGTCAATGAACGGTTAAAGAGCTGCCCAGCTGTCAAAGCCATCAAACCTGTCCAGGAAGTGCCAAAGCTGTCCAGGACGTGTGAAAGCTGTGTCACAAGGCTATACCCCTTTATTTTTGAGAACATGATTTTTCAATTTTCAACTGACTGGAAATTTTGCAATTTGATCTGAAACAGACCAAACTGCTTAAAAATGCAAGGCCACATTCCATGGTGAAGGTGAGAAACAAGCAAATCACCCTCAGGGGAGTGTGAAGAGAGAGAGTTTCCTATAATCCAGGCACCCATTGAAGCTCCTAACTGTCTAAGGAAGAGATATCAAAAATGAAAAGTATTTGATATTGAAACAATGGCTGCCACTGATAGATACACCCAAAACCTCTTGGAAATACACAATGGGTGAAGTATTTCAAGTCAAGGCTGCCCAGCCACTAGTGAGAGATTGCAAATGATCCAGGCAGTATCAAGAAGTTCTTCAGCAGAGGAAACAGGCTGAAGGCTGCTCTCTCTCTCTTTTGGAATAAGAGTGTTGCCTGTTTCAAGAAGCCATCTCTACCAGAAACCTACCAGCAAACTGAGATCCCATAATAGTTGCAATGTCTTCTACATTTGACTGCATCCTAGAAACCAGCTAACTCTGGTCGGCTGCAGCGTTTAAAATCTGAAACGAAGGAGACCTAACTATATTATTTTACCTTTTCTTGTTAGACTTTAACACCCATTATTTCTGATGCGTGCATGTGTGTGTGGGCCCAAATGACTGCTTGAGGGCCGAATATTGGAAGTCGTATTTTAATTATTTTTCTTGGCATTAATGCTTAATAATTTTATTTTTTTTTCACTCAATGAGACCTTGTTTGTGAGCAATAAGGAACCAATCAGCTTAAATAGTTTAATAGATGCTGATTTTGAGAAGGCATATCCTCGTAAAAAAGAAACTTTAAACCTTTGTTGTGACCAACCAAGTAGGTTGAATAGGGGGGAGGATATGGAGGCAATAGGGGTGAGTGGGAGAGGACGTGGGATGGCATGAGGGGTCATGAGGGGGCTGGTGGGGGGCATGGGTGGGCACAGGGATATGGGTGAAATACGGTGGTTTGGGGGCCTGGTTGGCATCAGGGTTGTGAGGGGCCATGGGTGGGTGAGGAGCATAGAATTGCATGGAAGGGGCATTGAGAACATGTGGGGGGATGAAGGGTGGAGGCAGGAGGGATGCTTTTTTATTTTTGTGAGGGACTAAAACCTTATTGTATATTTTTTTTAAGAAAATTGCTATTTCTAAAAACTTAAAACTGAACAAAGACCTTTAACATGGTTGAATCTATGTTTGTCTGTGACCCCCAAATAAAAGCTGCCTGACAATATCAGGGAAACCTGCACATCGTTATTTCTGGGGAGCCACTAACAATCCCTTGTGAGCTGCACAGGTCAAATTCAAAGAGAGCTGTACAAAGGCCATTTGCATTTCATAACCCAGGCTGGCCAGAATAAGCTTGCTTATCTGCTAAGACAAAGGGCCACGCAACTTTCGATTCAATTCCTCATGGCTGAGGCATTTAACAATCTCGGGGCCCCAGACGAGGGATACAATCCTTTCTCAAAGACAGCCTGACAAGGTGGGAGCCATGTGACATGGGCTTCTGTCTTGTGGAACCAGTAATATTACCTTGCTGAGCTGCATAGTCTCAGTCTGCTGTTTACCATCTGACCAGCAGCCTTACAGAAAAAGAGTTCTGGCCCCACCGTCACTGCTTCTGCTGGAAGTTCTGTGTCATCGCCTACAAGACTTGATTCATCTCTGCATGCCTATCTCATCAAGTGAAGTCAACACCACCGGAAAAGTGAATTATCCAGCATCAGCCCACTGACGTCTGCAAAGGAATATCTCATTGGACATAGATTCTGCACTCTGGAACCCACATGAACCAATATTTATTTTTTTCTGTGTAATCTGTACTAGAAATCTTTCTTATCTCCAGACCTCTTTTTACTATTGGAATCCCAGGGGGTATTGCGAACCCTCTTACACGTTTTGAGAGCGTTTGAGGTCATCCTATCTCGAGTTTGCTGTAGGGTTATTATTAGAATATAGGATCACAACAAAATCGAGGGTTGGGAAATATGCACCGCTTATAAAGAGGGAAACCAATCATAACTCCTTTCGGTTTACAGATGAGTGGTGAGAGGAGATATTAGTACTTTACAATTAACTCCCTTCCTGTCTGTAACTTTTTAAATTTCTTTAAACACAGTGCCAGAGCACAGAGACAGTCTTGTGCCCAGCCCACCTCCATACCTGGCTGCCTCCGTGCTCATTCCTGGGTTGCCCGCCTGATTCCTAAATTAGCCAGCATCTACCCACCCCCCCCCCCCCCGCCCACCAACTCTCTGAACCCGAGCAAGGGACGAAAATCTGGGTTCTGCTTTTCGGAATTAAAGGTTTAACTATAGACAATGGGGTGAATTAATTAAAACAAGCTTGGAGTCTATTATACTGATAGGGCTGTGGCCATGTTGATTTAAGAGGTTAACAGCTAGAAAGGAAAGATCATAAAACAGCAGGTGGAGAAACTTAAACAATGCATGACCTATCTGTGGGCCTTTTGATGGAGACAGGACGTCTGTAATCATTTCAGTAAAGAGTGCCAGAGCAATGTCTTTGTTTTGCGAGTCGGAGCTAAATTAGTTTAAAAACATTCAGTAAACCATAGAGGGTTGCAAAATCCATTTTTTTCATCAGATCAAAGAAGGAGAGAAATAGGGCATTTTCAAGTTGGCAGGCAATGAATAGTGGAGTGCAGCAAGGATCAGTGCTGGAGCCTCAGCTATTTTCAATCTACATTAATGACTTAGATAATCATTCGGTCCTGTTGGTGTCAGGCGTCATGACGGTGGGGTGGGGGGGGGGCGAGCGCAATTCGGCGTGAGGGGCAGAAATCGGTTTCATGCTGGTGTGAAAGCACAGTGGGATCATCCAATCGTGTCCGCCATAGCAGAATTTGAATCCTGCTGGAGACCAGCATGAACCTGATTTTCATCCCAGCAATGAGATGCAAAGTAAGGCCCGACTGGGATCATCCCCTCACGCCAGATTTACCATTGTGCCGATGGGAAAACACCCACCCAAAACACGTCTGGACAAATATGTTGTGCAGAAGTCGGGACTTAGCGTTAGGGGCTTGGCTCAGATCACGGACATCTGAGAAGATGATGATGCTGGAGCCCTACAGCTACTGGACCTGGAGGAACAAGTGCGCTGCATGCTGGGTGGATTCTCATGGATGTGGCTGCGCTGCAAAGTGGCTCACAGATGATGGGAGGTCTCTGTTGATGCTTCAGGTCTCTGCTTTGGAAGATCACGGTCTTGGCTACAGGTTGCTATGGATGATTGGCAAAGTGGTGGGAGAGGAAGGTGTACAGTGGGGGGATGTTGTGGGAGACGAATGTCTAGGTTTGACTGGGAGAGGAAAGTGTACCGGGTGCGGAGTTAGGTTGGGCTGGGGGGACGAAGGTGCCAGGGAGCTGAGGTTGGGCAGGGGGATGAAGGCGTCGGACGCTGAGGTTAGGGGGGGTGAACAAAGATGTTGGGGAGGGCGATGTTGGGAGCAGGAGGAGAGAGTGGTGTGGAGAGGAGGGTGTAACAGGGGAGAAAGTGGCAATTGGGGAAGTAGGTATAAGGTGGGAAGAAGGTGTAATGAAGGGAGTTTGGAGGAGGGGAAGGAGTTTGTGGAAGGTGAAGGAGTTTGGAGGGGGGGGGTATCTGGAGGGCAGAGGGAGTTTGGAGGGGTGAAGGTGTCCGGTGGGGAGGAGGGTGTAAGGGTGGAGGAGGGAGTAAAAGGGGGGAGATGTCCATGTGAACATGTCAGGGAGGGATATGTTGAGTCAATGACTGCCTCCCGGAAAGTGAACTGAGGGTGGGCGTGGTGGGAGGGAATGGTGTGTATGAGAGGAGGCAGGGGGAACTGGTAGGGTGGGAGGGTGAGGGTGCATTGGTAGTGCTAGAAGGGATGGTGAGGGTGATTGGTGGGGACTTGGAGGCAGATACAAATCCTGGTGATGGGAAGGAGGAGGTCGGGATGTCAATGTGGATGGGGTGGGATTCTCAGGAAGATAGGGAATGTGCATGTTTACCTGGATGTCATGGAAAGACAAGGGTTCAGGTTGGTAGGTGATGGTGGGGAGGTGGAATGTTGTGCCAGGAGGTTTGACAGTGATGGGGAAAGAACATGGGTGTTTGGAGAGGGAAAGGACAGGGGAGCTGACAATAAGCTTGACAACTAACATTTTACAGAAATGAAAGTGAGTGGAGCTTTGTGTTGGACAGGCACAGGTGCTGCACGGGAGTGCAAACAGTGGATGGGCGGAGATGCAGGTCAACTCAGACGGAAAACTCCAGTAGGCAGCATTGAAAATGCTCATGTCAGTAAGATGAGCGTGATGGATGAAGGCTCTGCTTGCGTGGGAGAGTGCTTGTATGAGGCTTCGAAAGATCCTTCCACACACACACACACACACACACACACACACACACACACACACACACACACACTTCTCCCTCAAGCATCACTCGTGATCTGGCTGCGTCTAGCTAGTGGAGAGGGCTGTAGTGGGAGTATTTGTGAAGCTGTCAATGAAGCTGAAAGACATTACATATTATTCAGTGAAAGTGAATATGGTTTTAGATTATAAAATGACAAAATGTGCAACCAGTTGTGATCAGTAATTCTTACCTTTGCAAGGCCTACCCCTTTTTCTATCTACATGCTGCCCTGACATCTGCAGTAGGGATGGAGACTGCCTGTGCAATGGTTGGTCTGTTGCCTCTGATGACTTCTGCATGCGCCCTCGGTAGAGCCGAGGCCTCGAGGGCTCCGGCTTGCTTTAGCTGTGCTCCTGTGGGCCAGCTGCACCCTCTGCGGTGACAGAGGATTAAGTTAGGGGTGTGTCACAGGTAAAGGGGACTCGGAGGGAGTGGACAGCCCCTGAGATTCCTGAGTAGATGACCCAGGGATGTCCAACTGCCGCTCCTCCCTTTGGGTGCCTGAGGGCCCATCTTGACTCCTTGAGGAGAAAGAGTACCTGGAGGGACATCAAGGTGCCCATTTCCCTCTTGCGTTGCCACTGCAGCAACTCACCCAAAGCTACCGTGATGGAGTGCTGGTCTGTGTGCATCTCTGTGTTTTACTGGATCAGGGTTTCCATGGCATCTGCCATCCTTCTCATGGAGACCTCCATGCGCACACATGTGGGCTGCACTTCATCAAAGAACAGGCGGATGCACTCCTCCAACTCACGTGCCATTCTGTTGAGAGCTTCCAACAGCTCTGCGTGATGTTCCCCCACCTTCTGCTGACTCTCCACACTGTTGGAAGCCGAATCCAGAGGCTTGTCATCTGACTTGCACCTCACAGACGTCTCTTCCCCAGCATTCCTCTGAGTGTCATGGAGCTTGGCTGAACCTGCCTCCTCCTGCTGCGGACATGAGTCTGTGCAATGACTACCAGGTTGTGAACCTGAGCCTGCTTTAGATCTAGGTCCCACCGAAGTGTGTGTCTCTATGTTGGTGCAGGGTGTGGGTAAGCGCTGTGATGGGTCTTCCAGGCTGCTTATTTCCAGCTCTTCAATGGAAGAGAAGACCTCTTGACTGGAGATGAGGACATGGATGGAGCTGAGGGACTGGCTGGCTGAAGAGATCAGCCGCTTGGCAGAGGTCCCTGTGAACCAAAGTTGAGATAATTAGTGCATGGCAGCGGGGATAGAGGACGTCACGGTGGCCTTCCACTACATCCAATAGGCGCCCCAGAGAGGCATCGCTAAATTTGGGGGTTGCCAGCTTCTTTGTTTTCGGGGCCATCTGTCGCTTGGAGCAGTCCTGGTCTAAAGACATGATGTAGGCTGCGTTCTGGTGCACTTTAAATATGGTGCCCAACCGAGGAAATGCTGAGGTCATGGTGTTGTGGGCAAATTCTGAGCCCGCCTACCAGCGATCTGAAGTGTTTCCTGTGAATGTGTTATCAATGAGGCAGGAATAGGATGATGCGCCACAAAAACCCACCGTTGCGGCAGCTGGGTAAAACGACTTTTTTTCACGCCCACTACCTCACTTATCACAAACTTGGGACAGTTTCGTGCAATGAGTAATGTACTTTCAGTTTGCTAGTGATACAAAGCTGGGTGGAAAGGCAAGCTACCAGACAACACAGGCTGCAGAGAGACATAGATAGGTTAAGTGAGTGGGCAATAAGATAGGAAATGGAATTAAATGTAAGGAACTGTGAAGTTACTCGGTTTATTCATAAGAATAGAAGAGCAGAATATTTTTTAAAAGATGAGAAACGTGTAAGTGTTGATTTTCAAAGAGACTTGGGGTGTGTTCATACAAGGAACACAGAAAGTTAGCATGCAAGTACAGCAGCAATTAAGAAAGCAAATGCCATGTTGGCCTTTGTTGCAAGGGGATTGGAGTATGGGAATAAAGAAGTCTTGCTACAATTGTAGAGGGTTTTAGTGAGACCACATCTGGAACACACATTTAAGAAGAGATATACTTGCATAGGAGGCGGTCCAGTGAAGATTCACTAAATTGGTCCCTGGGGTGAGGAGGTTGTCCTATGATGAGAGGCTGAGTACATTTGCCCTATATTCTCTCGAGTTTAGAAGAATGAGAGGTGATCTCATGGATGGAAACAGAAACAATCCACGATTGCAAAAGGAAATTGGATGGGCACTTAAACAAAATACTTACAGGGCTATGGGGGTCCAGCAGGGAAATGGGACTGACTTGATTGTTCTGTGGGGAGCTGGCATGGACTCGATAAGCCAAATGGCCTCCTTTTGTGCCATGAATGAATCTATGGACGGAATCTTCCACTCTCTCTGGTGGCGAGCTTAGTGGCAGGAAAGGCATGTAATTAGGCAGGATGGTAGCGTATCAGAACTCTGCCGTCTTCCCACCTCATTCAGAATTAAGTTCTGGGTGGGCAGGCCCATGGTTGGCTTTGCTGCTGCACCGCCTATTGAGGTCCTTAAGTGACCAATTAATGACCACTTAAGGGCCTCGTCCCACCACTGTTGGTATTAACTCACCCGTGGGTGGTTTTGTCACCATGCGGCGTGCATAGCAGCTAAAACTATGTGGTCAGCTTGTTACCTCCATGGGGGTGCCCTCAATCAAAGGTGGCCGATCAAGATATTGGATATCAGGAAAGGGGAGCCCACTAACAACCATCCCCATGCCCTTGCTGCAGACTCCCTGCACCACTCTCCCTGCGAACCCAACCGTGCAAACCCCAATCCCCCCACCCCACATTACTTACCTGTGCCCGTGTTGCTCCACGATCCCGGGACCCTGGTGCCTGTCCTTCTGGCAGCAGCCACCACTTCCCCAGTGGCGCTACTGAGCACAAGAGCTGTTGTCCTGTCATTGGCCGTTAGATTTTGGTAGGCGAGTTTTCCACCCCTGGGGTCTTGTTTCCAGGGAAAGACCTGCTGCTGGCCTCGCCACTGCCAGATTGACTTGTGGCTCGGTGGACCTTCCCAAAAAAAGGCACTGTGTGTCTCCTGCCAGCAGGTAACACCCCTAACACCTCAACAAGATTCCGCCTATTGACTCACCTCTGGACAACACTGCTTGTCTTGATTATCACAGTGCCGTTGGGCACCAGCTTCTTTCTGTTATATTTCTCAATCAATGATTTTTCATGCGATCCAGGACTCAGTGACAGTAGGCTGATTTAGTGAAGGGGGCAGGGTGGCATCTTAAGACGGACTAGAGAACTTCTGTCTGCACTCAAAATGCATACATTTCTGCATCCAGTAGCAAGTGTGGAAACTAATCAGAAGCGGGAACTTTGGTCATTAACTTTCCACTTCCCAGTGAGACCAGCTGTTTCAAGCTCTAGACCAAGGATTAGACACAGTACCTTCCTAAAATAGGCTTGGAACCTATTTAAGCTAGGGTGATATTCAATGCAGCATGGAGGGAGACCTGCACTTTCAGAAAATGGTGTCATTTTTCAGGTGAGATGTTGAATTGAGGCTTTGGCTGCTCCCTTGGAACATATCCCTCAACAACCCCCACAGAAACAAAATCTCTGGTAATTTATCTGATTGTTGTTTCTGGCACCTTGATGTGTGCAAATGGTCTTACTGGCTATGTTAGCAGGAAGTCACAGCGGCTAAAATAATACAATCTGGCAAGTTAGAGTTTACATTTTGAAGCCAGTAACACTATCTTCTGGGCTTGTGCACAGAATCCTTCTAGATCCAAACAAACAGGCTTATTTAGAAATGCTCCTTTAATCAGCACTGGATTGGGGCATTAGTATTTAGAAGCCATATATATTGCAGAGAAACAGTCAAATGCTGTTTGTAGTAATTTTCATCGATCAGTCAAATCACTTCCCAATGAAGATTTTGGCTCAAATTTCATGTTTGATGGTTTCTTACCAGAGCTATTATTGTAGATAACAGCATATTTTAGTAGTGACACTTGTTAAGTATTTATGTTCCTATGGTCTAATGTGTAAAGGTAAACTATTTACCATGAGCAATCTTAGCCATGAGAGCCTGCTACTGTGGAGCCAAATTTCATACAATTGCGTGATATTATAAGGCCATGAGACATAGGAGCAGAAATTAGGCCATTCGGCCCATCGAGTCTGCTCCGCCATTCAATCATGGCTGATAGGTTTCTCAACTCCATTCTTCTGTCTTCTCCCCGTAACCTTTGATCCCCTTACCAATCAAGAACCTATCTATCTTGGTCTTAAATACACTCAATGACCTGGCCTCCACAGCCTTCTATGGCAATGAATTTCATAGATTCACCACTCTCTGGCTAAAGAAGTTTCTCCTCATCTCTGTTCTAAAAGGTCTTCCCTTTACTCTGAGGCCATGCCCTCGGGTCCTAGTCTCTCCTACTAATGGAAACATCTTCCCCACGTCCACTCTACCCAGGCCTTTCAGTATTCTGTAAGTTTCAATCAGATCCCCCCCTCATCCTTCTAAATTCCATCGAGTATAGTCCCAAAGTCCTCAAACGTTCCTCATATGTGAAGCCTTTCATTCCTGGATCGTTGTCGTGAACCTCCTCTGGACCCTCTCCAGGGCCAGCACATCCTTCCTGAGATACAGGGCCCAAAATTGCTCACAATATTCTAAATGTGGTCTGACCAGAGCCTTATAAAGCCTCAGCAGCATATCCCTGCTTTTATATTCTAGTCCTCTCAAAATAAATGCCAATATTGCATTTGCCTTCCTAACTACCGACTCAACCTGCAAGTTAACCTTAAGAGAATCCTGGACTAGGACTCCCAAGTCCCTTTGCACTCCAGACTTCTGAATTCTCTCCCCATTTAGAAAATAGTCTATGCCTCTATTCTTCCTACCAAAGCGCATGACCTAACACTTCCCCACGTTGTATTCCATCTGCCACTTCTTTGCCCATTCTCCTAACCTGTCCAAATCCTTCTGCAGCCTTCCCGCCTCCTCAATACTACCTGTCCCTCACCTATCTTTGTATCATCTGCAAATTTAGCCAGGATGCCCTCAGTTCCTTCATCTAGATCATTAACGTATAAAGTGACAAGGTGGGTTACTTGAATTTGGGATAGCAAAACCTTTGAACTGTACTTTTGAAGTGATTCTATATTAGAGAAAGATTTGGAGTGTTAAGATTTTGCAAGTGACTATGGTGTCTCTCAATTGTGACATTAATGTTACTTGGCATGGAGTTTTGAACTGCAAATAAAGGATATTTTACCCTTGTTAGCTGTTCAATGTGCTCTCCAATTCCTTGGTTAAAAACCTGATTATCACAGTTACTTTCCTGGCAGCTCCAATGAAATACACAAGCAGAAAACAAGCCTTCTCATTCAACTTGCTTTATGAGATCAGCTCTGATTTGAGGGCTGACTCTCTTGCATGCTGAGTGCTGGGTGGCTCCATCTGAGCGCCTGGAAATTGAAAGGTACAAATGCACTTCCCTCAGCCACATTGATTTGGATTTTAGCCAATTTATACATCTCACTGGGCCTCTGTCAGGCAATTATTTTTGAAATCAGACTTTCACATTCTGATATTTCACTGGATATTTATTCATTTCAGTTTGTATTCTTTTTCATTCTTACTCTACAGTGCAAATAATAGTTAAAAAACCTAATATTCCATGGAAAATGTTGCCTTTTTAACATTGTTAAGCATCATGCTGGATATTATAAGGTTTCCTTTAAACAGGAAATAAAAATATTCTATTTTATGGTTGAGAAAAACTAAGGCCCAGATCTTCTGTTCTCTAGGTGGTTGTACCCCAGAGGAACTCCATAAGTTGCACTGGGGGACCCCCCCGGAGGCCCCCTCGCAATGACTGCGTGGGAATTGCCCAGGAAGTTTAAACTTATGATGGGCAATTACCCTACACCTGGAATTATCCAAAACGCCAATTTAAATCAGAAACTTGGGTTGGTTTTGACTCTCTTAGCAGAATAGCTAGCCAGGAAAAGTTAGAAGAATTAAAAACACTTCTAACTGCTGGTACCTATGGTACTGACCGTATACCCCCACCCCCACCCCCACACACACACACACACACACACACACAAACACCACCACACCTCCCCCGCCCCCCCCCCCCCCCCCCCCCCCCCCCCCCGGCTACCCTCCCACCCACCCGGCTATGCCCAGCCCTCAGTTTACACAGTTTGCACCATAAAAAGGGGGCATAACTTCACTTCCCTGATGCTGCTACCCTGCACTGTTAGAACTCCAGAGCTGCTATGCTGCACATTTTTCACCAGGCCCGGGACCAGAAGGCCAGGCGAAAAATGTGTATTTCCTGACTAGTCGGGGGTTAGGGGTCTGGGGGGGGGGGGGCTGGTGGGTGGGTGAAGAGGATAGCCAGGGGCATGGAGCTAATCAGGGGGTTGGAGAGAGTAGTTGAGATTTGGGGGTAGTCAGGGAGGTGATCGGCTAGTTGGGGCTGTGGGGGGTAGTTGAGGGGGTCAGGGGTGTGGTTGGGGCTGTGGTCAAGGGGTAGCCGGAGGGAGGAGGGGGGCAGCGGTGGATGCTACTCGGGTGAGTGTGTAGTTAAGGAGTCCAGTGGGGGTTCGGGGGAGGGGCGGGGCCAGGTTGTCAGTTCTATAATTACCCAGGAGATAGAAATAGTTTTAATCCTAACCTTTCCTGGGTTTCTGTCCTGCTAAGAGAGTTGAAACCATCCAAAGTCTCCAATTTTAGTCGGGGTTATGGATGGTTCCCTGTGTAGGGTAACTGTCCATCGGAAGTTTAAACTTCCCCGGCAATTCCTATGCAGTACTTGCAAAGGGAGCTATTGAGGGTCCTCCAGCGCATTTTCTGGGGTATCTCCTAGGTATGAGACCTGGGGAAAGAGAAGTTCCGGGCCATTATCTACAAATAACTGGGTCATTTTAAGGAAGCATTTAGGATAGAGCTTTAGCATTACAGCTTCACACCATCACGCTGATGCTGAAAGTTATGATGTAAATATGGAGTAAAATCTGACTGGAGAGAGGCAGCACAAGATTCCTTGGGGGAAATGTTCTCACACCACTTGCACTTGATATTGCATGGAGTACTGTGAGAATGGATGTTATTTCTTAAAACATTTTTGGAGAATATTGTGTTATTGTGTGTGTGTGTGTGTGTGTGTGTGTGTGTGTGTGTGTATGATTAATTAAGCTGGGACAAAGTTACTAAAGGTAGGTTATTTGGGAGGTTAAGACATGAAAGGATAGAGGTGTTGGGTGTGCATTTTTAATGAGATATTATGCTGAGTTTGAGGTACAAATATATAGGTTGGATCTAACATTTGCGCATTCAGATAAGTTGAGAGTTCGTTTGAATATCAAAGGGAAGTCAGAGGTGACACGGAACATTTTTGCACCTTACAGAAGTTCCGTGGGTAAACAGAAGAGGGAATATTATCTTGTATTGACCCGAAAGCAGAGACAAAATAGAAACATGAAATATTTCATGGGCAATGCTTCCCCCAGTTGGGGGAATGTGCGGGCACGGGCGGACGGATTCCCGATCGGCGCCTCTAGTTGGGGGCGCGGCACCATTTTACGTGGGTGGGCCAATTAAGGCCCGCCCAGCGTGATGTGCGCCAGGAAGCGCTATGCGGTCCCGTCCAGGCAGGGGGATTCCCTGAGTGAAAGCGTGCACTGATCTCCCTGAGGCAAAGTGCTGCCTCAGGGAGATCGGCTCAGACTTGGAACTTTAAATAAAGATGAGGAAAAAATTTTGCTGCCATGTCCCCTCATGCGACACTGTCACATGAGTTGGGACATGTCCATAACTTTTATTTTAACACACTCTGAAATTTTAAAATTGCTCATGAAACCTCATCTCGCTTTAAGGTTGGACAGGCAGGTCCATTAATGGTTTCAATTGGTTTTGTAATGGCTTTAATAGGCTGTTAATAGGTCGGCGGGTGCGCAGCCAAGTTGGCTGCGCGCCCTTCGACCTGAGAATGTAAATGATGCAGGGTGACATCAGGATACATGGCTGATGTCACCCCATGTCATTTTACACATCGGCGAGCATTCCTTCCCTAAACCCACCTGCCTCTCCCGCCTCCTTTAAAACACTCCTTATAATTTACCTTTTTGACCCAGCATTTGGTCATCTGTTCTAAAATCTCCATATGTGACTCAGTATCAAATTTTATTTGATAATGCTTCTGTTAAGCCCCTTGTGCTATTTTATCATATTAAAGGTGCGATATAAATGCTTGTTGTTGAACTAAGTTTCAGAAATGGCCCTTGAACATCCTGACAACTATCTTTTTAAAGCATACTTTACACAACTCAAATGTTTTAGAGTCTTTGCATCCTTGTGAGTTTGAATTCTTGTGCACTGTTGTATTTTAACTGTTATGAGTGGAGCTCTGTATGTGTGTAAACACATATGTGCAGAGCTCTCTTCTAGGTGTGAGAATTGTTCTATAAGAGCAATAGCTACAGTGTGAATGTAGAGTTAAACACTCAAAGATTGAGATTCTATTTCAAGAAGAATTCTGTATTTATAATGGCCCCAATAAAACAGGAAATATATAATGAAAGTATAATATTGAATTTTTGAGTAGTTCAAGTGAGTTTAGATCATAGGATACAGTTGGTTAGAGTTAGCCTTCCAATCAATCTTGATTGTATGACGTTGGGATTACAGCTGTAAACCTTTGAGAAACCACATGAAAAAAGAAGTATATGAAACAAAATGAAAAGCGATAGGCAGCTCTTTTCCAGGAGACATTCACTACTTACTGCAGTTTGGAGTTAATGTCATGTTAGGCGATGTGTTCTGGACCACTGTTAGATCAAGATGTTTACAGCTACCATGGTCCTGGATTAATGTGCTAAACTCTTAAGGGCTGCTGAATACAATATATCATAGACGAGATGGTGCATTTGAGAACAAACCCAGGAAGCATTTTTTTCCGGTAGTTGAGCAGATAAACAGATTTCTGCATTCAAGTAGGATTTTTATTTATGCTAGGGTGGTTTAACTTGTTTGTTAATCTAGATTGCTGCATGTGATTACTAGTATGCAGAAACCATTAATATATTGCTTACGTTGTCAGTTATTTTCCCTCATTCTCAGTTTATTTATTTTTCCCTGAATCTTACTCCTGTCCCTGGGTTCTTGAAAGTGTTAGTGAGTGACACTAATTGATTTATTCTCTGATTTTCATTTTTCTTTCTCATATTAGAATATTAAGTAAGCTTAAGAAAATGTCTAAGATTGGCCAAAACTGCTTTTAACCCTGCATCCTACCATAGCATGGTGCAACATGTTTAAACAAAATACATCAGACTGCTATTACTTTACTAAGAGCATTTATCTATAAAGGTCAGAGCTTAGCACTGTCTGTTTAATAGCTACTGGGTAAATTATGCTTCTAAATTAGCTTAAAATGATCTGTGTGTTTAATAAGAGTTAATGGATTAGTGAAAATTATGAATCAGTTTTGGAATTTGTACAGACTGTGGCAATTTCTAATGATTTTATGAATTATGTTAGCATGAAATTATGGAGATTGTGAATTGTGTTGTGACTTGGATTATGCATGTGCCATCTGTTGTATTATAAATGGTTTAAATCACTAGGGTTTAGTACTTGTGTCTGTAGTGTGCCCATGGTCCCCATTTTGAAAGATTATATCCAATGACATTATACTCCTGGGCAATGCTAGTGGCTAGAGTTATTTTGAGCATGCTAAATTCTCTTTCCATCTATCGCTTTTCCCTTTCCTTCCTCTCACCTTCCTTCTCTCTCCTCTCTCCCTCTATCTCCTCCTGCTACCCTTCCCTTGCTCCCACCTTCCCTGTTTCACCCTCCCAGTCACCCTCTCTCCTAACTTCTCCCTCTCCCTCTTCTTTCCTCCTCACTTGCTCTCTCACTCCTACTTCCCTCCACCACCCCCCTGCCCCACCCTTCTAAATATTGATGCTCAGAGAGACTGGTTTACTTGTGCAAGGAACATGCCTGCAAAGTTAGCAGGCAGGTACAGCAAGCAATTAGGAAGGTACATAGCATGCTGGTGTTTATTACAAGGGAATTAGAATTCAAGAATAAGGAAGTTTTGCTACAATTGCACAGGGTTTTGGTGAGACTACACCTAGAGTGTTCCACATAGTTTTTGTCTGTATCTAAGGAGTGATATACTTACCTTGAAGGTGATACAGTGAAAATTCATGAGATTGGTTCCAGAGGTATGAAGGTTGTCCTGTGATAAGAGGCTGAGTAAATTGTGTCTATATTCTCTGAAGTTTAGAAGAATGATTGGTAATCTCATTAATACATACAAGATTCTGAAGGGGCTTGACAGGGTATACATTGGGTGGTTGTTTCCCCTGGCTGGGGAATCAAGAACATGGGAGCACAGTCTCAGGATAAGGGGTTGATGATTTAGGATTGAAAAGAGGAGAAATTTCTTCACTATAAGGGCTGTGAATCTTTGGAATTTTCTAGCCCAGAGGGATGTGGATGCTTCCATCGCTGAATATATTTAAGGCTGAGATAAACAGATTTTTGGTGTCTCAGGGAATCGAAGAATAAAGGGAGCATGTAGGAAAGTGGAGTTGAAACCGAAGATCAGCCATGATTGTACTTAAGAGGCAGAGCTGGTTGGCGGGGCTGTATGGTCTACTCCTGCTCCTATTTTTCATGTTGTTCTTACCCAGTTTAATTGGTTTTCCTCTAAGTATTTTTTTCTCTAGATTGCTCATTCTTTTCTGTATTTAATCCAAATGTTATGATATAATGATCACTGTTCCCCAAATGTTTTTCTGCTGACTATTAATCCACTTGATTGACCTTATTGTCCAGAACCAGATCCAACAATGCTTCATTCTTCTTTGGGCTGAAAACATGTTAATAAAGAAAATTTCCCTGAACGCAGCTCAAAAACTCTTTCTTCCCTCTCTGCCCTTTGCAGCATTAGGATAATTTAAGTTGTCCATGATCACTGCTCTATAGCTTTTGCACTTTTCTGTAATTTCCCTGAAAGTTTTCTACTCTGTAGCTTTCTCACTAGTTAATCGCCGATAAAATACACCCAGTTGTGTAATGATACCTGTAATGTTTCTAAACTCTAACCAAATAGCTTCTATTCCTGACCCCTCCAGGGATTGGAATTTTTTTTATGATTACTGTTACTTTTTCCAGATGTGTATTACCTTATTTTTTGGCAGCTTTGGTAGTTGTATTTTGTATTTTGGTAATATTTCCTTTGCTAACACAACATTTAAATGACCTTATAGCTATGTATTAACACATCTTACTTTTTGCGTCAACGTTCTGATAAAACACATCAGCAAAGGAAAGGAGACTGCAAAGTAAATTCCTTTATTAGGTATTCTTGACATTCCCATGAACACTTGCTGAAAATATCACAACAGATGTCCTGTCTTGTATCGTCAAATTAGAAGTTTCCTCCTGCAATTTTTCTCGTACCCTATTTTCTGGTGCAAGACAGGAATTGGCTGGCTAGATTAACTGTGTCATTTCAGAAGAATTACTAACCTCTTAGACTTGGGTATAGTGGGAATATACTGTCAACTGGTCTGTTTCTCTAGAAATTAAGTCAATAGTACATTAGTTCTAGTGTCTGTACAAATTCTGACAATGAATCATAATTTTCACTAGCGCAGGTAATGTTCTTCAGACTCATGAAAAACAATAAATATTTGCTATTAAACAGTGCATCACTTAAAGCCAGCAACTTTGGTAGGCAATTTTGCAATCAAAGCAAAAATTGTTGGAAGTACTGAATAGATCTAGCAGCATCTGTGACAAGGGAAACGGAGTTAAAGGTTGAGATTTTGTCAGTGCAATCAAGGCAGGCTGGTAGGCAGGACAGGTGGAAAAATGGTGTTGAGTGGCGTCAGGAGGGAAGACCAACATGTTTATGCTGCTCAGGGATATTCTCAGAGATGGTTTGACTTGAAGGCAGTGGAAAGGAAATAAAACCTGTTAAACAGGCTATTATGGTCAGGTGAGAAGTGGTAGAATAGCTCCCCTCTTTTCCCACTCCTCAGTTGATAGCAACAGGTGCTTTTTTAAGAAGTTGCTTGCCTATTCAGTGAGTATTTAACTATTTAAGTGCTGTGACTATAAAAGATACACACACAGGTTTTCTTGTAAGTTTTTAAAAATGAAAGAAAATGGATTTATTGTACTTAACGCCTGATCTAAATAAAATAGTAAAACTGTTTCAACCCCCACTCTCCCCACTCGAGTTTTTTTACCCTTGCGGTTCCTCAACCCTACCCACACAGATTCTACATCATCTGACCCTACGTCATTTCTTGCTCTCGATTTAATTTAATTTCTTACCAACAAAGCAACCCCACCCCCTCTGCCAATCTGCCTATCTTTTCGATAGGATGTATATTCTTGGATATTTAGCACCCAGTCCTGATCCCCTTGCAGCCATGTCTCCATGATGCCCACCACATCATACCTGCCAATTTCAATCTGCGCCGTAAGCTCATTTAACTTATTTCGTATTCTGTGTGCATTCAGATACAACACCTTCAGTCCTGAATTTACTGTCCCCTTTCTCATTGTCGTCCTTTTATCTGATGTGCTTGAAGTTAGATTCCTAGCCCTTTCCAAACACTCTGTCCTACTTTGTGTTCTGGAGACTTTAATAGCCTCTCCTGGGCTCTCCTTTCTTTTCAGTTTTTTCATAATTTTCCATGAAGTTGAATCCAACCCCCCCACACACACGCTAACCTGCTGCTTTGTTTCCCATTAGTCATACTTCTTGGAGTTTTACCCTTCCCTCTCTCCCCCTCCTCCTCCTCCTCTCCTCCTCCTCCTCCCCCCCCCCCCCCCCCCCCCCCCCCCCCACTTTCTAGTTTAAAGTCCTGTTGACCACCCTATTTACCCTTTTCGCTAGAACATTAGTCCCAGATTGGTTCAGGTGGAGACCGTCCCATGGTACAGATCCCTCCTGTTCCAATACTGATGCCAGTGCCCCTCTTTCCCGCACCGCTCCTTTAGCCATGTGTTTACTTCCCTTATTCTCACATCCCCATGCCAATTTGCACGTGGCTCGGGTAGTAATCCGGAGATTATAACCCTTGAGGACCTATTCTTTAATTTAGTTCCTAGTTCCTGATAATCCCCAAACAAGTCCCCTTTCCTAGTCCTACCTATGTTATTTGTCCCAATGTGGACCACAACAAATGGATCCTCCCCCTCCCTCTCTAATATCCTTTCAAGCCGGTCAGAGATGTCCCTCACCCTGGCACCGGGCAGGTAACATACCATGTGGGACTCTTGATCCTGCTTACAAAGGATGCTATCAATTCCCCTAATTATAGAATCCCCTGCAAATACCACTTGTCTTTTTGCTCCCCCCCTCTTGAGCTTGAGTGGCCTCCTGTGCCAAGGGGGCCGTGGTCAGCTGGCTCATCCTCCCTACAGCCCTGTTCCTCATCCACACAGGGAGCAAGTATCTCGTACCTGTTGGACAAAATCAAGAGCTGAGGCTCCTCTGTTCCTGAACACAGGATCCCTCTACCTGCCTCACTTGCAGTCACACCCTGCTGACCCTGACCACTGACCGAACTTGAGGTACTTAATTTACTGGGTGTGACCACCTCCTGAAAGAAAGCGTCCAGGTAACTCTCCCCCTCCCGGATGTGCCTCAGCATCCAGAGCTCGAACTCCAGCTCATCAATTCTGAGCCGGAGTTCCTCCAGCAACCAACACTTGCTGTAGATGTGGTCACTGCGGCTTGCAATGGGATCTGCCAGCTCCCACATCATACAGCTACAGCACATCACCCGCTTTTTCTTTAAAATCCACTTTCAGAAGAGTGTCCCTCGCAGGTCGGGTGCATTCCTGAAGGCACTGCCTCTTCCTCTTTTTTTTAGGTTTGAGGAGGAGGGAGGGATGGAAACATTACAGCAATGTAATGTTTGGGGCTATTCCGTTCTTTGACAGTGGGTCCGCCTCGATTCCCTCCTGAGTCATGGTGGCTGCCGTGACTTCTCCCAGAATGCTTCAGTCACTTCTCACCAGCGCCCTCTGTTGGATGCTCTTCCTCCTGTTGAGTGCGAGTCCTTCTCCTCGATTCCCTCCTGAGTCGCGGTGGCTGCAGTGACTTCTCCCAGAATGTTTCAGTCACTTCTCACCAGCACCCTCTGTTGAATCTAGTCCAACATCTAGGTGTAAGTGGGAAGGCAAATGGTGGGGATGACACCAAGAGTCTACAGAGGGATGTAGATAATTTAAGTGAGTGGGAAAAACTGTGGCAGATGGAATATAATGTGGGAAAGTGTGAGGTTCTGCACTTTGGCAGAAAGAATAGAGGAGCTGAATATTATTTAAATGGAGAAAGCTGCAGCACAGAGGGATTTGGGTGTCCTTGTGCATGAATCCCAAAAAGCTAGCTTACAAGTTCAGCAGGTAATAGGGAAGGCAAATGGAATGTTGGCCTTTATTTTAAAGGGAATTGGGTATAAAAATAGGAAAGGCTTACTAAAACTATACAAGACACTATTTAGACCACACCTAGAACACTTTGAACTGTTTTGGCCCCTTTATCTAAGGAAAGGTATACTGGCATTGGAGACAAACCCGAGAAGGCTCACTAGGTTGATCCCAGGGATAGATAGATTTTCTTATGAGGACACAGGCTGGGTCGATTGGGCCTGTATTCATTGGGGTTTAGGAGGATGAGAAGCGACTTTATTGAAACATATAAGATTCTTAGTGGGCTTGATGCTGAGAGGTTGTTTCCCCTTGTGGGAGAGTCTGGGACCAGAGAGCATAATCTCAGAGTAAAGGGTTGCCCGTTTAAGACCAAGATGAAGAGGAATTTCTTCTCTGAGGGTAGTGAATTTGTGGAATTTGTTACACAGAGGGCTGTAGAGGCTGATTCATTGAATATATTCAAGGCTGAGATAGACACATTTTTAATTAGTAAGGGAATTCAGGGTTATGGGGAAAAGGCAAGAAAGTGGAGTTGAGGATTAACAGATTAGCCATGATCTCGTTGTACGGCGGAGCAGACTCGATGAGCCGAATGGCCTACTTCTGCTCCTACATCTTATGGTCTTATGATCCATTGTTTAGAATTGATTAGATTATGGCTAAAGAATTGTCCTCTCAGCCAGTGATTGTTGTCCAAAGTGGTTAAGTCTAATGGCTTGTCCCACACCCAGGTGAATACACAGGTGTTTGTCTGGATTTTTTGTGAATAGTTCAGGAAATGGGTCATTCCACACTCATCGAAGTTGATTGTCTAGAGTTAGTCCACCAGAGACAGCCTGACTCTGCTCCAATAGCTTTGGAATTTATAGGGTACAGTTATGCTAATGTTCAGCCACCTTGGGGGCTACTGTTTAGTTATTTGACATGCTATTGTTCAGTCTTTTTACTTACCTGGTGGCTTCACCTGACTCATTAAAGTCATGATATAAAAGAATCCTTCCTAAAGTACAGTGATCAGAACTGGATGCAATATTCTAGCTGTGCCCTAATCAGAGCATTATAAATAATCAACATAACTCCCCTGCTTTTGTACTCATACCTCTATTTATGAAGCCCAAGATTCCAAATGTTTTGCTTACTACTTTCTCGATATGTCCTGCAATGAACACCATGGCATTAAGTCCAAAACTGTCCAGCCTTTAATTATTAGGAATGCCCTTAAATCCTTTTTTAAATAAGGGTGTCACATTTGCCACTACCCAATCCTCTGACACCTCCCCTGTATTTAGGGAAGGTTATGGCAAGCCTTTCTACTATCACCTTTCTTAACCTAAGATGCAAGCCATCTGGACCAGGCAACTTATCCACTTTAGGCATAGCCAGCGTTTCCAGTAAATACTTCCTATAAATTTTCACCCCATCCATTACCCCTACTATCTCTGCTTCTACTGATATTTTGTCTGCACCTTTTCCTTAGTAAACACTGATGCAAAGTACTCATTAAGTATTCTAGCCTTGCCCTGCACCTCTAAGCATCCCCAAACAGGATCCACACCGCCTCTTACATTCCAATAGAAGATTTTTGGGTTACCTTTTTTCAATTGCCATTCTATTCTCCTATTCTCTTATTGCCAGTCTTATTTTCCTCTTCAGATCCCCCCTCTAAATGTGTTTGCCCGGGTTCTCACTTGAAGAATTCACCTGATACGCATCATACACGCATTTTTTTGTTTCATTATATTCTCTATCTCTCTTGTCTTCCTGGGAGAGTCCTAGCTTTGGTTTTCCTTCCTTTTCCTCTTGTTGGAATGTACCTAGCTTGTACCTGAAATAACTCTTCCTTAAAGATTACCTATTGTGCATCAGGTCATTGATCCTCTTTCAACACAACCACAAATGTGGGACCATCCCATGGCTCCTCTGCTATCTCCATCCATGCCTGTTTGAAATGATAAGCTGTTCTCATCCTCCCATCCTGACGGAACAGGACTTCCCTCCAAGCACATGTAATCTGGTGGAACACCTCCAGGATGCATCAGAGAATTTGGACACCACTCTTACACTGCCTTCTGGCATGTCACGACTTCTTCAGTCGCCAGGGCTCCCTCATTGTTGCCTCCTGGGCTGCTGCCCTTAAAGGTACTGCTGGTTGCCTTTTAAAGATGGCACCAACCTTGGCTGTTCCAGTATTTCTTGCAATGGATGGGGTGAAAATTTATAGGAAGTATGTACTGGAAATGCTGGCTATGCCTAAAGTGGATAAGTCGCCTGGTCCAGATGGCTTGCATCCTAGGTTATGAAAGGTTTTGGTAGAAAGGCTTGCCATAATCTTCCCTAAATACGGGGGAGGTGTCAGAGGATTGGGTAGTGGCAAATGTGACGCCCTTATTTAAAAAAGGATTTCAGGGCATTCCTAATAATTAACCATACCTCCTAAATGGCTGACTTCCATGCCTGCTGGCCATTAATTTGATGGACCCAAAAATTTTGCACACCCACTTCCGTTGACCCCAACCTTATAGTCACGCTGCCCACTTTAGGTTCTAACATCAGGACTTTGTTGCTGGCGGTAAAATCCTGGCCAATATTTTAGGTCAATGACCTTTCATCAGAACTGGCAAAAGATGTTGAAGTAATACAGTACAGATCTGGGAAATGCAGCAATAATAAAACAATTTAAACTTTAAGTTTTGAGGGATTCAAGCTAAAATGTTAAGCAAGAAAGAGCAATTTTGAAATATTGGAGGTATAACATATAATTCTTGTATTGCAGGATAATTTGATGTAGGAGGGAGGCAGTGGCATGTTGGTATTGTTACTGGACTGGTAATCCAGAGACCCAGGTTAATGTACTGGGAACCCGGGTTCGAATCCCACCATGGCAGATGGTGGAATTTGAATTCAATAAATACCTGGAATTAAAAGTCCAATGATACCCATAAAACTGTTGTTGATTGTTGTAAAAACCCATCTGGCTCACTAAGGTCCTCACCTGGTCTGGCCTAACATGTAATTCCTGACCCACAGCAATGACTCTTAAAAATGCCCTCTGAACAATGGCAATTAGGAATGGGCAATAAATGTTAGCCAGCGATGCCCACATCATATGAGTGAATAAAGAAAAGGTCCTCAATCAGTTAAATGCGTTGCAGTTTATTAGAATATGATCTTTACTCTTCATTCAGAAGAATGAAATGTTGAAACTTTTGTACCATATGTGACATTATGGCTGTAAGATGCATGCTTTGAAGAACATGAATCTATAACATGATATGATAAAACTTCAAGTATTTTGGTAGGTGTTTGGGGTAATGATAGTGTTTCTTTAAGGTCTGCCTGTTACCCTAAGGATGATAACATAGACCGTGATCTGTAAAAACCATTCTTGTTTACTTACAGATCTGTATACATCTCAGTACTCTACACGAGGTTGTACTACTGCTTCCCACCAGATTGCAATCTCTTAGTCATATGACATTGCATCACAGTTACATCAGTATCAAGTGCTCCTGATATTAACCCTTTACTCTACAATAGGAATTAGGGATGTTTTGTTTAAAGGCTGTTTTAGACCATGGTTGTGTGATTTAAAACAAGTTTCAAACAATCCTGTCCCTGTATCTTCGTCAAATAAAATCTATTGTACTTTTTTTTTAAAGTTGTGGCCTTTCGTTGGAGTGTTGAAGGGATGGAATGTGCAAAATTTAAAAAAATCTCAAACCCAACCTGCCTCAAATACTCCTGTGCTTTTCCAGCACTGCCCTGGGCACCCTGGGCTAACCTGGTTCTCATTTTGCGGTTGAATTTCCCCCCACCCCACAACCCCAGTGATCACCCCCAGATCCTGCAAGCTACTCTGTACCAACAACCCTCCCACCCGCCCCAGCAATTTTTTCCCCAGCAGCAATATTAGATGATTAGAAGCTGATTTTGCAGACTATCTCAGTGCTGCTTTCCATTTTTTCTGGACCATTTCTGTTGTATATTATTGGAAATGATGCATTAAATTTATAGTGCTCCATTTTATAAATAGGTTTTGTAAAGTTCACTTTCCATAATTGTAGGTATTCAAAAGCAAGCTGTTTTAATTTGGTGAAAACAAATTTTCTTCCTGTTCAATGAATTGGAAAATAAAGTTAGTTATACAGATTGGGAACACAAGGGCACATGTGCTTGTTAGGGAGATTAGTTAACTTAAGGAACAAGAAAAAACTGTGAATACTAAGGAACCAAATAATTGCCATGTATACCTTTCAGACCATAAACCTAATCTTCATCCTTAAAAATGTGTCAAGGACAGCCTGCTATATGTACAAAAGTATGATATAATAAGGCTGAAATATTTTGTATGAAAACAGAGTGAAAGAGAAATATTGAGCTTGGAATTCAATTGCAGTGCTACGAAGGCCTACCTGTTTTGCCGCATGCAAGGCATTGTAGGCTGATGCCTGTGTGATGTAAATGAGCTGGAGTAATTTATGCAGGTGTGTCCCCTGTGAGTCCCCCTCTGCGCTCCGACGCTAAACATGCCTGATCACGAGATTACAGTACTGACGTCAATGGGCTGATACAATGCCGGGTCACCAAAATTGGCCATTGAATGTGCAGAAAAATACTTTATTCACTCCTGCAACAACAAACATTATAAAGCAAGGCCTTGCTCAGGGGCTATTTAAAGGGTGACTCAACAAGTTGTAGTTGAGGTACTTTTGACTTATTTGGTCAGGTAAAGTTTGTAGAAGCACTGTGGTGATTTGCTGGAGGTATTTACAGGTACCTTGCTGTACTTTTGTGATGGTGATTTTGAAATGTTTTGGAATGTTCTTCCAGATATTTTATGAATAAAGATTATTTTTCAAAAAAAAAATTGTAGGTGCTTTGCATAGGCATGAAGGCAGTAGTTGCAGTGCCAACTGCTCTGCAGCATAAGCAGGACAAGCAGAGGAGGAGACAGAGAGGCAATCTATGTGAGGAGGGAGATGAAGGAAGCCTATCTTTTAAGGCCCTACCCAGAAAGGGTCTTCCGGAGCACCACTCTACATTGCAATGATCTAAGAGCAGTGCCTCAGGAGGCTACACTTCTGAAGTAGTTAGTGACAAGAGTTGAACCATCTCCTTCATGATGCCTCAAACTAGAGAGAGGACAACCGTCGCAGTTGTTGTGAAGGTCACCATTTTTCTTCCATGCAACAGGATCCTTTCGGGCGGAGGCAGGTGACACTTAAAGCTAAGTCAGCAATATATATTAAGAAAAACAGTGGCCCAAGCATCAATCCCTGGGGAACCCAACTGTATAGCTTCCTTGCAGTCCACAAAAAAACCATTTGGCACTATACTCTGTTTCCCATCACTCAGCCAACTTTGTATCCGTGCTGCCATTGTCCCTTTTATTCCATCAGCTTCTACTTTGCTGACAAGTCTATTTTGTGGCACTCTATTAAACAAACCACCTTTTCAGAAGTCCACGTACACCATGTCAACAGCACAACCTAATCAAGCCCCTATGTTACCATCTCAAGCAACTCAATCCATTTGGTTAAACACAGTTTGCTTTCAATATTTCCATATTGGCTTTCCTTAATTAATCCACTCCTGTTACAAAGATTTTGTCCCAGATTATCATTTCTGAAAGCTTTCCCAAAACAGAGATTATACTGACTGGCTGTAGCTGCTTGGTTTGTTCTTACACTTTAGTTTGAAAAAAAGTGTAACATTTGCAATTTTCTGGTATTCTGGCACACAAGCTAAGGAAGATTGGAAGATTATGGCCAGTATCTCCAAAATTTACATCCTTACTTCTCTCAGCATCCTGGATGCATCCCACCCAGTCCTGGTAATTTATCAATTTAAGTACAGCCAGGCTTTCTAATATCTCATCTTCATCAATTTTTAACCCATCCAGTATCCCAACTAACCCCTCCTTCACGAGGGCAGAATTTTCCCGTTGGCGTGCGGGGACAGGCCCCGCACGCCAACAGGTAAAATGATGCATGGTGATGTTAGGCGAGCATCCCAATGTCTCCGCATGCCATCACGATATTTTGGTGGGCAGGCGCGCGATGATCTCCGAAGCACGCCCGCCATTAATTAACGGGCCACTTAAGATCCTTGAGGCACCAACTGACGGCGATTTTTTGAGGCCCGTGTGATCTTAAGGTCATCGCACGGGCGCAATGGACAGGCAGGTGGGACACATTTTTATAAACCTCATCCATGGGTGGGATAAGAGAAGTCAGTGGGGTCGTGAATGCGCTCAGTCAGATATTTAATTTGGAAAGTTACTGATACTTGTTTGTGTGAGCAGAAATACTTCAAAACTCATACCAGTTGTTTGGACAGGACTCTCAACCTTCAGGTCAGCACTCTACAGTGAAGATCCCTTTAGGGGCCTGCAGGTTTCAGGAAGCCTTCCCTTAGCCTGGGAATGGGAGTTGTGCTCTCCACTGGATGCAGTGGTCACTGGCAGAGGGGTGGAGGAGCTGCTGCCCTCATCCGGAGCGCCCTGAGAGGAGCCCGCAGAGGAGGAAGGGAGGGCCAGAAGGGGGAGGAGGCCAGGAATCCACATTTAGCCTCCAGGGGAGCCACCATTGGGAGGAGAGGCACAGGCACAAGGAGCACAGGGCCAAGAGGTTGTCCAAGGTGGAAGGGACCACAGAAGACGCCACTATCCTGCTGCCAGGGTATACAGGCAGCGAAGCAGCTACCTCAATATGTCTGAGGTGCGGTGCCAAATGAGGCTCTGTTTCTCAAGGGAGACAGTCAATTATATCTTTCAGATGATAGGCCCTGAGATCTCCGCTAACTTTGTGGGTGGACACCCCATGCCAGTGGCTCTAAAGGTCACAGCTTCCCTCAACGGCTGTGCCTCTGGCTCTTTCCAGGGCTTGGTGGGTGATCTTTGCGGTGTCTTCCAATCAGCTGTGCATACTTGTGTCAAGCAGGTGACAGACACTCTATTCAGGCGTGTATTGACATTCATTCGCCACCGCTGGGACCAGGCCAGCCAGACAGAGCGAGCCAAATGTTTTGTTACAATTGCTGGCTTCCCCCATGTCCAGGGTGCAATCCACTGTGCACATGTGGCCATCAAGGCACCAGCGGGTGAGCCCGGTGCCTTCGTCAACAGGAAGGGATTGCGCTCCATGAACGTGCAGATAGTGTTTGATCACAAGCTGCAGATTCTGCAAGTCTGTGCAAGGTATCCAGGCAGCTCCCACGACGCCTACATCCTTAGACACTCCCAGGTGCTGAGGGTCTTCAGTGCTGCAGCTTGGCTGGATGGATGGCTGCTGGGTGACAAGGGCTATTCCCTTAGAAGGTAGCTCATGTCGCCTCTCCACCATCTAAAAACAGTGGCTGAACTGCATTACAATAGGAACCACGCCTCCACAAGGGCTGTGGTGCAGAGAACCATTGGTCTTCTCAAGATGCGCTTCTAATGCCTGGACCGTTCAGGGGGCGCACTCCAGTACCCTGATAATGTGTCACTGATAGTGGTTGCATGCTGTGCTGGAAAGGGGTGACGCTATGGACGAAGAAAATGTAGGCGCAGTTGCTGCAGTGGCACAGGATGAGTCCAGCAGTGAGTCCGAGGGTGAGCGGCACAGGGAAATGCTGAGGGGGTAGATGCTGACCCGGGCATACTCCAGGGAGGCAGGGACACCCGGGATGCTTTAATCAAATGAGCCTTCAGCTAGAACACCACAGATGGACCTCCAACAAAAGCCTGTGCTGCAGGCTCCATACTCGATACCTGAGTGCTAAATCTGCCTGAATAGGAACATTAACTAAGGGCCTTGTCAGTAAAGCTCAATGTGACATAACTCACTCATAACATCTTGGGTAACCATCCTGCTGCAGAGGAAAAGAGACATCCTCAGCCGTGGTCACATGCCTAAATTTAATGATATAGCAAAATTAACTTAAGGAAACAAAATGAGAACGCTGTTAACACCACACCAACTGATCATGACCTCATTGCAGTGCAACACAAAAGTACCAGTGGGAAACCCGGGGTGTGCCTAAGGTGCCTTCAATTTACGCTTTCGGGTGCTATGTCTTGGTGTTGCTGGCACTGGCATCTGAGACAGCCTGTTCACTCTGTTGTCCTGTTGGCCTCGATGACCTTGGCGGCTGTCCTCTGGCCCGTGGAGCCTGTGCTGGCCCTACCTGGGAGGGAGTGGCCAGTACCGGGGCTGGCATCTCCCCAATCGTCACAGCCTCGTTAGATGCAGCGATCACTGGCAGAGCAGCGGAGGAGCTGCTGCCCTCATCCGGAATGCCCTGAGAAGAGCCCGCAGAGATGACTGGCAGCTACTGCGCTGACGTGAGGTTGCTTCAGACCTCGCTGCTCAGCATAGATGGATGGGCACCAAGCTAGGAAACTTGGCGTCCAAATCATCTCCCATAGGGGCAATGACGAGCTGAGGTCAATACCAATGTGAGGGCCTGCTGGTCTGAGCACATCCCCAGGAAGCCCTACCTGGTTTCCTGGAGGAGCCTGTCCGTGAGAGTGGGCACTCTCTCCATGGAGGAAGCATGGCGCTCGACCATGAGGCTCATTGCATTGGCGATGGTCCACGTGGACTCCTCCACCACGGAGACCAAGCCAAGCATAGCCTCATGTGTCTCTGCCAGATCCTCCTGCACACCCTGCTGGACTTCCAGC
The DNA here is from genome assembly GCF_017639515.1 of Carcharodon carcharias. Lineage (NCBI taxonomy): Eukaryota > Metazoa > Chordata > Chondrichthyes > Lamniformes > Lamnidae > Carcharodon > Carcharodon carcharias. The sequence continues at coordinate 137,816,560 of NC_054468.1, read as the reverse complement.
ATTTGCTTCCTCATGGATGACTCCAGAGGCACAGCATCAGCCACTGACTGAGCATGTGCCTGGGCCCCTGCAGTCATCTGACTGCTGGTGCCATGGGCACTCTTTGCCTCTGCCAGCTCCTCCAGTGACTGTGAAGTGTCCACAGCATTGTACCCCGGGACACGAGCCGATGATCTAATTCCCACTGATGGTGTGACGCTGGTGGTTCAGAGACTTCCGCGTCCTCAGGTGTGAACCGCTGATGCTGAAAGGAAGAACCAGGACATATGATTAGTTAGTGTGGAGACAATATCAATGTGCATCGCTGTCCCCCAGATCATTACACACTCATCCTTCCATAAGCAATGGTCAAGCCATGTTGCAAACTTCAATCACTGAACATTCAGCAGCGCCATGGCTGCTGGGACACTAATGGTGACCTCATTGGTGGGCTAACATACCTGCTCGTGGCATCCCAGCCTCACCGACATAGGTGGACCAGGGCACATGGCGTCTTTCCAGATCGAGGGCCTCCTGCTCGAGCCTGGTAATGATAGCCAACTGGGCCGGCCCTCTGCCAGTCCTCAACCACTCAGCGGCATTATGAGCATTCTTCGCCTGAAAAGGAGAAAAGAGCATTGATTATTGCAACTCGTACTTGGAATCTCTTCGCTGCAGTTCCACTATAACCAGAGTGGAACATTGCAGGGCTCCAGAGTCTCTTCACTCTGCAGCAGCTGCACTATCATAAAATGATGCCTTGCTTGCCCCCCTACCTTGGCCAAATGCAGCCTTCCTCACATTCGGCACCACACGGTCCAACCTTGCAAAGCAAGAAGGCACAAGCACGTGGAACGCAAAGAGCAGCAGTTGGATTGGTGCCCCACCACCTGGAAGCTCCCCTCCCTGCATGTCAGCACCCTGACTTTGACATGTTTTGCTATTCCAGCACTGCGCCTAGGTGCAGATCCTCCAGGTTGCCCCAAAACAGTAATGTGGGTGTCACTGTACCACATGCTGCAGGTGCAGAACCCATCTCATCACCATCCTCTCAGGTTTACCTTAGCATGGCCAATATCTGTTGGCCCACCCAGCAAAGGACACATGCTGTCAATGATTCAATGCAGTAACTGCACTCGCAGTTGGGAGAGGAGGGTGGTCAGGGGGGAAAGCCGACCTGCTGGGTTAAGTGATCAATGCCAACATGGTACTCACCCTTCCAGAGCACAAAAGGTCATTGAAAAGCTTGCGGCACTGGATCCAGGTGCGTTGTATCACGTCGTCGGAGCTCACTACCTCCGCCACCTCCTCCCAGGCACGTTTGATCATGTGGGGGGGCCTCCTCCTCCTCCCGTCCCTGGGAACGAGGACCTCCTGCCTTGCTGCCAATTCCTCGAGGAGGGCAGCATGGGAATCATCTGAGAAATAAGGGGCACAGTGCGCCCCCCCCCCCCCCCCCCCCCCCCCCCCCATCCTGCCATCCTGCCTGGCCTGCTCATCAGCAGCACTCTGGGGAGCCTTTCTGTTGGCCATGTTTGACAGCCTTTGCAAGGTTACAGGAGCACTTTTAAACAGGCTGCTGGGTCGCCATTGGACCCGGTAGTCATAGCAGTCCCGCCACCGCCCGCCCACTCCCGCTGTCCTTGGGATCTGCACCCAGTCCCGCATGGCCAGCCAGAAAATTCTGCCCTTGGACTTTTGCAGAATCATCATTCTTGATAATACTTACTTAGTATATGAGCCATGCCCTCTGCTTCCATGCATGGATTTCCTTTTTGGTCACGAATTGGTTCTCCCTTTACTACCCTACTTATTATTTAAATGCCAATGGAAGACTTTTTAGGATCCCTTTCATGTTAACTGCCAGTCTCTTATAATCTTGTTTTGTATCTCATATTTCCTTTTTCATTTCCCCTCTGAAAATTCTATACTCAGCATTGTTCTCACTTTTATGAAGTTGTGATGAAATGGCTCAGAGAAGCCTCACTGTAGGGAAGAGAATCAGAGAAGGTGTGCAGGTGAGAGGAGGTTCAAACAAATTGATCACAGAGGAAAGGATGAGTTAAATGATCTGGAGAGGTGTTACAGGAGAGAGAAACTGAACTTCTTTATCCTCTTCCCATCTATCCGTAAACAGACACTCCCAAGCATGAGATGGGTCTGTTAACAACTGCGCAGGCGTAACAAGTTTCAATCTGCAAGACTCCTGGTTTTAGAATTATAATGTACTTCCAATTGGTTGTGGGATTCCATGATGATGAGAGGATGATTCTTTTGTTCTTGTAACTTCTGTTGGTTCCTTCCAGGACAAAGGGCCAATCCTGTGGTCATGTGACTTTTAGCAGCCATCTTTTTGGTTCAGCAGAAAGTCCACTTTAAAAATAGGAAAAACCAATGAAGCTCTGATACATGCAGTTTTGGATTTCTTTTCATGTCTTATTAACAGAGGGAAAAGAAGCAGGAGAAGAAGTAGGACAGCGAATCTGTAACCTGTAACGCAGTGAATACAACCAAAGATGCCAGATTGCTTTTATGGCTGTGTGCCTTTTCAGGAGAGACCAGTCAGGAGATTGGCATTGCCATGGTACAGTGCATTGGGAGAGACATAAATCTCTGTGGTTTTTGTGTGGTTTGCTTAAAATTTAGAGACACTTTGCTCTGCTGTGGTGGCAATTTTCATCAAGCAAAATGTGTGCAAATAAATATGTAAATAAAGCAGAAAAAGAAAGCGTATGACAGTTTCATACTGTAGAAAGCCAAGAAGAATGTCGAAAGTACAGGGATGAAGTAAAAGAGGAAATTAGGAAAACAAAGAGAGGAAATGAAAAAATATTGGCAGGTGAGTGGCAAATTAAATTCAATCTGGAAAAGTGAGAGGTAATGCATTTAGGGAGGGCAAACAAAGCAAGGGAATACTCAATAATTGGGAGGATATTGAAAGGGGTTGAGGAAGTGAGAGACCATGGAGAGCATATCCAAAGGTCCCTAAAGGTGGCAGGACAGTTGGATAAGGTGATAAAGAGAGCATATGAAATGATTTCCTTTAGTGGGTGAGGTATTGAATACAAAAGCAGGGATGTAATTCTGGGACTGTAAAAAAAAAAAACTGGTTAGGCCTCAGCTGGAATTTTGTGTACAGTTCTGGTCACCACATTATAGGAAGGACAAAATTGCTCTGGAGAGAGTGCAAAGGAAATTTACAAGAATGTTGCCCAGGCTGTAAAATTGCAGCTATGTGGAAAGATTGGATAGGCTAGGGATGTTTTCCTCAGAACAGAGGAGGCTGAGGGGTGGGCGACCTGATTGTGGTGTACAAAATTATGAGTGGCCTATGTAGGGTAGACAGGAATAACCTGTTTCCCCTAGCTGAGGTGTCAATTACTAGCGGACCTAGATTTAAGTAGATTGGTAGATGGATTGGAGGGGACATGAAGAAAAACATCTTCACCCAGAAGGTGGTGGGCATCTGGAATTCACTGCCTGAATTAGTGGTTGAGCTGAAATGTTCAACTCATTTAAAAGGTACCTAGATCTGCACCTGAAGTGCTATAACCTGCAAGGCTACTGGCCAGGTGCTGGAAAGTGGAATTGAAATGAGTGGCTAGTTTCTTATTTTTGTATATTTTGGTTGGCGCAGGCATGATGGGCTGAATGGCCTCTTTCTGCACTGTAACTAGCGACACCAGAGAATGCTTAAAGACAGATCTTCCTTTGCTAGTGTCATTTTCTGTTTGGTTACCAACGTGGTAGAATGCATAGAAACAGGGTTAGCCCATTCAGCCCCTCGAACCTGTTTCACCAGTGGATCATAACTGGTCTCTATTTCAGCTTAATTTATGCAATTTCGTTCTTTGACCCGTTAAAGGTCTTTCAATGTCAGGCTTGGAAAATTGCAATTGTTCTACCTTCCACAGGCCGAGATTTTCCATGCCCGCTGGTGTCGTGCGTGTTTGGTGGCATGAGCGGACAATATGGCAAAAAAGCCAAAAATCGTGAAACCAGTTTTTGATCGGGGTGGAGGGAGGGAAAGAAGGTGTTTGAGGTGAGGTTGGGAGGCAGGGAAGGAAGGTATTGGGGGGTGAGGTTGGGAGGGGGTGGGAGGTGGCAACTGGGGAGGTAGGTGCACAGCAGGTGGAAGATGTAAGGAAAGGAGTTCAGAGAAGGGAAGGAGTGCGGAGAGGGGAGGGAATCTGCTGGGGGAGGGAGTGCTGAGAGCAGAGGGAGTAAGTGTGGAGGAAGGAGTTGGGAAGGGGGAAGAAGTGAGATAATCTCAGGAAGTCAGGATGAGAGAGGGACGTTCTGTCGAAGGGTCATGAGGACTCGAAACGTCAACTCTTTTCTTCTCCGCCGATGCTGCCAGACCTACTGAGTTTTTCCAGGTAATTCTGTTTTTGTTTTGAGAGAGGGACTAGGTGGTTGGAGTTGGGGGGGTTAGGGGGACTAAGGAGGGGAGGGCTTCTGGGGTGGGAAGGAGTTCTGGGGTGGGAGGAGTAGTCCAGAGTGGAGGGGGAAGAGATTCTGGGGGGAAGGGGTCTGGAGGGAGTGATGCCCAGGTGAACATGCGAGGGAGGGGTCTGATGGGTCCATGACTGTCTCCTGAGGAGCGAAATGAGAGTGGGCGTGGTATGAGAGAATGGTGAGAGTGACCAAGGGCAGAGTGAAGTGGTAGGGTGGGAGGGTGAGGGTTCAATGGTGGCAGTAGAAGGGACGGCGAGAGCGGTTGGTGGGGACTCGGAGACAGGGACGCTGGAGGTGGGAAGGAGGAGATCGGGAGGTGAATGTGGATGGTGTGGGATTTTCGGGAAGGAACGAAACGTTCACCTGGACATCCCTGAATGAAAAGGGTTGTGGCTGGTAGGTGACGGTGGGGAGGTAGACGGTGATGCCGGGGGGGTTCAACTGAGATGGTGGAAAGGAAATGGGTGACTGTGGAAGGACAAAAGATAGGGGAGTACATGAAAAGCTGAATCCAGACCATGCTGTCCAAATCGAAAGTGAAATGACAGTTGAGGTGGGCAAGGTCATATGATGCAAGGGAGTGTGATCTTTGGGTGGGTGGAGATGCAGGTCAGTTCAGATGGACAACTGAAAGTGAACCCCAGGAGGCAGCATTCAAAATGCTCAGGATATTGAGGTGAATATGATATGTGAAAGATCCGCGTGCATGGGAGAGTGCTTGCAAGAGGCTCTGAAAGACCCTGCCACACACACATTTCTCCCTCCAGAATTACTCATTGGCCAGCTGTTCCCTCTGCTGTGACAGAGGACAAGGTTGACGGGCTTACAGACAGAGGGCACTCGGGGAGAGGACAGCCTCTGAGATTCCTGAGTGGGTGACCCAGGGGTGTCTGCTACCGCACAACCTCCCTTTGGGTGCCAGGGGACCCTGGCCCAACTCCTTAAGGTGAAGGAGCACCTGGAGGGACGTCAAGGTGCCCTGTTTCCCCCTCACATTGCCACTGCAGGAACTCACCCATGGCTCCCGTGATGGAGTGCAGGTCTGCACACATCTCTGTATTCTGCTGGACCGGGGTCTCCATGGTGTCTGCTATCTTCCCCATGGAGTCCTCCATACATGCACATGGGCACCACTTCATCAGAGAGCAGGTGGACGCACTCCTCCACTCTGCTGAGGGCTTCCAACAGCCAGGTGTGATGTTCCCACGTCTTCTGCTGACTATCCAAGATGAGTTGGAAGGCCCCAAATCTAGAGGTTGCTCATCTGACTCAGACCTCACAGATGCCTGATCCGCAGCAGTCCTCCGAGTGCCGGGGAGCTCGCACAAACTTTCCTTCTGCTGCTTCGGACATGTGTCCGTGCAGCGATCACCAGATTGTGAAGCCAAGCTTACTCTAGATCTAGGTTCCACTGAGGTGTGTTTCTCTGTGCTGATGCAAGGTGTGGTTAAGTGCTGTGACGGGTCTTTCAGACCACTTATTTCCAGCTCTTCAATGGAGGATGTGTCCTCTTGGCTGGAGGTGAGGACGTGGATGGAACTGAGGGAATGGCTGGCTGAGGGTGTCCGTTGCTTGGCAGAGCTCCCTCTGAACCAAAGTAGGGATAAGTAGTGCATAACAGCAGAATCAAAAGCAGGAGAGAGAGTACTCACATTTGCGTCGAAAGGGAGATGATGTGGTGCAGGATCCTTACGAGGGTGTTCTTCGCCAACTTCACTGTTACAGCAGGCATGGTCCATGTCCTCACCAGTCAGTGCAATGGCACACTCCTCAAAGTGAGTCAGGGACCTAATGTGGGCCACTCCACCCCCAGTCTGGGAGCTCTTCGTTCTGATGTGAGCAGGCTTCTCCTGCATGAAAACAGATGGAGAGAGTGTGAGCAGGATACATGTTATATATATCTTGTATCATGTTATATGGATACATATATGTGGAATGTTGTGTGGTGAGTGTAACCATGGACAGGATGAGGAAGCGAGCTCGAGAGGATATGAGCCTGATGAAGATGTGAGGGTGTGTTAGAGAGTTAGTGGTGGTGTTCCTTGAAGTGTGAGATCCCGGTGGATGTGTGATGTGTTTGTGAGTGTATGAGTTGAGAGTGATGAGGAAAGTGAATTTCCTTGGTGGAACAGATGAGACCATTCATCCTTTTTCGATACTGGGTGGCTGTCCTCTTTTGCAGGGCATTGGCGCTAACCTCCGCCCCCCAGGCTGGATTAGTAAGGTTGCTGCCCATCCTGTGGCCACAGCAGGGGTAGAGGACACATCATGGTGAGCCTCCACTGCGTCCAGAAGGTGCTGGAGAGTCGGGTCATTGAATCTGGGGGCTGCAGTCATTTTGCTTTTCGGAGCCATCCTGTCTTCTTTGCAGCAGTCATGAACTGGAAGCACTGAGATGTGTGCACACGGCTGGACTTTAAATATGGTGCCCGGCATGACAGAGCGGTGAGGTAATGGCATGATGGGCGAATTAGAGCCCTCCCGGCATGAAAACGGTGTGTTTCCCAGAAATGCATAATTAATGCGGCGGGTTTGGAATGAAATGGCGTGAAAAACCGCCATTATAGTCGGCAGGTAAAACATTGTTTTACTTGCCCACTACTGTACTTAATGCAAATCTGGAACGATTCCTCCCACAACCTTTTGGGGAAAAATAGTTCCAGATTTCCACTACACTTCTTGTGTGGGGAAAAAATGCTTCCTGATTTCACACCTAAATGGCCCAGCTGTAATTTTAGATTTACATTCCTTTGTTCTTGATTCCACCACCAAAAGAAATAGTTTTTCTGTATTGGCAGATTGAATCCATTTGTCAGTTGACACTCAATAATTAGATCATCCTGTAATTTCTATACTGAAAGGAATACAAACTAAGTTCACGCAACATGAGTCTCAAATTTAATCCTTTAAACTCTGGTATCATTTAAGTGAATCCCTTCCAAGACCATTTATTATTTGTGAAATTCGGTGCCGAAAGACTGAACACTGCCTGACCAAACCTTCATAAAACTGAAGAGCTACTCCCACTTCCAATCGACTTCAGATAAAGACTAACTAAATGTTAAAATTTTCAAATACTTTTTCTACCTGTTCATGAAATGTTACTGATATCTGTACCTGGATAACTGAAAACCCTTTGCTCCTCCACTGCTCCTGGAAAATATTTAGAAAATATTCCATTTGTCTTGCTCAAATCCAAACTGGATGTCCTTATGTACTCCATCACCCATCGTTTTGACCATTCACTTAATCTATGTCCTTTTGTAACTTCCTACTCCCATCCACAGATCTAACTGTGGCTCCTAACTTAGTAACTCTCACCACGTTCTGTCCACCCATTCTGTCTGCACTCGCATTGGATCTTGGGCCATTAATGTCCCGATTTCAAAATTCACATCCTCATTTTCAAATCCTACCATGGCCTTGCCCCTTCTTACCTGTGTAACTTCCATCCAGCCCCATGGCGTCTCTGTACTTCTCAAATTCAGGCCTCTTGTGCATCCCCAATTTTCATTGCTCTATAATTGTTAGCTGAGCCTTCAGCTACCTAGGCCCACAACTCTGGAATTCCCTCTCTAAACATCTCCACCTCTCTATTTCCCTCTCCTTTAAGATACCCCTGAGCATCTACCTCTTTGATCAAGCTTTTGGCCACCTGTCTCAATAACTCCTATTATGGCTTAGGGTCAAATATTGTTTAACACTTCTGTGTAGTGCCTTGAGATATTTTGCAATGTTAACAGTGTTGTATAAATGCAAGTTGTTGTAGTTAGATCAAGGAATAGAGTTACATATATGGGAGGAAGCTGAGGACTCAAACAAATTCTTGGAGAGCATCACTCATCAGACCCAGCTAATTAGAAAATGTTCCCTTTGTCTTTACTCTGTCTCCTACCTGACAACAAATTACCAACCTATGTCACTTCAATATCATTACCGAATCTATAATTCTCACTATTATAGTCTCCCTTGCGTCCATTCTTATTGGATTCACATTCCTCTTTATTGCTCTCTTTTTCAATACATTTAGAAAAACTTCTATTAGTCTTTTTTATCATATTCCCTTTTTGGCAACACTTTACTTTCTTATCGACACTTTGTGTTGCTTTTTAGAGCAATGCAGCCTACTGGATTTGTGTGTATGTACTGGCTTTTGGAAATAGACTTTGCTGTGATTTATCTTGTTATTATCACTTTGCTGTGCATGGAACCTCTACTGTATGCAAACTGGCTGCTATATTTCTTACCGTACAACTGGACTATATTTCAAAAAATACATAATTGTGTTCCAGTCCCTCCAAAGCCTCTCCCTTCCTTATTTCCTATAACCCCCCTCAGCTCTACAACCTTCCAAAATTGCTGCACTCCTTCAATTCTGGCCTCAAGCACATCCCCTATTTCCTTCATGTCCACCATTTGTGGCTATGTGGTCTAGGCCCTAAGTTCTGGAATTCTCCTCTTAAACATCTCTGCCTTTCTCTCCTCCTTGAAGTCACCTCTTTAAATCTACCTGTTTGACCAAGTTTTTGGTCATGTGTTTGAATTACCCTATGTGACTGATAAGGCTCCAGTGAAGTGTCTTGAGAAGCTTTACCATGTTAAAGCTACTTCTTGTTGTTCTAAAGCAATTTGGGATGTCCTGAGGGTGTGAAAGGTGCTGTATAAATTATTTTTTTTCTTTTGGATGATGGGTGGTGTGAAAGGGCCCACCACATTTGTCACACCAACAGTAATAGGATGGATTTGTGGTTGGGGTTGCAGAAACTTTTAGTTCTCACTGTCCAATTTCCCTTTCCATCCCCCAATCTTTCGAGTATCTCTTCGTGCACCTCACTCCTTTATCTTCCCACTATCCAACCCTCTTTCTCCCACCTACTACTATTGCACTCCACGCAACTTCCATATTCTTCCCTGCTTCTTGCACTTAACCCTCCAGCTATTTTTTCTTTCACCCTTTAACTCTTTTATTCATTCATGGGATGTGGGCACCACTTGCTAGGCCATTATTTATTGCCCAAACCTAATTGCTTTTGAAAAGGGGGTGGTGAGCTGCCTTCTTGAACCACTGCAGTCCATATGGTGTAGGTACACCCACAGTGCCATTAAGGAGGGAGTTTCAGAATTTTGACCCAGCGACAGTGAAGGAACAGCAATATATTTACAAGTCAAGATGGTGAGTGGCTTGGTGTGGTACTTCCGGGTGGTAGTGTTCTCATGTGCCTGTTGCCTTTGTCCTTCTAGATGGTAGTGGTCATGGGCTTGGAAGGTGCTGTCAAAGTTGGTGAGGTTCCTGCTGTGCATCGTGTAGATGGTACATATTGCTGCCACTGTGCGTCAGTGGTGGAGGGATGAATATTTATGGATGGGGTGCCATTCAAGCAGACTGCTTTTTCCTGGATGATGTCAAGCTTCTTGAGTGTTATTGGAGCTGCACTTATCCAGGCAAGTGGAGAATATTCCATCATGCTCCTGACTTGTTCCTTGTGAACAGGCTTTGGGGAGTCAGCTGGTGAGTTACTCACCACAGGATTCCTAGCCTCTGACCTGCTCTTATAGCCACAGTACTTATACAGCTAGTCCAGCTTAATTTCTGGTCAATGGCAACCCCCAGGATGTTGATAGTGGGGGATTTAGCGATGGTAATGCCATTGAATGTCTGGAGGTGGTGGCTTGATTCTCTCTTGCTGGTGATGGTCATTTACTGGCACTTGTGTGACTCGAATGTTACTTGCCACTTGTCAGCCCAAGCCTGGATATTGTCCAGGTCTTGCTGCATTTGGATATGGACTGTTTTAGTATCTGAGAAGTTGCGAATGGTGCTGAACACTGTGCAATTATTAGTGAACATCCCCATTTCTGACCATATGATGGTAGGTCATTGATGGAGTAGCTGAAGATTGTTGGGCCTAGGGCACTACCCTGAGGAACTCCTGTAGTTACATCCTGGAACTGAGATGATTGTCCTCCAACAACCACAACCATCTTCCTTTGTGCTAGATATGACTCCAACCAAGGGAGAATTTTCCCCCTGATTCGCATTGACTCCAGTTTTACTCAGGCTCCTTGATGCCACATTTGATCAGATGCTGCCTTGATATCAAGGGCAGTCACTCTCACCTCACCTCTGGAGTTCATCTCTTTTGTCCATGTTTGAACCAAGGCTGTAATGAGGTCAGGAGCTGAGTGGCCCTGGCGGAACCCAAACTGAGCGTCAGTGAGCAGGTTATTGCTAAGCAAGTGCTGCGTGATGGTACTGTTGATGATCCCTTCCATCTCTTGACTGATGATGGAGAGTAGACTGGTGGTAATTGACCAGGTTGGATTTGCCCTGCTTTTTTGTACAGGAAATAACTGGGATATTTTCCATATTACTGGGTAGATGCCAGTGTTGTAGCTCTACTGGAACAGCTCGGCTAGGGGCGCTGCAAGTTCTGGAGCACATGTTTTCAGTACTGTTGCTGGAATATTGTCAGGGCCCCATAGCCTTTGCTGTATTCAGTGGCTTCAGCAATTTCTTGATATCACGTGGAGTGAATTGAATTGGCTGAAGACTAGCATCTGTATGCTGAGGACCTTTGGAGGAGGCCAAGATGAATCATCCACACAGCTCTTCTGGCTGAAGGTATTGCAAATGCTTCAGCCTTATCTTTTGCACTGATGTGCTGGGTTACCTCATCATTGACGATGGGGTTATTTGTGGAGCCGCCTCATCCAGTGAGTTGTTTAATTGTCCACTACCATTCACGACTGGATGTGGCAGGACTACAGAGCTTAGGTCTGATCCATTGTTTGTGGAATCACTTAGCTCTGTCTGTCACTTGCTGCTTGTGCTGTTTCGCATGCAAGTAGTCCTGTGTTGTACCTTCACCCATGCTGAATTTTAGTTACTGAAGGGAAAAAAATTGGCGGATAAAAAATTATTTTTGGAAAGCATTTTGAATGATGAGCTATCTGGCCACTAGCTTCTCCCAAAGTCAGAGTAAGCAGCTTATATAGGGAAACCATCTGATGGGGGAAAAGTTGACACAAAATGTGTGACAAAAACATGATCGCAGAAAGTTGAGTTAAGCAAACAGGAAGTATGTGCTAATGTAAGATTTTTAATACTTCAAAAATTGTTGTATAAGTCTGCTTAAGGCCAAGTCGAATTAAATCATGTATTTTTATTTCAAATTAGGCTTGCAAAGCTAGGTTGATTCCTTTCGGTTCCTCCTTGTTGTATGATGTCCTCCATAAAAATTGCACATGATTTACTCCATACATCTAAGCTGTTACGCAGCTCCAATCTGAATTACTTCAAAGTGCTCTCTATTTCCAGAACCTAGTGCTTAAGTTGTAAAATTTGTCGCGGTTCCTTGATAATTATAAAAAAAGTTCACTTTTTAACAGTGAAACACTTTCACTGATGTCAATGTCTCATTAAAGGACTTTAGTGATATTTCCTTTTCTCCCTTAACTAGTTCAACTTTGTTGGAAGAATTCTTGGACCCAGGGGGCTAACAGCAAAACAACTGGAAGCAGAGACAGGATGCAAGATTATGGTGCGAGGAAAGGGCTCAATGAGGGACAAGAAGAAGGTGAGTCTAATGTAACTAGATGGCTATGAAATAGCATTTTCTTTAGTACAAATGTACACACATTAATTCTTGTCTAGCATTCCAGTAAACTCTAATCTCAGAAAAATAATTCTTCATTTGATTCAGGATAGCCTCTTTTACTTACCCAAAATGGAATATTTCCCAATGTGGAACAAATAGTTCAATCCATGAGACTTGATGCTATATGTTGTGCTCAACACTCCCTTGCTGATTAAAGTTGCATACCAGATCAGGTTACCACTTCAATGTGCTTGCTATAGTTGGGGTGTTTTGTCAGTATTTAGCTAATTTGACCTTGGAAAAGAAATAAGGAACACAGTTCATCTGACCCACTGAATACTTTCCTATTCTGCCACATGATCAGAGGGTGCTTCTCGAGTATTTTGTATTCATGATGTAATTTTTTAAACTTAGGTTGCGGTAATCAATTTGTTTACTTTGGATGGAAAGTGGGAACAAGCTATGTCGTCCTCTGTTAAATCACGTAATATTATTGATTAGTTCAAGCAGCTGGATGAATATTAAAGATTGGATTGAAAATATAAGGATAAGTTTGAAGATGTAGCTGATGATGTGAAAAGATCTGTGGAATATGACTCATCAAGTTCGAATGATAAATTGTTATCCTGGAAACTCTGCCTATTTACTTTAGAAGTGAAGGAAAAATAATGAAACCCTTATTACTGAAGTTGTGGTTATGCAGAATGAATAAGTTGGGAGAGTCAGCGATGGTGGATAATTTGCATGGTGCATTATGAATTGATTTTATAAGCCACATGGCCGCAATATTAGGAACCAAAAAAGTTTCTTGCACTGTATTATTTACAAACAGGATGTGTACCTGTACTCACCACAGTGGGAAAATACTGATTTGTGTTTGGAATGTCTTCTGTGGGGCCCATGTATTTGAAGCACAATCCATTGCTCCAATGATTTTTGTTTTGTGTAACTATTTGAATTCTATAAAGAATTTAATTCTTATTACAATGGTTACATAAATCAGATGCTTTCATTAATGTGGTTAAGTTTACCAGTAGATTGTTTAAATTTAGGTGCTGCCATGGCATCCACTTTGCAATATCATTAGTTCCAATTTATAATAACTGATTTACTGCTCACAGAAAACATGAAGATTATAGTTTGAAATGCAAAACTAACAAGCCAGATGATTAAAATTCAAATAGTAGATCATGAATGGAAAGTAGTGATTTTTTGTTAGTTCTGATTGGTATATAAATGAGAATAGCATACATAAATAAGTTAAGCTCTTTGTAGATTGATTTACAGTGTAAAATAAAATGATTTAAGACAATGCTTTAGATAAGCGACTTGATTAAGTTAGTTTATGGGTGTTTTTTGGATTGGAGAAAAGTATATAATCATGTTCCCCTTGAGTTGGTACTAGGACTAGGACCACTGCTATTCTTGATCTACAGTAATGACTTAGAGTGGGATTTTCTGGCCCCACCCACCACTGGGATCATTCGGTCCCACCAAAAGTCAATGGACTTTTGGCTGGGCTGCCACATTCTCTGTGGTGGGTCCTGCCACGACAGGGCTGGAAAACCCCAGCCCTAGACTTGGTGCGCATGGCACAATTTCAAAATTTGGAGATGGTGCAAAACTTGCAAATGTCGTGACCTGTGAGGAGAATAGTGAAAGACTTTAAGAGGGCGTACAGGCTGGTGGATTGGGCAGATACATGGCAGATGAAATCTAAAGCAGAGAAGTATAAAGTGATACATTTTGGTAGAAGGACTGAGGAGAGGCAACATAAAATAAAGGACACAATTTTAAAAGGGGAGCAGGGGTAGAGGGATCAGGGGTGTATGTGCACAAATCATTGAAGGTGACAGGACAGTTTGAGAACATGGTTAATAAGCATACAGGATCCTGGGAGCTTTTAAAATAGAGACAAAGAGTACAAAAGCAACTTTATAAACCTTCATGAATCTTAATGTAACATTAGTTTTGCCTCAGATGGAGTATTGTATCCAATTCTGGGCAACACACTTCAGGAAGTATGTGAAAGCATTAGGGAGGGTAGGAAAAGATTTATGAGAATGGTTCAAGGGACGAAGGACTTTAGTTATGTGGATATATTAGAGAAGCCTGGGTTGCTCTCCTGAGAGAGGAGAAGGTTGAAAGGAGATTAGATAGAGGTGCTCAAAATCATGGAGGGCTAGACAAATCAGATAGGAAGAAACTGATCCATTGGTGAAAATGCGAGAAGCAGATGTCACCAATTTTAAGGTGAATGGTAAAAGAACCGAAGGTACATGAGGGAACACTTTTTTACCCAGCCTGTCTTTAGGACCTGGAATGCATTGCCGGAAAATGTGGTGAATGTAGATTCAATCGTGGCTTTCAAAGGAAATCGAATAATTATCTGAAGAGAAAAAATTTGCAGGGCTATGGAGAAAGGACTGGAGTTTGGGGCTAGCTGAGCTGCCATGGACATGAAGGGCTGAGTGGCAGCCTTCTGTGCTGTAAACATTCTATGCTTCTTTGATTACTTAATTATTGGTCAGTACAATTTTTTTGCATCAGAAACATACAGCATTTTATTCCTTATTAACATAGGTACTGTATGGCCAGTGAACTTTTGCAGGATATTTTGGTTATAATTTTAAGGACTCTTAAGTGTTAGCAGTTATTATGGAGGCAAAACTTTCAGTTGCTGCTGAACCAGAAGGTTGTGGGTTCAAATCTCACTCCAGGATTTGAGGACAAAAATCAAAGTTGACATTCGAGTGCATTGCTGGGGGAGCGTTGCAGTGTCAGAGATGCCACCTTTCAGATGAGATGTTAAACTGAGACCCCATCCCCCCCCACCCGCAGGTGGTTGTAAAAGATACCATGCCATTATTTTAATGTGGAGTAGGGATTTATCCCAGGTACCCTGGCCAATATTTATCTCTCAATTAACATCGCAAAACAGATTATCTAGCCATCATTACATTGCTATTTGTGGGAGCTTGCTGCGCACAAATTGGCTACACATTTCCTACATTACAAAAGTGATTATACTCCAAGTGTACTTCATTGGCTGTGAAGTGCTTTGAGACATCTTGCGGTCATGAAAGATGCTGTACAAATGCAAGTCTTTTTCTTTATCTCATAATGGAAAGTCTTAAGAAGGCTGATGCCAAGACCAAACTGTTTTGAAGTATGACACTAAATTTGATGGTTTTCATCTGATCAAATGTGGGCCAATAAGAGGGATAAGTTAAGCTACTTTACACTCCTTGTTTGAGTGACTATGTTATAAGTGAATTATATTGGTTGTCTGTAATCTGATATTTTGGTCACACATGCAGTTTTGTGTATTCAGCAGTAGCTAACAACTTAAACAAAAACAGAATTACCTGGAAAAACTCAGCAGGTCTGGCAGCATCGGCGGGGAAGAAAAGAGTTGACGTTTCGAGTCCTCATGACCCTTCGACAGAACTTGAGTTCGAGTCCAAGAAAGATTTGAAATATAAGCTGGTTTAAGGTGTGTGTGTGGGGGGCGGAGAGATAGAGAGACAGAGAGGTGGAGGGGGGGGTGTGGTTCTAAGGGCAAACAAGCAGTGATAGAAGCAGATCATCAAAAGATGTCAACAACAATAGTACAATAGAACACATAGGTGTTAGAGTTAAAGTTGGTGATATTATCTAAACGAATGTGCTAATTAAGAATGGATGGTAGGGCACTCAAGGTATAGCTCTAGTGGGGTTTTTTTTATTATATAATGGAAATAGGTGGGAAAAGGAAAATCTTTATAATTTATTCGAAAAAAAAAGGGAAGGGGGAAACAGAAAGGGGGTGGGGATGGGGGAGGGAGCTCACGACCTAAAGTTGTTGAATTCAATATTCTGTCCGGAAGGCTGTAAAGTCCCTAGTCGGAAGATGAGGTGTTGTTCCTCCAGTTTGCGTTGGGCTTCACTGGAACAATGCAGCAAGCCAAGGACAGACATGTGGGCAAGAGAGCAGGGTGGAGTGTTAAAATGGCAAGCGACAGGGAGGTTTGGGTCATTCTTGCGGACAGACCGCAGGTGTTCTGCAAAGCGGTCGCCCAGTTTACGTTTGGTCTCTCCAATGTAGAGGAGACCACATTGGGAGCAACGAATGCAGTAGACTAAGTTGGGGGAAATGCAAGTGAAATGCTGCTTCACTTGAAAGGAGTGTTTGGGTCCTTGGACGGTGAGGAGAGAGGAAGTGAAGGAGCAGGAGTTGCATCTTTTGCGTGGGCATGGGGTGGTGCCATAGGAGGGGGTTGAGGAGTAGGGGGTGATGGAGGAGTGGACCAGGGTGTCCCGGAGGGAGCGATCCCTACGGAATGCCGATAAAGGGGGTGAAGGGAAGATGTGTTTGGTGGTGGCATCATGCTGGAGTTGGCGGAAATGGCGGAGGATGATCCTTTGAATGCGGAGGCTGGTGGGGTGATAAGTGAGGACAAGGGGGACCCTATCATGTTTCTGGGAGGGAGGAGAAGGCGTGAGGGCGGATGCGCGGGAGATGGGCCGGACATGGTTGAGGGCCCTGTCAACGACCGTGGGTGGAAAACCTCGGTTAAGGAAGAAGGAGGACATGTCAGAGGAACTGTTTTTGAATGTAGCATCATCGGAACAGATGCGACGGAGGCGAAGGAACTGAGAGAATGGGATGGAGTCCTTACAGGAAGCGGGGTGTGAGGAGCTGTAGTCGAGGTAGCTGTGGGAGTCGGTGGGTTTGTAATGGATATTGGTGGACAGTCTATCACCAGAGATTGAGACAGAGAGGTCAAGGAAGGGAAGGGAAGTGTCAGAGATGGACCACGTGAAAATGATGGAGGGGTGGAGATTGGAAGCAAAATTAATAAATTTTTCCAAGTCCCGACAAGAGCATGAAGCGGCACCGAAGTAATCATCGATGTACCGGAGAAAGAGTTGTGGAAGGGGGCCGGAGTAGGACTGGAACAAGGAATGTTCCACATACCCCATAAAGAGACAGGCATATCTGGGGCCCATGCGGGTACCCATAGCCACACCTTTTATTTGGAGGAAGTGAGAGGAGTTGAAGGAGAAATTGTTCAGCGTGAGAACAAGTTCAGCCAGACGGAGGAGAGTAGTGGTGGATGGGGATTGTTCGAGCCTCTGTTCGAGGAAGAAGCCAAGGGCCCTCAGACCATCCTGGTGGGGGATGGAGGTGTAGAGGGATTGGACGTCCATGGTGAAGAGGAAGCGGTAGGGGCCAGGGAACTGGAAATTGTTGATGTGACGTAAGGTGTCAGAGGAATCACGGATGTAGGTGGGAAGGGACTGGACAAGGGGAGAGAGAAGGGAGTCAAGATAACGAGAAATGAGTTCTGTGGGGCAGGAGCAAGCTGAGACGATCGGTCTACCGGGGCAGTTCTGTTTGTGGATTTTGGGTAGGAGATAGAAGCGGGCCGTCCGAGGTTGGGCGACTATCAGGTTGGAAGCTGTGGGAGGGTATGTGGAACATTCCTTGTTCCAGTCCTACTCCGGCCCCCTTCCACAACTCTTTCTCCGGTACATCGATGATTACTTCGGTGCCGCTTCATGCTCTCGTCGGGACTTGGAAAAATTTATTAATTTTGCTTCCAATCTCCACCCCTCCATCATTTTCACGTGGTCCATCTCTGACACTTCCCTTCCCTTCCTTGACCTCTCTGTCTCAATCTCTGGTGATAGACTGTCCACCAATATCCATTACAAGCCTACCGACTCCCACAGCTACCTCGACTACAGCTCCTCATACCCCGCTTCCTGTAAGGACTCCATCCCATTCTCTCAGTTCCTTCGCCTCCGTCGATTCTGTTCCGATGATGCTACATTCAAAAACAGTTCCTCTGACATGTCCTCCTTCTTCCTTAACCGAGGTTTTCCACCCACGGTCGTTGACAGGGCCCTCAACCATGTCCGGCCCATCTCCCGCGCATCCGCCCTCACGCCTTCTCCTCCCTCCCAGAAACATGATAGGGTCCCCCTTGTCCTCACTTATCACCCCACCAGCCTCCGCATTCAAAGGATCATCCTCCGCCATTTCCGCCAACTCCAGCATGATGCCACCACCAAACACATCTTCCCTTCACCCCCTTTATCGGCATTCCGTAGGGATCGCTCCCTCCGGGACACCCTGGTCCACTCCTCCATCACCCCCTACTCCTCAACCCCCTCCTATGGCACCACCCCATGCCCACGCAAAAGATGCAACTCCTGCTCCTTCACTTCCTCTCTCCTCACCGTCCAAGGACCCAAACACTCCTTTCAAGTGAAGCAGCATTTCACTTGCATTTCCCCCAACTTAGTCTACTGCATTCGTTGCTCCCAATGTGGTCTCCTCTACATTGGAGAGTCCAAACGTAAACTGGGCGACCGCTTTGCAGAACACCTGCGGTCTGTCCGCAAGAATGACCCAAACCTCCCTGTCGCTTGCCATTTTAACACTCCACCCTGCTCTCTTGCCCACATGTCTGTCCTTGGCTTGCTGCATTGTTCCAGTGAAGCCCAACGCAAACTGGAGGAACAACACCTCATCTTCCGACTAGGGACTTTACAGCCTTCCGGACTGAATATTGAATTCAACAACTTTAGGTCGTGAGCTCCCTCCCCCATCCCCACCCCCTTTCTGTTTCCCCCTTCCCTTTTTTTTTCGAATAAATTATAAAGATTTTCCTTTTCCCACCTATTTCCATTATATAATAAAAAAAACCCCACTAGAGCTATACCTTGAGTGCCCTACCATCCATTCTTAATTAGCACATTCGTTTAGATAAAATCACCAACTTTAACTCTAACACCTATGTGTTCTATTGTACTATTGTCGTTGACATCTTTTGATGATCTGCTTCTATCACTGCTTGTTCGTCCTTACAACCACACCCCCCCCCCCCCCACCTCTCTGTCTCTCTATCTCTCCGCCCCCCACACACACACCTTAAACCAGCTTATATTTCAAATCTTTCTTGGACTCGAATTCAAGTTCTGTCGAAGGGTCATGAGGACTCGAAACGTCAACTCTTTTCTTCTCCGCCGATGCTGCCAGACCTGCTGAGTTTTTCCAGGTAATTCTGTTTTTGTTTTGGATTTCCAGCATCCGCAGTTTTTTTGTTTTTAGCTAACAACTTAGTTTACATTTTGTTGTGACTGTTTTCCACAAAGGGTGATTGTTTATATCGTGATTAATTAAAGTTAGATAGCACAATGAAAAGTTTTAATGTGTTTGTTTTTATTGAAATCCGCATTCCAACTTTGTTCCTACTTTTCTGAGGGGAGAACATATTGTGCAGTAAGTCAAAAGAAAGTGACTCCTTTCAGGTAAGGCTTATGATTTTGAGCACCATGACATTGTACGTAGTAAGTGTTCATATTTCACTGCAGGATGGTAACATTGATTTATCGTTCAAAATTTATATATAAAGAATACACTGCTGATTTTTCGAGAAGTTTACCAAATTAAATTTGGGCCTGTTCAAGGTATTTGAATAGCTCTGTGGGTTGGTAAAAACAGAACAATCGTGGAGGTGATTGATGCATGGTATTGATTAAAATGCAGTTTTCTAAATTGCAATGAAATAATGTGAAAGTAGGAAGCTGAAATGTTAAATTTTAACTTTGATTTCTTAAGGGAATGGACAAAAGTTGCCTTAAAAAAATTGTTCTCATGCTTTGGTGTAAAAAGAAACTGGGCAAGACTATTCTGCATGAACTATAACCCGTAGCAGCAAATGTTACAAGTTTACAATTTATGTTTTTGGGTCTCTTGTGGCATTGATCATGGGGATTCAATATTAAATATAGTTTTCTGGTGAAGTGGAATTGGAATGGAACATGATTGAACCCAAGGTGTGCGAACATAATTCAGATACAATTTTGAAGTTGCATATTCAGTCCTGATTTTTAAATTCTATTTCTATTTTTATTTGATTTATGATTAATTAGTAAAATTCACAACATTTTTGGAAGTGCAAAGTTGGTTGGAGCACATGCTAAGGAGTTGGGAGATGTAAAACGGAGATCCTACAACATCGCCACTGGAAAGTCTTACTTCAGTTGTATAGAGAGCCTTAGATAGTACCTGTAGTACTGTGTGCAGTTTTTGTCCCCTTACCTTGGGAAGGATATTATTGCCATAGAGAGAGTACAATGATATTTCACCAGACTTGTTCCTGGGATGGCGGGACTGTCCTATGAACAAAGATTGCAAAAACTGGGCCTGTATTCTCTAGATTTTTGAAGAATGAGAAGTGATCTAGTTGAAACCTTCAAAATACTTAAAGTAATAGACAGCCCAGAAGGAAAAAAACAGTTTGGACCAGTACTCTTAATTCCCCGTTTTACTGGTATTCCATTTTAAGGTATACAAGACCAGTTTGGAACAGTATTCTTATTTCCCAGTTTTTACTGTTTTTTTCCTTCTGGGAGGATAGATACTTAGAGGGATAGACAAGTAAGATATTTCTGCTGGTTGGGGAGCCTAGAACCAGAGGACAAAATTTCAAAATAAGAGGGAGGCCAGTAGGACCGAGTTGAGGAGAAATCTTTTTACTCAGAGGGTTGTGAATCTTTAGAATTCTGCACCCCAGAGGGCTGTGAAAGCTCAGTCATTGAGTATGTTTAAAGCAGAGATTGACAGATTTCTAAAAAGCAATGATATAAAAGGATATGGGGATAGTGTGGGAAAAGGTGTTGAAGTGGATGATCAGCCATGATTGTATTGAATGGCGGAGCAGGCTCGATGGACTGAATGGCCTACTCCTGCTCCTATGTTCCTAAGAAAATGTAATGTGACAAGTTTATAGAGGCACTATCTATTATCAATGTAGACATAGAATTTATAATAGAGTATTGACACTAGATGCAGGTGTAAGATTTTTAACATATTAATATAAACTGTAACAAATCATGTCATTGTCTCTACAACAATCAATATTATCTCAATCTAAACACGACCATTTTAGCAAATAGAAATTATTAATCTTTCAACAGTTTTGTAACTTAACACTTTTCCAAATTAAGATTTCTGTTTTCAGTAAAAACTGTGAATCCAATTTGAATTTTCCATGATGGCGTACTTTCTGTTCTGAGCACTTTCTATATCGCAATTTTAAATGGTGATAATTTGTTATTTTTAGTTTAATTAGCAGTGCATGACATAAATTTGAAGAGACTGCGAGCACCAAATCAAGTGTTATCAGTAATGTGAGCTTATGATTGTGGTTTGCAGAGGGAAACCAGCTGATCATGAGCTGCTGTTCTTCAGAGCAAGCAAATTTTTCTCTACTTGAGGCTAGATAAATGAAGTAAATGGAACTCTCATTTCCCTGTAGTTTACATCCATCTGAGAGGGCAAATCTCCAGTATTGCAGCACTCCCTCTGTACTGCACTTAAGTGTTAGGCTAGATTATTTGTTCAAGAGTTTGGAATGGGACATGAATGAACAACCTTCCTACTTCAAGACAAGAATGATATCCGCCGAGGCTGACACTACACTCGTTACTCTTATAGCCTTGATAATTTAGATTGGATGGTAAATAAGCCTTTGCATCTGCAGTTGAGGGAAACAGAGAGAAAGAACAAACTGACACATAATAACAGTTGTATCTGATAAATATGTAATTACCCAACAAAAATCTAAAACTACATTGATTGCAAAGTAGCAAGTGTTAGTGATTTAGTTCTAGGGGCAAAATTCAGTATTTGCCATGCAACTTGAAGAAAAGACCATTAGAGCCATCAATCTCCCATCGAATGAATGGGGCGACTTTGCACAGAGTTCATCCATCCTTCATACATGCTATCCCATGGGAAAGGCAAAAAACCTGTGATAAATTAAAGTAAAATTTTGGAATATTCTCTTTTCTGTCAATCAAGCAAGCTCCAACAGACTACATTTGCTGAGTTATAATCAGCAACATATCCCCTATAACTGGAAATGTCCCCTTCCCTCAGAAACTTGTTAATTTTCCTTTTCATTGACGGTTACATTTCAGTACTCATTGCTTGTCCTTGCAGTTTATTACAGAGCATGATGACGCTCCGTAAAAAAACATACAACCTTGCATCTAACCTAACTTTGTTTGCCTAAGGATTTTATAAGCATGATCTCTAGTGCTACCATGTAAAACCTTTTCAAGGCACATATCTAAATAGATTCTATGTAAACACCATAATTTTGAAAATATCAAACTCTAGAATGTAAAATTTGCTAATCACCTTGGTAACCCTTCTCTGCAATCTCTCTAGAGTCTCAGTATCCTTTACCATGGGCAGAACTTTTCATATGGCGGGGCCGATCACTGCCAGCGATCAGCTCTGTGCTGCCATTTTACGCGGGCAGGCCAATTAAGGCCCACCCAGCGTAATACGCAGCTGGTAGCGCTCAGCGGGGGAAGGAGGGAGAATTGGGGCCAGCGCTCTTTCACATGTGTGTGCGAAAAAGCGCTTCAATCTCCCTGAGGCAGCTCCGTGCTTTAGTAAACCTCATCCCACTCATGGATGAGGTTTCCTAAAAAACACGAAGGCCTCTTGGCCTTTTCGCCTGCCTGCCAACCGTCATTAACAGGTATTTCAATTCATTTCTAAATGGCCTTAATAGGCTGTTTACATATCGTCAGGCCAGCAACCAACTCTGGCACGCATCCTCCAAACAGAATATCGCGTGACTGTGCGATAACATCAGGATGCACACCTGATGTCATCGCGCATCATTTTATGAGATGGCGTATCGGGCCTGCCCCCGCACGCCTACTGAAAAATTCTGCCCCATACGTGGCAATCAAAGCAAGACACAGATCTTCCAAGGACAGATGCCCCAGAGACTTATTACCCTTCATTTATGCATTTTATGGTCCTGATAATACAATTTCTTTTGCCTTCTGTTATTTCTTGTGTGCTTTATTTAGCAATCAGCTGCTACACGCTGGTCTCCTTTAACCACTTTATTTGACTGGTGCTCCTGCATTATGTAAACATGCCTTACAGTTTCCTAAGTCTGCCAGTGGGCCCCTTACCCAGTACATAAATCGGCAATGAACCACTGAATTTTGTTCTGAAGTACTAACTGATGAATTTATGAATGCTATCATTTAAGATAGAAAGTTAAGTTGAGTTCTCCTTTTAAATGATACTATTACTTTACAGAATATTCATTTTACACTTTATGGTAATGGTAAGTTTTAGCTAAAAGTTTCTGCACTATTTGTTTCTTTATTCATTTCTTATCCAAACCTCAAATCTGACCACTATTGAAAATACTGCCTGGAAGTGGCTTATTTTAGTGCATATGAGGTAAAGTGACCTTGGCCAAGCAAAATGTACCCTTGCTGCTCACTACAATCTGCAATTGCAGTCAACTTTAGATAAACGTGCAGATAAACACAAATATAGAGTTCCGGCAGATCAGACCGCTTCCTATTCACCCCCATTGGGTAGAATTCTCAAACCCAGGAGCATATGCAAGTATTTCTGATCCAAGCATACTTCACTCCACAATGTCCTTTATTCTCCAATCCCAAAGCCCACCAGATGGATTGTCCATTCCAAATTTTGCCTATAAGTTGCAGATCACTTTAGAAATAATTTTTGTGTAAAGTTTTTTAATGTTCTGGTTTTGTTTTGACTCAGTTGTTGCATGAATAATCATCCTGGTTTAGGGCTTTGCAGATTGGCCAATTTTATTTGTAGTGTATAGAATTCCTAATGCAACTAAATTTTTTTTTACAAACTTGTCTGTATTATGGTTTAAATGTATTCTCTATTGATCTCTCTGCATTTGGCCTCATTAGTAGAACTGTTGTCATGTTACTTGTGAATCTACACTTTTCTAGGAGTGTGTACAACAGAAAACAAACCATTGGATGACTTGAAGCTTATGCCTTGTAGTAAGTGATGCCATCAGAATATCATTTATATTGCTGTTTGGAATTTCAACAGCTGCCATTAGTCTATATTGCTTTCATGTAGGGTTACCATGACAACCAATTTTTCACAAAAATACTGTAGGCATGTGCTGACTAAAAAGTTTTCTGGTATGTGCTGCATTCTTGCTAGCATTATATATTAGAGCATCAACATATAATGGTCAAGTTGCCATAACATAATTATACGCTGTTGTGGAACATTGACATGCCAGACACGTATATTTGAAGTGACTGCTTTGGTAGCAGGCCTGTGTAAACTGGTCCTTTCAGGCTGCTGTGTGCTTACAATGTACTGTTTGAGAATTGAGAGTTTGAAACAGCTGAATTTGAGGCTTGAAAACAATCTTTTAACCTATCAAGGTATTTAGAAACATGGTCATTCTGGAAAGTAATGGAATAATATACTTGTAACCTATCTTTATTCAGTTATGTCATGTTTGATCTGTACCTCAATTCCATTTTACCTGCCTTAGCTCAATTTCGCTTGATATTTTATCCAACAAAAATCTATTGGTTTTTGCAGGTTGATAAATTTCCTGACTCAAAAATTGCAAATTTTCAGTTAAAACAGCTGGATGGAGGCTGCCAGGTTTTCCATCAAGAAAGAGCTGGATCTCTCAGACTGCACAGGTAGCCCTGATCCTCAGCTACAATTAAGAAGAGTCTTAGCTTCACAAATGATGTATGCTGCAATGTTCTAAAATATGATTCAATTTAGTTTCTAATTTTACATCACTCCAGATCTTATTGGAAAAAGACACTCTCCCAATTCATTTACAGCTGCACTTTCAAAATCTTACTGTCTAGCCTATGATCCTCCAATCACCACAATATTTCCTCAGCTACCAGTCTTCTGAACCACATTCTCATCTCCACGCCCTTGGATGCCCTAATGCCCGTTAAAACCATTACTCGCTCTCACCCTGGTCATTCCCCCTGGTAAGGCCCCCATTTACTGCTCCCTGAAAACAAAGGGATGGGGACATGAATGTCTATGGCAGACAACTAGTTTCATTCATCAACAGATAAGGCTGAACCACACAAATCATTTTCAGGTCTTGCTCTTCTCTGTCAAAACTGTACATTATTCCAGGATTATGCCTTGGCTGCTTTTCCATGCTGCAAACTACATTCGTTTAAGGCATGCTGCCTGCACCCTCATAGAATCAAACAGTGGTTATAGCATAGGAGGAGGCTATTCGGCACAATGAATCCATGCTAGCTCTTTGCCCTTAGTCCTGCAAAGTTTTTTTTACTTTCAGGTGTCTATCCAATTCTCTCTTGAAAGTCACCATTAAGTTTACCTCTACCACCCTTTCAGGCAGTGTATCCCAGATTGTAACCACTTGCTGCATTAAAAAAAAATCCTCATGTTGCCTTTGGTATTTTTGAATTTTTTAAACTGGTGTCCTCTGGTTCTTGACCATTCTCCCTTGGAATTCATTGCCACAGAAGGCTGTGGAGGCCAGGTCATTGAGTGGATTTAAGACTGAGATAGATAGGTTCTTGATTGGTAAGGGGATCAAAGGTTACGGGAGAATGGGGTTGAGAAACTTATCAGCCATGATTGAATGGCGGAGCAGACTCGATGGGCCGAATGGCCTAATTTCTGCTCCTATGTCTTATGGTCTTGGGAAGTTTCACTCTATCTACTATGTCTAGACCCCTCATGATTTTGAACACCTCTATCAAATCTCCTCTCGACCTCTTTACTAAGAGGAATGCCCCAGCTTCTCCACTCCACTGATATAATTGAAGTCTCTCATCCCTGCAGTGATTCTCATGAATCTTTTCTGCATCCTTCCTAATGTCTTCACGTCCTTCCTAAAATGTGGTGCCCAGAATTGGACACAGTACTCCAGCTGTTGCCAAACCAGTATTTTATAAAGGTTCATGAAGTTTTATAAAGTTTTCTTTCTAGAGAAAAGAGCCCTAGCTTTGTTCAGTCTTTCCTGATGGTCATAATCTTAATTCTGCTGGATCTGCTCTAGCTATAATGCTGCTGCATGAGTAACCTGGGCATGCCTTCTTTCTGCCCTATAAGCGGGCACTGGAGAGGCTGGCAGAATTCTATACATATCCTGCTCTTCTGAAAGATGAAAAAAATCATCTCAATGCATTGCTGCCAATTCCCACTAGGCTTTCACACTGGCTCAGCATGAACAGACCTCTGTGACAGTGTTCCTAATTGTACCAGTGAGATCATCAATGCCTTGCCTCAGGTTGTCTGTCACACCACTTGTCATACCTGTCAAGGCTGGAAGAGACAGTTTATTCCAATCTGGCTATCCAGGGCTCTATGGCAACAGTCTAGACATGTACTGAAGTACCCAGAGGGTACAGAGAGACTACCGGCTAAATGCTCTTAAGAGTTTCAGTCCTGGGACCTCTACCACAGATGGTCCTATACTACCACATGCAGTGCTGTTAAATTACCTTCCAATGTTTTGCATTCGTAACAAGTGGACTTCTCCACCTGAACCCACAAATTTAGATTCGGACATGTAAGAGAATGTTACCTTCATATGCTAATGGACTAATGAGTGGCAATGAGTTAGTAGTGTATTCTTTCCACAGTATTTGCTCTGCAACAGGATCAAGCCTAATTTAAATATAAACAATGTTTTCTGTATTAATGCTTTGACAAACCAATTAAATACCACTGGTAATATCTTATCTAAATTAATTTGTTAACACCTGACCATATTTTCCATAGTTTTCTGAAATAGGTTATGTGGAGGGTAAAATCAAGATGAGGAAACTTTGGTATGACGTTTAAATGCCCTTTTTTAAAAATTAAGTTTTTGGTTTGTTTCTGTTAATAATGAAGAGTCACCTACTGGATTCACTTAGTTGAAAACAAAACCTAGGTGAAGTCACAGGGCTCCATTCAGGTTAGCCCATAACAGCTTATTGCTTTTTATAACTGCCGTTTGCAGTCTTCATTCAATGTCATGGGTTAGATTTCAGAAAATGTTGGCCTTCTTGCGATGAGGGGCAATAAATTGCATTACAGACCTATGTGGGGCTACTTTACTTGGTTATTTTAATTAATTACATGCACATGATGTCTATTAATAAAAAAGTACATGGGTTCACAGCCAAGTTGCTTCAAGTATAGTTGCTCCAGAGTGGATGAAAAGAATCCTCTTCACTGTGGCATGTTGATACTGTATGTAATATTCTTTAATTCAGTTAGACATTGTAATGCATGAAGTCAGTCTTGTAATTCCATTGGGCATTTCAATACATGGCCAGACTCCAATTGTGTCAACTATTGTAAAAGATGAGCAATTGCCATTTTGTTGTGCAGATAGATGGCTCTAGCTGTTCATTCTGTTGAACATAATGAATAAATTAGAATGCTTACGTTTGGGTACTGAATTGCCTCAGTGGCTCCAGGAATAAATCTGTAATGCTTCATTATATTGTAGTATGTAATTTGTAGCTCAAATTGTATATAAAATAGTACAGGATGGATAATTTGAATTTGCCTCATGACTTCTAAAAACTTGATTTTTACATCAATGTATTTTCACATTCTAGTTAATTTTGAACAGTTTGTCAGATTTGTCTGTGGTAACATTTCTTTTAACTCGAACACCTAGAAGAAAATTTCCACAATGTGTCATTGAAGCACCAGTGGAAAGGCTGCCTTTTAGTCTCAGAGTCCCAAATAGAATGGTTGCAAAACAGTAGGAGACCATTGGGCCCACTGTGTTTGTGTTGGACCTCTGAAGGGGCAATTTGTCTAATGCCACACCCCTGTCTTTTTCCCTGTAATGATTCAATTCCCTTTTGAAAACTTCAGTTGATCCTGCCTCTACCACATACTCAGGCAGTGCATTCCAGATCTGAACCACTCATAGCGTGAAAAGGTTTTTCCTCATGCTGCCTTTGCTTCTTTTGCCATTTACCTTAAATCTGGTTCTCGATCCTTCCACCAACAGGAACACTTTCTCCCTACCTACTCTGTCCAGACTTCTCATAATTTTCGGTACCACTTTTAAATCTCCTCTCAACCTCTCTCCTCCAAGGAGAACAGTCCCAACTTAAGAACAAAGAAAAGTATAGCACAGGAACAGGCCCTTTGGCCCTCCAAGCCTCGGCCGATCATATTGCCCATCAACTAAAACATTTTGCACTTCCGGGGTCCGTATCCCTCTATTCCCATCCTATTCATGTATTTGTCAAGCTGCCTCTTAAACACCACTATCGTACCTGCTTCCACCACCTCCTCCAATCTTTCTACGTAACTGAAGTTCCTCATCCCTGGAACAATTCTCATGACTCTTTCGTGCACCCTCTCTAATGCCTTCAGAGCTTTCTTAAAGCGTGGTGACAGAACTCGCAATGCTCCAGTTGAGGCTGCACGAGTGTTTTATACAGGTTTAACGTAACTTGCTTGCTTTTGTACTCTATGCCATTTTGATAATGCCCAGGATGCCTTTTGCTTTATTAACCGTGCTCCAAACCTATCCTGTCATCATCAGTGATTTATTCACATATACACCCAGGCCCCATGTGCTTCTGAGGCTCCTTTAGAATTGTACCCTTTATTTTATATTGTCTATATGGCCAGGATTTCGTGGTTGGCAAGCGGGTGGTGGGGCCTGCTCGGTGACGTGTAAAATGACACGTGGTGACCTCGGGCAGAACTCCCGAAGTCACCACGGTCCATTTGAATTTTCAGGTAGGCGGGGCTCAGCAGAATCAGCTGTGCGACCATCAACCTGTCAATGGCCAATTGAGGCCATTGACAGAGTCATTAAACTAATTAATGGACCTGCCTGTCCAACCTTAAGGTCGGCAGGCAGGCCAGGAGCCCTGGCAGGCGTTGAAAAAGCATGAAACCTCATCCATGGGTGGGATGAGGTTTCATGTAGGTTTTTAAAAATGTTATTAAAGTGTATGTAAAAGTTATGGACATGTCCTGACTCATGTGGCAGTGTCACATGAGGGGACATGTCCAGGATTATTTTTTTCTATTTTTCAGATTTTTAAATGTACAGCCGATCTCCCTGAGACAGCACTTAGCCTCAGGGAGGTGAGTGCGCTCTTTCATGAGCATGTACAAAAGAGCGCACTCTTGGTTTAAGGAATCCACCCCCCGCCCGCACAGGGAGTGCACAGCGCTTCTGTGCGTACATCACGCTGGGCGGACCTTAATTGGCCCGCCCAAGTAAAATGGCGTCGTGCCCCCAGTCGGGGGCACTGATCGGAGGCGCGCCTGCTCTTCAACTTCCCCTCCCCCGACGGGGCAAAAATTCTGCCCTAGGTTTTTCCTACCAAAATGAATCACTTCACACTTTCTCTACATTCAATTTTATTTGCCATTTATTGACCCATTGCATGAACCTGTTTATGTCCTTTTGGAGTTCTACACTACTCTCCTCACTGTTCACTTTTGTAACATCACAAATTTTGAGATTGTGCCCTGTACACCAAGATCTAGATCATTAATATTTACCAGGCAGAGCAGGAGTCTGAACACTGACCCCTGGGGAACTCCACTCCAAACCTACTTTCAGTCTGAAAAACAACTGTTTGTCACTGTTCTGGATCTAGGAACAAGGAACATACTGGGCAATTTCAAGTTAACAATCTCACTCAAAAGGTCATTTCGATGGGTATCATCTGGTGTGGACAATTGAAATCTCTCATTGGTACAATTGGGAATCCTAATTACTAACTGGGAACTGCTGCTGGAACTGGGTGTGTGGTCAAGCTCCGTTATGATGGCTTAGTTGTTGAATAGTTTACTGATCATTGTCCAGGCTGACACATGTAGGATTATTATGGGTTAATTACCACAGGGCCACAATCTTGGAATGTATTTTACCTGCTGGTCCCACCTGCAAGAATGTAAAATGAGGATGGAAAATTGGAAAGATAAGGGGAAGATTGTAATTTTATTCTTGCATGAACTAATATTGAAATGATGAACTGGTTGAATAGAGTTCATACGAAAGGCCGAGGTTTAGTCTCTGATCTGTGCTTTGTTAACTGTGTACCAAAGTAGTATCCAGGGTTCTAAAGTAGATCTCAGTTCCTTTGATTAGGGAGGGAATATGGATCAAGGTTGTTGCAGAGTGAGTTTCAGTGGCTTCTGTGGGATGGATACATGGACTTCAAGTGTAGGACCTGGTGCCTCTTCAGTCAAAAAGCCTGCTGACTGTAGCTGTTAAAGCTCACATGTTAAGAATCACCTGTTAAATGATATCTCATAAAGAGCTGATATCATGAAAAGATGTGAAATAATAACTCAAAGAAAAATAGGATAAGAATCCCCTTCTTTGTGTCATTTTCAGTTGTATTCAGGAAACATACCAATTGTGACTGAGAATACAGGTGCTTGTTTTATAGCTAGATCTTCATTATTGCTACTTTGCTTGCCCCAAGTGCGAGAGACTTGGTGATGTCTTGTCTAGTTTTTCTCCTGTGTAAGTGCTTGGCCTTGGTGTTTGCAGTCAATGATCTGAAGATTGTGATCATGGTGCTGCATGAGGAATGATGGGTGATTCCATAAACACTAATGGCACAAACAGTTGCCTGTTGAACTTTTTCTTTCATAGTTATGATTTGAAAAGACATACCAGTATGAGGAAATATTTTTAAAATAAATGCTATAGGTTTGTGTGGTAACTTTTAAATATTTTCTTGCACTTATGTTGCTAGTGGCCGAGTCTTGAGTAAGATGTACAAATAGAACTTTAATAAATGCAACTACTGTATTTATGAGTGAAACAGATTAAAATTAGAGCTGATAGCAACATATGCATACAAAGCTCAATATGAGGTGGGAATATGATAGATCAATCAGCTCTTGCTGATCAACACTGAATACAGGCACAATATTTTTGAAAATTATGCCAACCTTTTAAATTTTCCAAGGGCGTGATTGTCTTGATGATGGCCGGGATTTTCCGTGCATGCCAGTGTCGAGCATGTTCAGTGGCATGAGTGGACAATATGGTGCAATTGGTTTCAGCACAGCGTGAAACCAGTTTGCAATCGTCCCCTCAGCCCGCTGATGGCAGGCCACGTCTCTCACCATTGGATGTTGGGAACCTCATTGTAATACATCAGCATATCATTATAAGGCCAGCTTGCTGGACTTATCACCCACCCACATCGGCAGGAAAACATGCTAATGTATTTCACAATAGTACATAAGCGATGTGCACCTGGCGGGCTGCACTTTGCTCGGGACTTCAAGGGCAGGATTTTCCCCTCGTCGGGCAGGCGCAACAGGCAGGCCTGGGAACGGCCATGACATGGTCCACCGGCTGCGATTGGATCTCGAACCATGGTTTCACGTTGGCTGGCCAATTAGCAGCCAGCCAGCATGAAACGTGCGCTGAGAGCCTCAGTGGTGCCAGGGCGGGGGTGGGAGGAGCACGAGTGCTGAAGTTTGCACATGCGCAGGGGTGTGCACATTGAAAGCTTCCTGAAGACACAGAGCTGCCTCAGGAAGTTAAAGGATTTAAAAATTAAAAATAAAGATTTGAAACATAAGGGAAACATGTCCCCCTATTGACTCTGTTACATGAACAAGGACATGTTAAAAATGAGTTAAAAAACTTTTTGCTTTTTTTTAATTCACTGTTGGAAACCTCATCCCGCCTGTGGATGAGGTTTCGCAAAAAATGCAAAGGCTGCCTGGCTATTTGCCCGCCCGCCAACCATAAGGTTGGATGGGAAGTGAAAAATTCAATTTAATTACCAGCTTTAAGGGCCTTAATAGGCCTCTTAATTATCGGCGTGCATGCTGCTGACTCTTGCATGTGCTTGCCAACCAAAATATCGCGCAAGAACACGATGATGTCAAGATGCTCTCCCGACCTTGGGATGCTGTCCTGACGTCATTGCGCACTATTTTACGCCTAGGCGTGTCAGGCACACGCCTGCATGCCAAGCTGAAAGTCCTGGCCCTAGGTTTGTTTGCCTACCTCGACTAGGTTAGCACTTGCAGTCATCAGCGCCAGGCTGAACAGGCAGCATTGCATCACTTATAGGGGGATTCACAGTTAGGTCTCCACCTACAAGATCAACAATATGTGAGTGGCTTTTCAATGGCTGCAGGGCAAGGTCTTGCTTGGGGAATGGGGAGAAGTGGCCTCAGGCAAGGGAAGAGAACTCAGGACGAGTGTTGTACTGGGGAAGGAGGGTATCCCAGGATGTGTGTGGGGGTGCATGTTGATCTGTGCAAGTGACCTCAACATGGTGAGGGCTGAGGAGGCAGTCTCCAGAGGAGATGAGGCCAGATGGACATGTGAGGGTATGTTGTGAGAATGGGTGGTGATGTCCCTTGATCTGGCAGAGTGAAATGCCAGTGAATGTGTGATGGGCTTGAGTGTGTGAGTTTAGAGTGATGAGATGGTTGCCGTACCCTGACTGCACAGATGAGATCATTCATCCTCTATCTGCAACGGATGGCCACCCTGTTCTGTGCCGCACTGGCACTGACCACCGCTGCCACTACCTATCTTGCTGGATTGGTGATGCCGTTGCCTGTCCTGCAGCCAGAATAGGGGTAAAGGACATCACGGTGGGCCTCCATGGTGTCCAAGTGGCATTCCAGTGATGTGTCATTAAACCTGGGGGCTGCAGTCGTCTTGCCTTTCATGGACATCTTCCCTGCAGTAGTCGGGGGCTGGAAGCACTAAGATGTGTGCGCTTCGCTGGACTTTAAATATGACGCCCGGCATGAAGAAGCAGCGAGGTGATGGCTTGGTTGATGAATGAGAGCCTGCCCGCCATTGAAACGATGTTTCCCAGGAATGCATAAATAATGTGGCAGGTTTGGGGCATTACAGCATGAAAACCTGCCATTGTGGCCAAAGGATGAAACAATGTTTTACCTGCCTGCTACCACACTTCGTGCAATTCTGGGATGATTCCACCCAATGTGTCTGTTGTGTTCATTATTTGCAAACTTTTGACATGATGATGTTAAAAGTTAACGTTCTTGAATTGACGCAAAACTTCGATGGTTTTTTGGAAACAAGATTTGTCAAAACAGATTTTCAGAAAGTTGGTGTCCTTTAGACACATAATTAAAATAAACCATGTGTTTTTATTTTATATGGTAGTTGAGCAGGCTGTCATTGTATGGGTCTTGATAAAGTGTTTTTTCCTTGTTGAACATGTCAGCAAAACAGTTAGATGTGTTTTAGAACTGTGAAGTAGTGTTTTGATGCAGAATAATAGTTTGGATTGACGCTTGACTCTGCATTGTAGATTGGTTTCATTATCTCTGCTGGGCCTTTCAATAATATGGTCTGAAAGTCGATTAATGCAGGATATGAAATGAGCCAAGGATGAAAGCTGCTGCCTTGGTTACAGTACACAGCAGAGAGCTTTTCTGGGTGAATTGAGATGAAATGTTGCTGAATCGCAGACTGATTTGAAACTGATTAATGGGGAAAGAAAGATGCAGTCCTGACATTTACGTGTAGTTGATGCATGAGCCAGAAGCAACAAGAGTCATGCAGGGAAGAGTGTTGAACTTTTAAAATAAACTTTTATTGTAGTTCTGTCAAGTTGATTCCTGTATTTCTTCAATTAGACCTGAAAACTTATTCAGGCTGAAAATTTGACCGTCAGATAGGTTTGTTTTATTCTTTTGCATTGTACCAGTGGAACTGTGAGGAAGGAGACTTGAAATATTCAACTGATAAGGCAATACTGTATGCACCATAATAAAAGTGCATTGTTTGGAAGGTGAAATAATAGCCATACTTGGAAATGATTCCTTAAATATTGCATGCAGCCCTGATAAGTATTGAAGTCAGCATTGATTTTATAGACCTTTGTAAAATGCTCCACTTTTCTACAGTGAAAAGACAACAGTGATGTGTGATTCTTAGTTTGCGTACCTTTTTATGAGTATGGTACCTATAAGCACCTAGTAAATGGTCAATGCAATGAGTAGTTTATCCTAACTCACCCCTGGAGATCTGTTTGTGGAGCAAAGAACAGTAACTATTTTAGTTAAAAGATTTGAATGCATAGGGAAGAATATTTTACATTAATTGATAGTCGCCCGAAGTCTTGTTCGAGTGCATTTTGAAAACACCTTTATTGTTTGGGATTTCTGGGTACAATGTGTAGATTATAGTATGTTGTCTTCTTACATTGTTATTCATGACAGGTTGGAGGTCTACATAAAGACATTAAAATTTATAAATAATAGTTAATGACCAGTGTACTTTCTGCATACCATACTACCATTAACAGTTTTCAATATGTGAAGAACTTGGTGTTAAGGAGTGGTATATTTGCCAGTAATGGCACCCAACACAGCATCGAGTACGTGCAAGTCAGAAATGGCATAAATGAAGTACACAAAACTATTTTGCTCTGCTTGAGCCTTATATTTTGAAGGTTACCCAGCGTGAATTTTCTAGTTTTCCATGTTTCCCATCTTTAGAGGCACAATTGAGTGAAATTGGCATTTGGTGAACGCTTTTGTGCTTTGAAGCCAGCCTGCACTTTCACTTGCTCAAAACCTTACATTTCTAGCTTTCCCAGATCTGTGGGAAGATCATTGACCTGGAAGTTAACTCTGTTTCTCACTTCACATACTGAGTATTTTCAGAATTTTGTCTTTATTTCAGTTTTCCAGCATCTGCAGTTTGGGCTTTTGTATTAATGTTTAATTCACTCCTATTTCTTTTCCAGGAATGCCACCTTGAAGATGTTATGCTCTTCTGTCTAATGAAATTTCTGTTTGTCACTTTTAACTTGTTTAGCCTCATGACTTACTATTTCCCTTATTGTGTTTGATCAGGTATCCACAAAAACTCTATTTTACAGCCACATCTCCTTCTTTAGCAATTGTCTCTGACTCCAACTTATTCCATGTGGATTCCAACTGAAATTCCACCCTTCATGTATCGAATCAATCCACGAATACAGATAGCCCCTAGACATTCAGCATTCATTGAACCATTGTACTTACCACATACCGTGATATATGTGGAACATTCTTTTTTCTAGTCCGACTCAGGCCCCCCTCACCTCCGGCACATTGATGACTGTATCAGTGCAGTTTCTTGCTGTTACCTGAACTGGAAAATTTAAATGACTCTGCTTCTAATTTCCACCCATCTCTTGTCGTCTTATGGTCAATCTGTGACTCTCCCCTTCCTTGACTTTACTGCCTCCATTTCTGGGGATAGGCTATTAACAAATATTCATTATAAACCAACTGACTCCTACAGCTACCTTGACAATAGTTTCTTGCATCCTGCTTTCTGTAAGAACTCCATTCCATCCTCTCAGTTTCTCCAACTCCGTCACATCTGTTCATACAACGCAGCCTACCATTGGAGCGTGTCTGATATGTCTTTGTTCTCAACTGAGGATCCCCCACCCAACTCCCACAGGGCCCTGGACCATGTCCATTCCATTTCACACAATTCTGCTCTGACCCCTCCCCCTCCCTCTTAGAGCCATGATTGGGTTTCCCTTGTCCTCATGTTCCCTCCAGCCTCCATATTCAACACATCATCCTCCATCATTTCTGCCAATTTTTGCATGATGGCACCACCAAATACATCTCCCCCCGCCTGCCCCCATTCTCTCTCTCTGCATTCTGAAAGGATTATTCCCTCTGTGATACCCTGGCCCATTCCTTGGTCACCCCAATAGCCCTTCCCTTTCCTTTGCAAGAGATGCAACACTGCCCTTTTACCTCCTTCCTTCTCATCGTCCGAGGCCCTGAAGACTTCTTCCAGGTGAAACAGCGATTTACTTCAACTTTCAATTTAGTATACTATATTTGCAGCTCATGATGTGATCTGATCAACACTGGAGAGCCCAAACACAGACTGGGTGACCTCTTTGCAGGACACGCCCATTAAATTTGCATTTGTGACCCTGAGTTTCCAGTCACCTGTTATTTTAATTCTCCATCTTGCTCCCACTCTGACTTTTCTGTCCTTGGCCTGAAATTCTTTGGAAATTCCAATGAATTTCAATGCAATCTCAAGGAACATTAACTCTTCATTTAACTGGGTACTTTGCAGCCTTCTGTGTGCAAGATTGAGTTCAACACTTTAGAATTGTCATTTGCTAGTACAGAACTTGAGTATTGCTGAAACAAGATACATTTTTTTGTCAAAGCTTTTTGTTATGCACTTGTCAGACTTTTGTTGTTCTTCCCATCCTTGCTGCCTATTTCACTTGCTGAAATCCTCTTACATTTCTGACTTACCAGTTCTGATGGAAGGTCACAGACCTGAAAGGTTAACTCTGATTCTCTCTCTCCTCAGATGCTGCCAGATCTACTGAGTACTTCCAGCATTTTCTGTTTCCATTTCAGATTTCCAACATCCTGTAGTATTTTGCTTTTGTATGTGTCTGTTGGGAATTGCATTTATTCCAGACAAATCAGTTTTTCCAATTGACCCCTACAGCTGGAGGATGGACAATTGCAAGGACAATTCACAAGAATACCAAAGGTAAAGGGAACAACAACTTATACTATATGAGAAGAGTGCTGATTGGTTGTCAAGTGGACTCTGAACATGTACACATTACACCTGTTTCAGCTGAACAAAATAAGAAACAGCCATTCACTGGTTCATTCCTTAGGGCAATGCTTTGATCAGTTGGCGTTAAGCTGCCTTGTTTAAATTTCAAACAATGCTTAGTAATTAACTATCAGTCACTATCAACATTCTCCATGACAACACCTCTACCAATCAGAGTCCGCTTGCCAACCAATCAGCACTCTCTTCTCATATAGTACAAAAAATTCCCTTTATATTTGATATTCTTGTGAATTGACCTCATGAGTGCAAGATGTAAAGTTTCAATAAAAATGTCTCTCTTTTTCAGCAATGCTCAACAATTTTAGATCATGACCTTTGCCCCCATTTTGTGTGCTGGTTTATTTGTTGATCTCTTGTTTCTCTCATTTCCTTTACGTTTGGATGGCAGCTATTGAGGATTTTGCCATTCGCACCTCTTCTGGACATCTTTTGTTTCTTAATTTGACCCATTACCACCCGCTTTGGCACTGCACCACCAACTCTTTTGGCATTTAATCTCTTCTGCCCTCCACTCTATCACTATCCTTCTCCCTTTGTTGTTCCTCCCATCCTTGCTGCCTATTTCACTTGCTGAAAACCTCTTCCATCAGAATTGGTGAGTCAGAAATGTAAGGTCACAGACCTGAAATGTTAACTCTGATTCTCCCTCTCCTCAGATGCTGTCAGATCTACTGAGTACTTCCAGCATTTTCTGTTTCCATTTCAGATTTCCAACATAGTATTTTGCTTTTGTGTGCATCTGTTAGGAATTGCATTTATTCCAGTCAAACTGGTTTTCCAATTGATCCCTGCAGCTGGGGGTTGGACAGGCATCTCATCAGTTCAGACTATAAATTTAAAGCATGGACTCAGAAAAGGGCAGTAAAGGTTAAAAAAAATTCATCCTCAAAAGATCTGTTTGTGTAATATAATTGTTTAAAGGAGTGGCTTGGTATGATAACCGATAATGCAGTTGCCAACAGTGCCAAATAGGTAAACCTAGAACTATATCTTTAGAATATGTTGTTTTATGATTTAGTGACCAGGGTCATTCTTGGACCTTTGCCAAACTTGTCATCTTGGGAGCAGTCTACTGCACATTTATGCTAACCTATGCCAGACCTTTTTCTCTGCAGCATTTCAAAGATTAAAACATTAGGCTTTATTTCTATATCTGTTCCTTTATTTGACCCAGAACAACTCTGAGTATTAGGGTACTGTCAGGATCAAGGATATCATTTTACTGAGTAATTTGTGGACAAAAGTAATGAATTCATAAGTTTCAAATGGATAAAATTAGCCTTATTTTAAATATACAGCCTTTGTTTTTAGATGCAGGTGAAGGAGAAATTTCCTCTTCTGTTACAATACATGAAAACTTCTGACAGTTATTTCCTGCAGATGGTTGTCAAGTAGATGTTGATGACTCACATCTTTGAAACTATTTCCAGCAGCTCAGGCATGTTGATGTCTGTTGACCAATTTCTATCCATGCCTAACCAACATGTTGCCATACATTAAATGTTAGGATCAATGCTGTGGAAGTTGAAGTGGGGTTGTTATCGGTGAATTGAACCAATTATCTCAAAATGAGATAGCATGTCAAAATTCATGATCATAGCTTCAAACATAGAGCCTTTTGAAAGGATACTTCAGGGCTGTATTCAACTCATGCAGGAGTAGAGTTGAAAGGGTTAAAAATGATTTGTCTAAGTAGTGAGCAACTGACAGGGTTCCAGTTCTAAATATGAGGAATAAGAGTTATAGCACCCAAGCTGTAGGTGTTCCATGCACTTGGATACTGAATCAAGCTGCTTGCTTTGTAAAACTGGTTGTTAAAAATGTAATAGTGAATCTTCATTGCAATATTGAGCTGGTGCCTGTACCACTGGGGATCTGGGATAGAGAGTGTTGCATTATGCAGTTTCATCAAACAGGTTTCTATTATTTTATGAACTGCCAGACTACCTGTATTTTTGCAATCAGGATGAGATGGATTTTCATATTTGTGTTAATTTTGAGAAGCTTCAGCCCCTCTTCCACAGTTGCTTTTAAACCTCTAGGTTTACGCTCTTGAGCATTGATCGCCTGGCATGGAGGGGCGTGGGCAAGGTGGTCACCCAGATTCAGGTCGGATGCTGCCCATAAGACTGGTCTTGTTGGCTGACTGCCTCTTTCTACAGTCTTGTCCACATCTGGATAGCCTTGGAGAAAGGGTGCCTGGTGTATGCTGGCACGTTTGAGGCCTTCCTTGACCAGTGGGCACTGAAGAGGCTGGAGTGCATAGTTTAGACAGAGAATAATATTTAACTTTAGAAGTTTTCTTTGTTTTACGGTTTAGCTCCTCTAAAATGGGGGCACTTTTGTTGGGTTTTGTTTGTTACTGGGAAAACCCAGTGTCACCTTATGAGCTAATTAGAAAAGCGTACTACATTGATAAAATTGGGTGCAATCAAAACCACTCAAATATGCTGTGACATGTATGAAACTTTGTTACAGATACATCTCTGGGTGTTTTGGGCATTCTAGTGTCAACAATTACTTACTATATTCTTTAGAAGCCTTCTAATTTTGCATTATTAACTATTGTGTGATGGACACCACTGCAGTTTTTATAATTTCAGAAACACTGTACGTGGTACTTGTGACATAATACTAGTGCAGCTTAAAGCAAATGCATTATGCTGTCCAACTTGGAATAAGCTGGTTACTTCTAGGTTGTATCTATAAAAGTCAGAAGTGCAAGTGGAGCTGTCTCAGCACTGTGAATGTGAGTATAAGCAGTGTGTATTGTGGGATTAGTGTGGGATTGACACAGTAAATTTGTGTTTTGTGTAACCAGTTTAGGTGGACTTGAGCAGTTGTATGCTATGTTCTATTTGTGTTTTGCGTATGAATAATTCCTTCTACTTTTTGTAAAATTAAGATACCGGTAAATCGAGGCCGATAGCTGTAGATATTCAAAACACTAATAAATTCTCACAATTACTCCATGTACAACTGTGAAATTACCATGTATAAGTAGTGAAGTAATGTACCTCAGTGAAAATGCTAAGTGCATTTTAATTGTTAACCTATCTTTCGTTACTTTGATACAGTCATATCCATGCCTTGGAACACATTTTGTATGTATAACACCACAATACATAAGTGATTTGTGTGAACCAAGCTGATGTCTCAAAGATCTCAATGCTGCAGTTATATCACTGACTTTTCCCATTTTGCAGTCATTTCAGACTGTTGGTAAACTACCTGATCTGCTACTGTTCCATATAAATTGTATTTTAAGTGCTTGCACATTTTTAAAAAGTAAGTTTCAAATTTATCAGCTTGTAAAGTAGTGCTGGAATTTCACTAGCCAAGCCTAATATTTATTATAGCGTTGTAACATGTTTATAATAGGACATCCTAAACTATGTAACTCTTTAAGAGATGTGAACTTGGTGTTTGATTATCTAACAGCTGGGTAGCATGCTTTGCAATTCCCAAACTGAAAATTTTCATAGAATCAAGAAATAGGAGCAGCAGTAGACCATTCAGCCCCTCAAGCCTGCCCCGCCATTCAATAAGATCATGGCTGATCTGCCCCAGGCCTCAACTTGTCTTTTGTGCCAGCGCTTCATAGCCCTCAACTCCCTGATATTTCAAAAATCTAGCTACCTCCTCTTTAAATACTATGAGGAGAATTTCCTCCCTGTCAGGGGTGCTGAGCGGGCACAGGTGGGCGCGCAGCCAATCGCCGCCTGTGATCGGCTGCGTGCCGCCATTTTAATGCCCACCCAGCAAGATACACGCCCAGAAGTGCTGAGTGCTCCCTGTGCGGTTGGGGTCAGGAGGCTGTAGGGGCCTGCACTCTTTTGCACATGCACGTGAAAGAGCGCAGAAATCTCCCTGGGGCACGGAGCTGCCTCAGGGAGTTTAATTTCATTTTGAAAAATTTAAATCAAGAGAAAAAAGAAAATTTCAGACATGTCTCCTCATGTGAGCTGGGACATGTCAATGAATTTTAATTTAAAATCCTTCATGAAACCTCATCCTGCCCATGGATGAGGTTTCATGATAAATGCGAGGGCCACCTGGGCTCTTTGCCTACTCGCCAACCTTAAGGTTGGATGGGCAGCTCTGTTAATTATTTTAATTAGTTTTTAAATGGCCTTAATAGGCCTTTGACAGTTCAGCGGGAGCGCAGACGATCCTGGTGCACGCCTGCCGAACTGAAAATTTGAATGACGCGCAGTGACGTCAGGACACAGGTCCGACGTCACCATGTGTCACTTTGCAGGTTAGCGAGCGGGGCCCACCCCCGCACGCCAACCCAAAGATTCTGGCTTATAAGAAGTAATGCACAGTCCTCCAAGTGACCTGGTTCTGACCTGTGTCACATAGACATCATATTGCCTGGGATACCCAAAAGCCTGCAGTGTTCAAATATATATGTAAGATTAATGTGTTCTAACGCAATTACACTTTTCTAATATGAGGTCGTTTAGTTTCATATTAATGACCACCTTCAAATCAGAGCATGTATCCTTTTAGAAGCAG
Source organism: Carcharodon carcharias (assembly GCF_017639515.1). Taxonomy (NCBI): domain Eukaryota; kingdom Metazoa; phylum Chordata; class Chondrichthyes; order Lamniformes; family Lamnidae; genus Carcharodon; species Carcharodon carcharias. The sequence continues at coordinate 137,775,534 of NC_054468.1, read as the reverse complement.
AGTTGTTTCTGCTGAGTTTTAATTTAGTTTGATAAACAAAGCCATACTTCATTGTATGTTCTTAAATAGCATGGATATATATTTGAGAGGAATATTTCCTTCAGATCTATTGCATTTTAAAATGTAACCATCTTGTATTTAAAGGATACAAACATAAAATGCTAGAAAAACTCAGCAGATCTGGCAGCATCTGTGGAGAAAGAAACAGAGTTAATGTTCTCAGTCCGTAAGACTCTTCAGAGCTAAACAGGGTTAGAAATGTGATGGATTTTATATTGTTTAAGAGGGGGTGGAGCAGGTGGAGCAAAATAGAAGGTCAAGGATAGGTGGGAGCTCAGGAGAGATTTGACAAAGATGTCATGGACACAGTGTTAATGGTACTGTTAAAGACTAAAGAACGTGCTGATAGTGGCATTAAGGTAAGATAGCAGAATGTGTTAATAGCAGAACAAAGGTCAGCTCTCTCTGAAAGCAAAACATAAGAACAAGTGACAGATGGCCCTGTAGGTGGAGTTACAGGAAAAAAAATTGAATAAAACAATGAGTTTGTAATTTCAAAAAATTGGAATTTTTCCCATGAAAAAAAAAGTGACAATGTGAGATTCAATTCCCAGAAAATGCTGAGACACAAATTTGTAGTGTTTTTAGCTTTTTGATAAGTTGCTATAAAATCGAATGGACATGTTGCACGTAACACAGATCCTATGATTGTGAACCAGAGTGTGAGTCAGCGCAATCTCTGACCTCTTTGAATGTTTGCCTGCTGAAAGAATGTTCATGCAACTGTTTGGATGAGTGCATAGAATTTTAAATGGGCCAGAATTTTGACATTGATCGCTGCCCATAATCAGCTGCACACTGCCCTTTAACATGGGCAGGCCAATTAAGGCCTGCCCAGTGTGACCCACGGTTGGTTGCGCTCAGTGCTACCTGTGTAGGTGAGGGGAGGAGTGAGAGTCAGGGCCTGCGTTCTTTCACGCATGTGCGAGATTAAGTATATAATAAGTTTTTATATAATAAAGTTAAAAATTATTTAAACATGTCCCCTCATGTGACAGTGTCACATGAGCTGGGACATTTTTGTGAATTATGCAAAAATAAATTAATAATTTTATAAAACCTTCAGGAAACCTCTTCCCGCCCGTGGATGAAATTTCCTGAAAATCGCGAAGGCCACTTGGGCTCTTCGCCTGCCCACCAACCTTAAGGCTGGATGGGCAGCGTTGATAACTACTGTAATTGATTTTTTAATGGCCTTCAAAGGCCGTTGACAGCTTGGCAGGCACGCAGCCGCCTCCAGCACTCACCCACAAAACATAATATCTAAATGACGTCGGGATGCACGGCTGACATGCAGAAAGTTCTCCCCATGGTGTATACTGATAAACTGCAGGATTGTCCCTTTGACTCTCTAGGACAGACAGCATTTCTGCCTCAAATAAAATGGCAGATGCTTGTATGTTTTTGCCTCCACAAAGTTAATTTTCTGTTGCTCTTCACCTTTGATCACAACATTGGGTGATTGGTCACTGTTCTTTGCCCCTGGAGGGCAAGGGCGGTTGAAGCTTCACGTGAATTTCTATCTAAGGGCGGGACTTTTCCCCCGTTGAGGGGGTGTTGAAGTGCGGGTGCACAAGAGTCACGCCTCTGATAGGCACCCCCAGTGTGATGTCCGCACGGAAGAGCTATGCGCTCCCTATCCGGGTGGGGGGGATTCCCTGGGGCTGGATTTTCCTGTTGGCGAGTGGGAGGCGGAACTCCTATCGTCACCGCGGCCCATTTAAATTTTCAGGTAGGTAGAGGCGCAGCAAAATCAGCTGTGCACCTGCCGACCTGTCAATGGCCAGTTGAGGCCATTGACAGAGTCAACGAACTAATTAATGGACCTGCCCGTCCAATCTTAACGTCCAATCTGAGGCTAAGCGCTGCCTCAGGGAGATCGGCTTACTGTCAAAAATATTAAAAATAGAAAAAAAATCCCAGCATGTCCCCTCATGTGACACTGTCACCTGAGTTGGGACATGTCGATAACTTTAAAAACTTTAATTAAATTTTTAAAAAACCTACATGAAACCTCATCCCATCTTAAGGTTGGATGGGCAGGTCCATTAATTATTTCAATGACTCTGTTAATGGCTTCAGTTGGCCATTGACAGGTCGGCAGGCACACAGCTAATTTTGCTGTGCCCCCGCCTACCTGAAAATTTAAATGGGGCGTGGTGACGTCGGGAGTTCTGTCCAACGCCACCACGCATCATTGTACATGTCGGCGAGCGGGCCCCACCCTCTGCTTGCCGATGGGAAAATGCTGTCCTAACAGTCAGACCAGTGGACTGATGTGTTCTACCAGCTGAGGGAAATGGATTTATTTGAGGCAACCGAAATATGTGTCACTTGGTTTGGAATTCGGTGTACATACAGTAATCATCTGAAACATGCCTGAACCATCACACAATTGCAATTTACTATTTTATTTCTGGAATAATATTTTGTTCTTTACAAGTTTCATAAAGTTGTACTGAGAACTTCAGTAACGTCTGTTGCATGGAAAAATTTTGTATCCTGAATGGTGCACAATAAATAAAGCATTTAATTAAAGATTTCCCAAGGAGTCTCTTCAATACCATGCGTAAAATGTAGCACAAATGTTGTTAGTTAATGTTAAAAGCAGTTTTGTATACATATGCAGTTGTGTATGCCAAATGAGAACGTATGTTGAGTAAATTGCAATTTCAGCAAAGTCTGTAGAAGGAAGTAAATGTAATACTTTATGCTCCATGGACCATCTCCCTTATGTGGCTAGTCATAGCCAGCTGTTCAAATCAAAATGGCAGAGCTTGATCTTTATGGAAACATTTCAAAGCTCCTCTGGGATATTGGAAAATTTCCATTTTGATTTTCTAAAGAAGTAAAATTAGCAGCCAGAAAATTAGACGAAAGGTGATTTTGAAAGTAACATGAACAAAAACACATTCTGAATTAAGGACAGAAAGTTCTGGCACTCCTCAGGTGGTATGTAATGGAGGCAATGGCGGTCTCACTCATAGGCTGGAGAGCCAGCGAAAGCCCCATGTTGCTTCTTTTAAGGAAGGCCTGCCTCATTAAGTGCCCATCAGGCACTTAACTGGGCAGTGGCGGGCCTTCCCCGGGATCAAGTACCACGAGAATCAGAAGTTCGACCCACCAGGAACTGCTGACCAGAGACTGGCAGCTCTTAATTGCTCAGCAGTGCCACTGGGGAGACAGTGGCAGCTGCTAGCACTTCCCCCACCCAATGCCTAAGATCGCCATTTACCCAAGCACAGGTAAGTGATGGTGGGAGGAGGGTCATGTGGTCTTTAAGGGCATGAGGTGGTTCTCAATGGACACCTCTCCCTTCCCAATGCTGTGTCCTCAATCAGGCACTGAATGCCTGGCAATGAGGGAATCTTTACTGGAAGCTCGCAAGCAAATATGCCGGGGTTTGCTTTTTGGGCTTCCCCCATGCTGATTTCTCCATTGGGTGAATCCCAGCAATGGCGGGATGAGACACTTAAGTGGACATTTACCCATTACCCATTTAAGGGTCTCAGTTAGTGACAGGATGGCAAGGCTGTCCATGGGCCTTCCCTCCTCAGACTTAATCAGAACAGTGGTAGGTAGTGGCAGAGTCCACACCCACCACCCTCTCACCTGATTAAGTGCCCCCTGACACCAAAGTTGCCATGGGGAGGGCACTAAATTCCGCCCCTCATATTTAATTACCTTGAGGTTCTGTATTACGGAACAGTATTCATCCATTTTGGTATTTTACCCAACGTGGGAATAGTTGGACAGGGTAGTGTCTTTTGAGAACAGTTCAAATTCAAACATGTTACATTGTGCATTTTATTGGTCAAAATCCCTGCTCTATGGTCAATTGGATTGTGTAACTTCTCTCTTCTTTCAAAGGCATATTATTTTCACTGGCAAGTATGCCCACACTATTTCAGAACTCTGAAGATGGCAAACAACCATGTGCCATTAAGGCTTTGCCAATGCTGTTCATGTTCCAAATAGTAACCCATTGCAAAGAGAACTATAGTGAATTTGCTATATTCTCACTTTTCCCTCTCTCCTGGCTGGGGATCTCCGAATGACACATCTGACATTAGGAACTTGCTATTGTGCAGAATAAAGGCACATGCTAATGCTCAACTGTTCTGTAGTATAGTATATTTGAAAAAGACAAAAGCTGCATCACTACCCCTCGTGAGATTGTATAATTATACTAAACTCTACTGATACAGATTAGGTTTATTCTCCCTAATAAATGAAGTCCATTTTTCCAGTTAATAGTATCAGGTTTTTTCCTGAAATATTTTTATGGTGGCGTGACTTGCAGTATAGTAGGCAGTGCTGTGGAAGCAAAGCCTATTCTGTTTTCCTCTGAGGAGGCTTTCTATAATCTATTTTATGTGACTTGAGATAGTCCTACTTCTATGAATTCTTCAGACAAATTCCTTTGGCTCTGGAGCTAACCATCAATCATTAATTATTATTATTTTTTATTAATTCACAGGATGTGGGCTATGCTGGCTGGGCCAACATTTATTGCCCATCCCTAGCTGCCCTTGAGAAGGTGGCGGTGAGCTGCCTTCTTGAACCACTGCAGTCCTTGTGGTGTAGGTACACCCACAGTGCTGTTAGGAAGGGCGTTCCAGGATCTTGACCCAGCGACAGTGAAGGAATTTTGCATGTTGACCCATCCTTGTGGCAGTGTTATTCTATATGCCATTGTGTCTTTGAGCGCCCTTGATTATAATTGTAAATTAAATAAAACAGGACGTCATAAATATAACAGCCACCAGAAACAATCCAGGAGAAACTTGATTACTCAGTTAGCAATGAGAAGGTGAAACTCATTACCACATGGAGTGGTTGAGATGAATAATACAGATGCATTTAAGGGGAAGCTATTTAAGTACAAGGGAGAAAGGAACAGAAGAAAATGCTGATAGGGTGAGAGAAGGATCATGTGGAGTATGAATATTGGCGAAGGCCTATTGTAAATTCAATGTAAAATTAAACTATTTATTTTCATTCAAGGATAGTGCTCTGACAATTGGGCTGGAGTGTGATGGACAACCGTATGGTCTTTGGTGTGCAATGTTGTGGTAAAAGATGAATTGTTAATCTGGGGTCACCCTGTGCTAATCATGTTTCACTTAAGGATGTAGGATTCAGTTCAGAGAAGAAGTAGGTCTGCAGAAGGAATGCTGCATTTTTGGTGTGAACTCGAGTTTGGCATGATGAGAAAATATTCTATTTATCAATGTTTTGACAATAATATGTATAATTTGCTTAATCTGTTTGGTTATGGGCAACACTCCTGTATTATGTTTCTCCTTATAACTTTGAGAATGCAAAAGTGAAAATTATCCTGTTACTGCACTTAATGTACACAAAAATACTGAAGGTTTGTTATATGTCTCAAAATAGGTGTTTGACATTTTCTTCCTTAATTCAGGTAATGTGGCAGTGATTACAAATGAATAATCTGATTGAAATGTCCACTGATATATGTAGCTGTTGATTGCAGAACATGGCTACTACCACAGTTACAGTAATGTTCTCCAGAGTAGAGTGAATTTTTGTGGCAATTTTAGTAAATAGGATGAACAACTGTAATTTAAAAAAACAGTGACAATGAAGTAAATTAGCTACTATAATCCTGCAGTTGAAATTATTGATTGCTCCATTCCTGTTGCCTTTGGGTGATATATATAGAGGAACAATGATCTCGGGTTTTATAAATTTCACCATGAAAAGTGTGCTGCTTCTTTAAGACTATTTATTTTTGGACATTGGTCATTTTAAATGAATAATAATACATAGAGTGCATACAACAAAACATAGAAAGGAATTCCAATCTTTGAAGAGATTATTTGTAATTTCCTAATCATGAAATTGCTGCTAGCTTGTATGTGTGGTGTTTTGTAACAAAGTTCTGTCAATTGATTCAGCAAATCTGCGCACAAGAGCTTTGATTTGGAAAATATTTTTTCCCAATTGTGGAGTGATAGTATTGCAGGCATTAAGCTCATTTAAGTGAAATGGCTGGTTTTCCGGTCGTTTTCAAAGAATGTTGCAACCGTTCCGACTTTGCTGTTCCACCTTTTCCTGCATTTGAAAAGTTTAGTAAATTTCAGGGAAAACTTCAAATATGACTGCCCCTTAATATTTTTAAATGATGATCTGGCAACAACAACAAATTACATTTATGCAGCATTTTTAATTTGTAGTAAAATCTTAGGCATAACCCAGCCAGAGATTGAGATATTGGGACAGGTGACCAAAAGCTTAGTTAAAGAGGTAGTTTTTATGGAGCATCTTAAAGGAGGAGGAGAGAGATGAACAGGCGGAGAGGTTTAGGTAGGGAACTTCAAAGCATAGGACTGAGACACAGCCAAAATGGTGGAGCGAAGGAACTCTGGGATGCACAAGTTACCCAACTTGGAGGATTGTGGAGATCTCAGAGTCGTTGGGCTGGGAGAGATTAAGGAGATGGAGAGGAGTGATTTGAAAACGATGAGAATTTTAAACTTGAGGTACTAATGGACTTGGAGCCAATGTAGTACAGTGAGCACAGGGCTGATGGATGATCACGACTTGGTGAGAGTTAGGATATGCACAGCAGTTTTTGGATGAAATCTAAGCAGGCTGTCCAGGAGAACAATAAAACAGTTGGGGCTGGAGGTAACAGAATCTTGCAGGATGATTTCATCAGATAGGTTGAGGCACAGATGGAGTCAGGCAATGTTACGGAGCTGGAACTGGGTGGTCTTCATGATGGAGAGGATATGAGGTCAGAAGCTTGACTCAGGGCCACGTATTTTATAAACTTATGTAGAGTTGATTTTGTAGCTGTGGAATTTGTCTAGTGGGCTATTTGTCTCATTGCATGAAAACTTGCTTGGTTTATAATTGAAGGGTTCAAATAGAAATGATTTTTGCATTGTTTTAATTTTTTTGTACCACAGTGGAGTTCACGTTTCTTTATTATGTTTGTAGCATAGGATAGGGCCATGCTTTAGAGTAGAATGTATTGTGCCACAGCAAAAGGAAGTGGTCCAAAAGCAGTGATATCTCACATATGGGCAGTTTGTGATCTTCGTCATTGAGGGAAGAGCCAAGAGCAGGCAGGGTGCATGATGAAGGTAGGAGAAATCATGTGATGAATCATCTATAGGCATGTTCTTGTGTATTTATTAACAAATGGGTGAAGTGCAGCATTAGTTGATCACAAAATAGGAGCAAGAGTAGGCCATTTGGCCCCTTGACCCTGCTCTGTCGTTCAGCAAGATGATGGTTGATCTGAATGTGGTGTTACACATCTGCACAAGATAGAGGTTTCAAATGCTTATAGCTTCTGTTGTTGATTGTAGCAACAGCAGTCTTTTTTAATGATAATTATGAATGGGTGTTGCTTTTAAGCAGTTCCTCTCATGACATTGTTACTATAGGGTATAGGGTTAATTGGCTCTGTACAGAGTGTATACTGGGTGAATGGGCATGGAAGTGCCATGAGTTGGCATGGAGGAGATGAGGGGCCATTGGGAGTGGGTGGTCGGGGGGGGGCATGATTTGGCATGAAGGGTTTGAGCGGCCATGGGAGGGAGAGGGGTCATGAGTTGGCATAGAGGGTATGAGGGGTCATGTCGTGTTTTGGGGCTGGGGGAGGGGTGCTTGGCGGGGTGGGGGGACATGTGTAAGGTCTTCTGGCTTTATCTTTCAAAAGGTTCCCAATTCCAGACAACAGTTCACAACTCCTGAGAGTCCGTGAACCTCAAATCATTCAGAAGCTGGCCCCACTTCAACAAAATTGCGGGGGGCTAGGAAATGCCTACCCCTGCAGTGGAGCTGGCCGTGTCGGTAGTGCAGAGTGCAGGCTTGCTACCTGCACCCTTATTTTGCATCTCTGAAAATTGGGGGTGCCGGGAATGGGGTGGAAATTCTGGAATCAGGTCCTGTCAGCTATTTTTAAATCTCCCTGCTTCTGTTTTGACACAGTTAGCCATCTGAAAATCCAGGCCCTTGTGTCCTCTTTGCAACTTGCCTGAACCCAGGTCAGCTCCATGTTGTTTAACCAGCCAGAACAACACATTGTAACTCTTTCGAGTACAAACCCGTTTCCATCTGTTTCAGATGAAGTTACATTGTTTCATAGTTTGCCATTGTGAGATTTGAACTTTTGATCTTGGGGTTACAAGCCCAGTACCATAACCACTTGGCTATTTAGGCCAAGCAACAACACACACATTGTATTGGAAGATTATGTGGGGAGTCAAAAATAAATTATACACCACAAATTGGTCTTTAACTTGATCATTCTGGGTTATCATTATGAAGCCCCTTGTGGCAGCTGGCATTCATTCTGTGTACCTATAATAAATACTAAATTTGTTGACTGCTTGACTGAGAAGCACCAAGAGGCATCTAGAGTAGTGAAAGCATACATATTTAACTCACTTATTCAATTGAAGATGAGATACTGAGTAAAAGCTGAGGTGTCAGTTTACCTATGGGTTATTTGATGTATTTTTACTTCTCATTTGCCATGGTTGTGGCTGAGTTAAATGGTTGCCAAGTGAAAGGCAATTTGGATGACGAGGTAAAATTATTTTAAAATGTAGATAATTATATATCTGCATAATTGTGCAAATAAAGTGAAATGTTAGAAGTAGGTATTAGTTTAGAGCAAACTTTGTGTCCCAGAGATAAGCAACAGTTCAGCTGTGTAGTAATTGTGTGGAAAAGAGAAATGTTTGAATAGGCTTTATGACATTGGTTATAAAATATTCTTACTAACATGCGTAACTTGTGTATTTAAGACCGAGATAGATAGGTTCTTGATTGGTAAGGGGATCGAAGGTTACAGGGAGAAGGCGGGAGGATGGGGTTGAGAAACTTATCAGCCATGATTGAATGGCGGAACAGACTCGATGGGCTGAATGGCCTAATTTCTGCTTCTATGTCTTATGGTCTAAAAATAGCCTATCCGATTAATATCAAGAGCACCACTGCTACAGTAAAACAAAAATTCAAGATGACTTTTCAAAACTGTTGCATCCTAAAGGTAATAAAATGTTATTATTATTTTAGAGATGTGATTAGCAAATTGGCATGAGTTGCCTGAGTAATAGAAATAAATGTTAATGCTTCTCAGAATTTTTCAGGAATGTATATACTGTTATGAAGTCTCAATTATTAAGCACCTTAATAATTATAAATTTGATGCAAAAATTATCTTTCTTTTCTGCAAGACAACACCTTCCCAGCATCTACAGATTGGGAAGCTTTATGTTTGTTTGTACCTGGGAGGATCACATGCTTCTCCACACGGATGTTTTAAAGTGATTATAGCAGCCATGACAGTTTGACTTCAACCTACATAACAATTTTGCTTGATAGCATCCAGACTGAAAATGGCAAAAGCACTGTTCCTTGAACTATTTGCCTATCCTATCTTGCACTTTACAATACAGGTCTCCAGTAGTGCACATCAAATTCACCTTACAGCTCTGATAGAGATTAAGACCCAGATGTTTGCCATGATGGAGAAGCTCTCCGTCATGGTGAAAATAGTCGAGACGGCTGCAAATCCTAAGTCCTGCCCCAAACACGATGGGCAGGGTTTTACCAGCTTTGGGGGGGGTGGTTTGCAGGGCTCACTCGCTAATGCGTAAAATGACTTGGGATGACGTTGGGCAGAACACCCGATGTCATCCTGCCCCATTTAAATTTTAAGGAAGACGGGGGTGCAGCAAAATCAGCTGCGCGCCCGCTGACCTGTCAATGGCTAATTGAGGCCATTGACAGGATCAATTAAGCAATTTAAAAGACCTGCCCGTCCAACCTTAAGGTTGGTGGGAAGGCCAGGAGCCTCAGCGGCAATTAGAAAAAACATGAAACCCCATCCACCGGCGGGATGAGGTTTCATGGTGGGTTTTAAAAATTTTAATAAAGTTGTTAAGGAAATTATGAACATGTCCCAACTCATGTGACATGTAAGGGAATTTTTTTTCTCTATTTTTAATATTTTTAAAAGTAGAGGCAATCTCTCTGAGGCTGCACTTAGCCTCAGTGAGATGAATGCGCTCTTTTGTGCGCATGCGTGAAAGAGCGCACTCTCGATTTTAGGGATTCCTCCCCCCCGACCGCACAGGGTGTGCATAGCGCTTCTGTACGGATGTCATGCTGGGCAGGCCTTAATTGGCCCGCCCATGCAAAATGGCGCCATGGCATGTGATTGGGTCAGCCCCGCCCGCTGAACAGAAAATTCAGCTCAATATTTCTTATTTTTGCGGGGGTGGGAGCAGAGTTGGGCCATGGTTTGCACATGACTGTTTTACGGAAGCAGCTGGCCATTTAATACATCAGTTGCCTCCACTGAGGTAGGCTTTTGGTAGCTCAAAATTGTGAAACCCGGCCTGTGCAGATTAGACCAGGGTAAGAACTGGCCCGAAGTTGGTAGATTTGTTTGGATAGCCAGGGTATTTGGAAGAGATAAGGTTCTCCTTTTGATATGGCCCCTGTACATAATTGGGGTGGTAAGGCACCCTTTGGGATAGGTGAGGTACCCTTTGGGATTGTTAATAGTAGACATGATTGTTATGTGAAAAGTGCACAAACTCATTGGTACTGCCAAAGAACTGTCAAACTGACAAAGAGCTTTCAAGGCTGCCAAAGAACTCTCAAAACTCATTGGAACTGTCAAAGCTGTCAATGGATTTAACTCTGCTGGGCTTTAAATTTTTAAGAAGTCTGGAGAAATCAGTGCTTGATATTTCATTTTGCCTGTTGACACATGCCTGAGGGTTATTTTAATATGATTTGTGCTGCAGGGACTGTTTTGCAACATTATCATGGTGGGGTGCCTGTTAAGTGATCTGTTTGAATGACAGCCCCAAATTTGTTTTCATAAGAGATCAGTTGAAGGAAGTTCTACCTATTGAATGTCTTTTTTATCAATGAGAGTGCTTTTTTGTTTAAAATAGTGATTCCATCAATGGACATGTTATTTTATGTCATCATGGCTCCTGAGGTTTATCCACGGTGGATATTAGGTAAATTGGCATGGAGGGGGTAAGGGCAAAGGGTGGTATGAAGCACGGGCATATAAAGGACCATGGACATGTGGCTTTGCATATGCGTATGAGAGGCTATGGGGGTGGGTAGAGGGGTATCTGTTGGCATGGGGATATGAGGGGCCATGGGGGGTGGGATCATGAGGTGGCATAAAATGGCATGGGACATGGGGAATGGGTGGGGGTGAGGGCTCGAGGGCTGTTTAATGTTTTGATCATTTTTTTGTAATTAAATTCAACAAAGTGCTGGAGCACAGAGGAAGGCCTCATGCCCAGCCTGCCTTCGCACCTGACTGTCTCGAAACTCATTTTGGGAGTCGCCAGCCCAACTTCTAATCCAACTCGCCCCCGTGGAATGAAAATTGGAACTGTGGGCTGCCATTTTTAAAGGTTGTGTTTGCAGAGCCAGGAATTCCCCTGTGTCTGCGCACCCAACCCGGGAGCGAAAGTCTGGGCATAATTGTACTGTCTCCAGGAAATCTGGACACAACGTGGACTCTGGTGTGGCCAGCTGACTGTCTTGCCAGCAGAACAACTGGGTTTGGAACAAAGCTGGTGGTTTTTATAAGTTTTATGTGTTTCCCTCTCAAGGCCACCAGCTTGCAGACAGTGAAGTTGGAACAACAGGGGCTGACTTAGAGGAAGAAAACTATAATTACCAACTGAGGAAGGAAAGACATTTGTTTTTTTTTCATCCAGCTGAAATCACTTGAAATGCTGACATTGAGGGGTAATTGTAGAACTGAAAGTGCTGAGCTTAGGACACGTCTTTCAATAATTGAGTAAATTTGAGCCATTTCCGTTCTGGAGCTCCTCGCTGATATGAAAGCAAGCAATGCTTATGTATTTCAACAATTCCAACCACTCTGCAATTGCCATTTTGCAAGACACTTATTTATGCCCCAAACTCTAAAATGAAATTTTCTTTTTATTTCCTTGCCAGCAACTTAAAATGGATTTTATCAGCATGATTATTGTAACAGTAAACATTATGTTTGTTGCACTGACTTACAAGAAATAGCTTCTGCGCTAAAAACCAGTTAATGCTCATAGAATCGTAGAATGGCTACACACAGGCGGAGGTCATTCGACCCATTGTGTCCATGCCAGCTCTCTGCAAGAGCAATTTGGCTACTCTCACTTTCCTGTCTTTTCTCCTGTAGCTCAGCAATTTTTTTCCCTCAGGTGTTTATCCAATTCCCATTTGAAAGCCGCAATTGTACCTGCCTCCACCATCCTTTCAGGCAGTGCATTCCAGATCCTAACCACTTGCTGCATGAAAATGTTTTTCCTCATGTAGCCGTTGGTTCATTTGCCAACCTTTCCACCAATAGGAATAATTTCTCTCTATCTACTCTGTCTAGCTACCTCATGATTTTAAACATTTCTGTTAAACCTTCTCTTCTCCAAGGAGAAGAGCCTCAGCTTCTCCAATCTATCCATGTAACTGAAGTTCCTCATCTTGGAACCACTCCAGTCTTTTCTGCATCATGAAACCATAGAATGGTTAGAGCTCAGAAGGAGGCCATTTGACCTATTGTGTCTGTGCTCCTCGGAAGGAGCAAGTCACCTAGTGCCACTCCCCTGCCTTTTCCTCATAACCCTGCAAATCTTTCCTATTCAGGTTATAATCCAATAGCTTTTGAAAAGCTGAATTGACCCTGTCTCCCACCCCACACACGGACAGTGCATTCCAGATCCTAACCAATCATTGCGTAAAAAAGTTTTTCCCCATGTTGCCGCTATAGAAGATACAAAAAAAAATTCCAGTAATAGCTGTAAATCAGGAGGTGGAAAGGAGAAAAGACTTGGTAAGATTACAATCACTAGGGAAGCAGTACTGAGTAAACTGATGGAGCTGTGACCTGACAAGTCTACGGGACCAGATGGGCTTTATCCTAGGTCTTAAAAGAGGTGGTTAATGAGATAGTTGGTGTTAATTTTTCAAAATTCCCTAGATTCTGGAAAGGTCCCATCAGACGGAAAGTAGCAAATTATAGGCCAGTTAGCTTGACATCTGTTGAGGGGAATGTGTTAGAATTGATTAAAGACATTATAGCTGGGCACTTAGAAAAACTGAAGGTAATCGGGAAGAGTCAGCATGGTTTTGTGAAAGGGAAATCGTGTTTAACCAATTTATTGGAGTTCTTTGAAGGAGTAACATGTGCTATGGATAAAGGGGAACCTGTAGACATACTGTACTTGTATTTCCAGAAGGCATTTGCTAAGGTGCCTCATCAATGATTAATGTGGAAAATAGAAGCTCATGGTGTAGGGGGTAACATATTAGCATGGATAGAAAATTGGCTGGCTGGCTGGCGGAGAACAGAGCGTGTGCATAAATAGGTCTTTGTCTGCTTGGCAGGATGTGACGAGTGGAGTCCCGCAGGGGTCTGTGCTGGGGCCTCAACTTTTTACAATTTACATCAGTGACTTAGATGAGGGGATCGAAGGCCTGGTAGCTAACTTTGCAGATGACACAAAGATAAGTAGGAAAGTATGTTGTGAAGAAGACATAAGGAGTTTTCAGACAGACGTAGATAGCTTGAGTTAATGGGCAAAAACCTGGCAGATGGAGTATAATGTGGGAAAATGTGAAGTGGTTCACTGGGGCAGGACAAATAAAAAGACAGAGTATTAGTTAAACGGAGAACGACTGCAGAATTCTGAGATAGAGAGGGATCCAGATATTCTGGTGCTTGAGTCACAAAAGGTTTTCATGCAGGTACAGCACATAATCAAGAAGGCTAATGCAATGTTGTCATTTATTACGAGAGGAATTTAACATAAAAATAAGGATGTTATGTTTCAGTTATACAGGTTAATTGGTGAGGCCACATCTCAAATATTATGTACAGTTTTGGTCCCTTTTAAAGAAGGATGTAAATGTGTTAGAGGCAGTTCAGAGGAGGTATACTACGTTGATACCTGGAATGAGCGAATTGTCTTCTAAGGATAGGTTGGATAGGCTGAGCTTGTTTCTACTGGAGTTTAGAATTGTGATGGGTGACTTGAATGAAGCGCATAAGATCCTGAATGGTCTTGACAAGGTGGACATGGAAAGAAAGTTTCCGTTTGTGGGTGAGTACAGGACCAGGTGGCACTGTTTTAAAATTAGGTGTCGCCTTTGTATGACAGAGATGAGGAGAAATTTTTTCTCCCAGAGAGTTGTGCAACTTTGGAACTCTCTGTCTCAGAAGGTGATGGAAGCAGGGTCATTGAATATTTTTAAGGCACAGGTAGATAGATTCCTGTTAGGCAAGGAATCAAAGGTTATCAGGGGTGATGGAAATGTGGAATTTGAAACACAAACAGATCAGCCACAATCTTATTGAATGGCAGAGGAGGCTCAAGGGGCCAAAAGGCCTACTTCTGCTCCTCTTTTGTATGTTCGTATGATTTATGCACCTATACACCCAGGTCCGTCTGTTCCTGTACCCCTCTTAGAATCACATCCTTCCGAAAATGCAGTGCCCAGATTTGGACGCAATATTCCAATTGAGGCCAAATCAGTTTATAAATGTTCTTCATAACATGCTTGCTTTGGTACTGTATACCTCTATTTATAAAGCCCAGGATCCCTCAGGACTTTATAACCGCTTTCTCAACATGTCCTGCCCATGACTTGTGTGTTGGTCCCAATATGGACCACCACTCCTGATCTTCAGAGTGCTTTACAGTCACTCAGTGACATCCTTGACCCTTGCCTAGTGAGGAAACATACTACCCTAGAATCACGTCTGCAACCTTAGAACATCTGTTTGTTACCCCAACTATATAATCACCTATCACAATTGATTTCCCAGCCTTCCTCCTCCCCACACCCCCTCTCCATGCAATGAACTTGGCTGCACTCCCTAGAGGAGTCTCACTTAAGTGGAAGATTTGTTCAAGTACAGTAGATAAGCTTGTGTTAATAATGGCAGGGCAAGTAATCAGAAGATTACTTGTTGCACATCCCAGTTTAAACTAGTTGCTGCTGCTGACCCCTAGTGATAGATAGGAGTAACTCGAGTAAATGCTATTTGTCAGAAGATTGACACTCACCATCTTGTGAAGAGGAAAATGCCAGGATTTATTTGTCATTGGCATTGAAGGTTGTGATGATTGTCACTTTAAGATCAGTTCAACTGAGTAGGGGTCACGTAATTTGTTTAACCAATGTGTGGCTAGTGCAGGGGAATAAATTACATGAACCCTATTCAGTTGAACTGATCTTAAAGTGACAGTCATCACAAAGGTGCTAGTGCTTTAGTGAATGGGGAAAAAAGCAGGGGTTGTACAGGTTGTGCAGAATTAAATGTACAATTCTGTCTAATTTGGTTTTCTTAAAGTATAATGTGTACTCACAATGAGCATTAGTGATGTTTGCTGCAGCAAGTTCCAATCTACAAATTAATAAGGCAATGACTTTCAAACTTTTTGGGGTCAACAAAAATTTCTCAGACACTCTTAGTGCGCCTCAGTAGATGCTTAAAGATGTGTTTGAGCTTTCTGGGTGTTGGAATGGGGAGGAGTTAACTTTTTCCACCAAATAAAGTGTCAAAATTTTTAAAAGGCAAATATTTCAGGGTTTCTTTTTCCATATCATCTCACCGTTTTTCTCCTATTTGTTTCCCCAGTTTGCTATCTCCATTATTTTTTCCCCTTTTACCTAGCCTAGCTTTGAGTGCTCTCGAGGGAGTAGACGTGTGGGTTTAATGTACAAAGTTTACAGATGTTGTATCAAAGAGTAAGTTTTGGTAATGAGAGAAGTAAACATGTTAAGTCACCAGCCCCACTATAGTGCACATGAGCAATTAAGGTGCAGCCCATGGTAACTGACTGCCCTGCAGTCCTGACATAGCTGCAGTGAAATTTCAATGAGGTGGAACCCCTTTTGCAGGATGCCCCAATGGATTTTCATTTGTTCCTCTGTCAACAGCATCTTCTACTTATGTAGTACCTGTAACACTGAAAATGCCCAAATCTCTTTACATAGGTCAGAGAGAAATATATATAAATGAATAGATTCTGAGCAAATGGAGGGAGAGTTCAGGAGGCCACTGAAAACTTTTTCATTAATCTGGGTTTTGACAAGGCTTCAGAATACGGAAAGCACAGGTTAAGAGAAGGAATGCAAGAATTAGGCTACAGCAGCTGAAGGCTCTGCGGCTAGTGTAGGGGTGGAGCGTGGGCAGGGGACACTAATAGCTAGAGTTAAAGGACCTGAGGATGCAATAATGATGCAAGGCTGGAGGCAATTGCAGAGAAGGGGTGTTGCAATGCCATCGAAGGCGTTGAGGACAAGGATGAAAATTATGCTTTAGTGAGCTAATGCAGGTTCGCAAGAATGGAGTGATGGTTGAATGGGTCTTTGTGCAGAGCAGGCTATAGATAATTAAATTTCAACAGATGAGAGTTTGTTGGGGAATGAGGACAGGAGACTAGCAAGGTTGGATAAGAAGTGGGCAGTGTTAGAAAATCGAAGTAAGGAGGTTTGATGCATATGATGTATATCTTGAACCTTAACTCTAGGGTGCTCAGGTGTGCAAGGTTTTATCCTATCAGGAGTGAAGTACTGAAAATGTTGATTACAACGCAAGCTTCTACTTAAAGCTCCACTTTGTAATTACCACAGAAATGCAGTGATGTGCTGCTGCCCATTTATTCAGTTGAACTTTGCTGTATCCCATATGGACATACCTTAATTACCTCCAGTTAGAGGTGCTCACAGTTTGAATATCAGAAAGATTAGGGATATTTGATACATTGAAATTCATCATTCTAGTAAGCTTACTTTTCATTGCAGCCAGGGCCATTTTGAACAACTTGAATGGACTTGATAAAAGCGAAATACCAAAGACGTTGGAAATCTGAAATAAAAAGAGAAAACGAGAAAAACTTGGCAGGTCTCACAGCATCTACAGAGAGAGAAACAGAGTTAACATTTCAAGTCTGTATGACTTCTTTAGAGCTTGATTTTGATACCCTGCCTGGCATGTATTTCAGTGACAACAACTTGTATTTATATAAAACCTTTAACATAATAAAAATTCCCAAGGTGCATCACAGCAGTGTTATAAAACAAAATTTGACACTGAGCACGGAGCAACATTAAGCCACAAACTTGGTGAAAGAGGTCGATTTAAGCAGTGTTTTACAAGAGGAAAGAAAAGTGGAGAGATGAAGAGGTTTAGGGAGGGAATTCCAGAACTTGGGGCCTTGACAGCTGAAGGCACAGCCACCAATTAAACCAATTAAAATTTGGGATGTTCAGAGGTCAGAATAAGGTGAGCCCAAATATCTTGGAGGTTGTTGAGCTGGAAGAGATTATATAGCTAAGGAAGGAAAAGACCACGGAGAAATTTGAAAATAAGAATGAAAATTTTTAATTGAGGCATTGCTTGACTGGAAGCGGTGTAGGTCAGTGAGCATGGGGGGGATGGATGAATGGGACTTGGTGCAAGGAAGGACTCAAGCACGTAGAGTTTTTGGTTGACCTCAGGTTTACACACAGTCAAATGTGGGAGGCCAGCCAGGAGTACTGAGTGGTCAAGTCGAGAGGTAACAAATGCATGGATGAAGATTTCAGTAGCAGATGAGCAGAGTCAGGGATGGAGTCAGACAGTGTTTCTAGAATGGTTACAGTATGTCATAGAGATTGAATTTGGCAGTCTTAGTGATGGCACGCATAAATGGCTGGAAGCTCATCTTGGGGTCAAATATAATGCTAAAGCAGCAATTTTTTAGCCCCTTGTTGGGGGGTGGGGGTGTGGTGGTGGTGGTGGGAAACAACATGGCGAGAAGGCCAAGAATTGGTTTCACTCTGATGTGAAAGCATAGCAGGACCATCCAATGGTGTATACCATGGCAGAACGCTAATCCCGCTGGAGGCCGACATGAACCCAATTTGCATCCCAGTAATGGGATGCAAAGTAAGGCCCAACTGGAATTGTCCCACACCAGATTTACCGTTTCACCGGCATGAGAACACAGCGACCTAGAATATGTCTGAACAAGTGTGACGTGCAGAAGTCGGGAATACTGTTAGGGCCTTGCTGAGATCAAGGACATCCGAAAAACAAAAGATGCTTAGCCCTACAGCTACCAGACCCTGGAGGAACATGTGCATCACATGCAGGGTGGATTCTCATGGACCTGGCTCTGTCATGAAACAGCTTACAGAAGGTCTCCGTTGATGTCTCAGATCTGCTTCAGAACATCACGGGCTTGGCCATTGGTCGCTATGGATGATCAGCGAGGGAGGAGGCGGAAGAAGGGGGAGCATCTTTGAGTGGGAGAGGAAGGTCTAGGCGTGACTGGGAGAAGAGGTGTACCGTGTGGTGGGGCTGTGGGGGGGAGGGTGATGGACAGTGAGGTTGGGTGTGTGGGCTGATTAAGGTGTCGGGGTGAGATTGGGCAGGGATGAACGTGTCGGGAGAGAGAGGTTGGGAATGGGGAGGCGGGTGTAACTGGGGAGAATGCAGTAGGTGGGGAGGTAGGTATAGGATGGGGGAGGGAAGGAATTGGGAGGAGAGAAGGTGTCCAGCGGGAGGAAGGAGTTCGGAGGGGTGAACCTGTCCCGGGGGAGGAGGGAGCTCGGAGTGGGTTGGGGGAAGGTGTCCGGGTGGAGGATGTCCAAGGGAACACACAATAGAAGAGTCTGTGGAGTCAATGACTGGGTCCTGGGAAGCGAACTAAGGGTGAGTGTGATAGGAGGGAATGGTGAGTATGAGAGGGGGCAGAGGAAGCCAGAAGGGTGGGAGGATGAGGGTGAGTCAGGAGCGGTAGAAGGGATGGCGAGGGAGGTTGATGGGGACTCTGAGACGGAACGAATCCTGGGGCGGGAAGATGGAGTTCTGGAATGTCAATGTGGATTTTGTGGGATTCTCAGGAAAGTAGGGAGCCCACATGTTCACCTGGACACCCTGGAAAGACCAGGGTTTGGGTTGGTAGGTGACAATGAGGAGGTGGAAGGTGATGCTGGGGGGGCATCAACAGTGATGGGGGAAAAGGACATTGGTGACTGGGGGAGGATAAAGAGCAAGGTGAGCTGATCAAAAACATGACTACCACCATCATTGTCAAAATCGAAAGTGAGCGGAGCCTTGTGTTGAATGAGCACAATTGCAATCAGTAGTTGGGCGGAGATGCAAGTCAACTCAGATAGACAACTGAAAGAGAACCCCAGCAGGCAGCATTGAAAATGCTTGGTACAGTAAGATGAGTGTGATGGATGAAGGCTTCATGTGCATGGGAGAGTGCTTGCACGAAGCTCTGAAAGGCCCACACTTCTCCATACAGAATCACGCATGGTCTCGCTGTGTGCAGCTGAACTGCAAGTGAGGGGAAGGTGTGATGCAGTGGAAGGACTCACAAAGCCTGTCAATGAGGCTGAAAGACAACATTACACATTATTCAGTGAAAGTGAATATATTTTCAGATTATAAAGTGACTATGTGCTCATCAGTGCAACCACTTGTGATCAGAATTTCTCAACTTTTCTAGGCGCTGCCCTGATATCCGCAGCAGGGCTGGAGACACCCTGTGTAATATTTGGTCCTGTTGCCTCTGATAACTTTGGCGTGTGTTCTCTGGAGAGCCGAGCCCTAAAGGGCCCTGGCTTGCTTTGGCTGTCCTCCGGTGGGCCTGCTGCTCCCTATGTGTTGACAGAGGACAAGGTTGAGGGGGTCACAGGCAAAAGGGACTTGGAGGGAGTGGACAGCCTCTGAAATTCCTGAGTGGATGACCCAAGGGTGTCCATCGGCAACTCCTCCTCCCTTTGAGTGTCCGAGGGCCCTGGCCTGTCTCCTTGAGGAGAAAGAGTGCCTGGAGGGACATTGAGGTGCCCTCTTTCCCTCTTGTGTTGCCATTGCAGGAACTCACCCATGGCTACCATGATGGAGTGCATCTCTGCATTCTTCTGGACCAGGGTCTCCATGGTGTCCACCATCCTTCCCATGGAGACCGCCATGCATAGAAACATAGAAAATAGGAGCAGGAGTAGGCATTCGGCCCTTCGGGCCTGATCTGCCATTTAATATGATAATGGCTGACTCTCTATCTCAATGTCATACTCCCACTCTCTCCCCATACCCCTTGACACCTTTAGAGTCTAGAAATCTATCTATCTCCTTCTTAATTATATTCAGTGACTTGGCCTGTGCAATCTTCTGTGGTAGACAATGCCACAGGTTCACCACCCTCTGAGTGACGAAGTTTCTTCAAATCTCAGTCCTAAATGGTCTACCCCAAATCCTGAGACTATGACCGTTGTTTTAGACACCCCCAGCCAGAAGAAACATCATCCCTGCATCCAGTCTGTCCAGTCCTGTCAGAATTTTATATGTTTCAATGAGATCCCCTCTCATTCTTCCAAACTCCAATGAATACAGGCCTAGTCGACCCAATCTTTCTTGATACGACTATCCTGCCATTCAAGGAACCAGTCTGATGAACCTTTGCTGCACTCCCTGTATGGCATGTATATCCTTTCCTCAGTAAGGAGACCAAAACTGCACACAATACTCCAGGGGCAGGATTTTACAATCGGCGAATGGGGGCGGGGCCCACTTGCCGATGCATAAAATGACACGCGATGACGTCAGGCAGAACTCCCGACGTCACCATGCCCCATTCAAATTTTCAGAAAGGTGGGGGCGCAGCAAAATCAGCTGTGTGCACGTTGATCTGTCAATGGCCATTTGAGGCCATTGAAAGGATCAACTAAGCAATTAAAGGACCTTCCTGTCCAACCTTAAGGTTGGAGGGCAGGCCAAGAGCCCCGGTGGCAATTAGAAAAAACATGAAACCTCATCCATGGGCGGGATGAGGTTTCATGTAGGCTTTAAAAATTTTTAATAAAGATTGTGTAAAAATTATTGACATGTCCCAACTCATGTGACAATTTCACATGAGGGGAAATGTAAGGGAAATTTTATTTTTCTACTTTTATCATTTTTACATGTAGAGCCGATCTCCCTGAGGCTACACTTTGCCTCAGGGAGATGAGTGCGCTCTTTTGTGCGCATGCACGAAAGAGCGCACTCTCAATTTTAGGCATTCCCCCCAGCCTGCACAGGGAGTGCATAGGTCTTCCCTGTGGATGTCACGCTGGGCGGGCCTTAATTTGCCTGCCCACATGAAATGGCACTGCGCCTCCGATAGGGAGCACTGATCGAAGTGCACCCTCATGCATCTGCCCCTCAACTTCCCCCCCTGACAGGGAGAAAATTTTGCCCCAGGTGTGGTCTCACCAAGCCCTGTACAGTTGCAGTAAAACATCCTTGCTCTTGTACTCAAGTCCCCTTGCAATGAAGGCCAACATGCCAATTGCCTTCTGTTTGGAAATTGAGACAGTTTAATTAAGTTATATTTGTATTTGTGGGTGTTAGGAATGAGTTTTAGCTTTAAAGTTTAAGTTTGATTTGTATTTCTGTATTTGTGTGTTAAGAAAAGGTCAAGGTGAGTTTTAGTTTCACTTTAAAAGTTGCCTGCATTTCTAATGAGTTTTTCATGAATGCTGAAGAGAAGTTAAAGCAAACACAAGAGTAGAAAAAACTGTGCTGTTGCCTAGGAGCAAGGGCTCAAAGAGGTAGGCTCCACCCATGTACGCACAAAAAAAGACTAGAAGAAGCAGTTTTGAGTTCAGTTGCAGACAGTTGCCAGCAGAAGCAGCCTAGAAGGGATAGCTAGCCAGTCCCAAGCCACAGTTCAATTGAGGCCAGGACTCCAGAGAGGCTGAGCATTGGGAGAGGGAACTGCGGAGTGAGAATAGATTTCCCAAAAGAACTGAAAGGTCCCGAGGCCAAGGAGTGAGACAGAAACATGAGAAGTCTCAAGAAGACCTTCTAGTCAAAGATAGGACAGAGAGCTAGGAAAGGTCCTGTTCAGTGAAGTTAAGAGTGAGGGGCAGAGGGAGGCTCCAAGCTTCACGCTTAAAGGAAGAAAATTTGCAGGAGGCAGATTTAAAGTGAGAGACCAGAAGGTCCAAGGAGACAGCCAAAGGTCTGTAACCCTTTGGTATGGGCATGTGAAGCAGTGTACTGTTGACTGCTGAGTTGGTGAGAGAGAGTGCATGGAAGAAAGCTTGAATGCATGTGGTGACCCGAGGAGAGAGACATGGAAAGGAGAGTTTAAAAGCCTGAAGGGTGGACCCTTCCGGAAAGCACCTAAGATATGGCGTCAGCTTGGGAGAAGATTCCGAAGCGAGTTCTTGGAGAATGGAGATTGGAAACCCTCATGTGAAAGACGGAGTTCAGTGAGACTGGTTGGCTCACGTTGTGTCAAGCATCTGGGCGGAGGATGGGGGATTCATCTGTTTGGAGTGGCTTCTGTCACTTGGTTTCAGAGTGTGGTGTGCCTGACCACAGGCCGCTTATTGGTTGACATGGACTGTGTACTTACTGTGAATCTTTGAGCATAAGATAGCTTTTATAACTAGTTTTATCCTTACAAATCTGTATATATCTGTAAAGGTGTTTGTGTGTGGGTGAAGGAATAATGTAGTATAGTTAATCTTCTCTTGTTTAATAAATGTTTTATTCCTTTCTTAAAAGTTCATCACCTGACTCCTATGACTCTGTTCAGTAGCTACTCTCCACATTTCTAAACACAAAATAAAAGTTAGGACCTATCAAACTGGGTTCCACCCTGAGTTCAGGCTTGTCCATTGGTAACATCAGCTGGGATCATAACACTTTCTGCATGCTTGCTTTCAGTGATTGGTGTACAAGGACACCCAGGTCCCTTTATACATCAACATTTCCCAATTTATTACCATTTAAATAATACTCTGTCATTCTGTTTCTCGTACTGAAGTGGATAACTTCACACTTATCCGCATTATATTGCATTTGTCATGTATTTGCCCACTGACTCAACTTGTCTAAATTGCCTTGAAGCCTCTTAACATCCTCCTCACCACTCATATTCCCATCAAGTTTCATGTCGTCAGCAAACTTGGAAATATTACATTTGGTTCCCTCTTCCAAGTCATAGTTATATCAGATCATTGATAAATATTGTGACTAGCTGTGGCCCGAGCAGTGAACCCTGCGGTACCTCACTAGTCACCCCCTGTCACTCTGAAAATGACCCATTTATTCCTACTCTCTGTTTCCTGTCTGTTAACCAATTCTCATCCATGGCAATATATTTCCCCCAATTTATGTGCTTTAATTTTGCATACTAACCTCTTACGTGGGACTTTATCAAAAGCTTTCTGAAAATCCAAATACACCAAACCCACTGGTTCTCCTTTATCTATTCTGCTAGTTATCTCCTCAAAAACCTACTGGAGGTTTGTCAAACATGGTTTCCCTTTCATAAATCCATGTTGGCTTTGTCTAATCCTGCTGATATTTTCTAAGTGTCCTGTTATCACATCCTTTATAATAGACTAGCATTTTCCCTACTATTGATGTTAGGCTAACAGGTCTGAAATTCTCTGTTTTCTCCCTCCTTTTCTAAATAATGGGGTTACATTTGCCACCCTTCAATCTGCCGCGACTGTTACAGAATCTACTGAATTTTGGAAGATGACAACCAACGTATCCACTATTTCCATAGCCACATCCTTTAGTACCCTCTAATGTAGATTATCAGCCCTGGGGATTTATCAGCTTTCAGTCCCATTAATTTATCCAGCACTATTTCTTTTAGTAGTACTTATTACCTTCAATTCATCTTCCTCACTAGACCTTTGGTCCCCTAGCATTTCTGGGAAGTTATTTGTGTCTTCCTTTGTGAAGACAGAACTAAAGGAGTTGTTTAATTGCTCTGCCATTTCTGTGTTCTCTATTATAAATTCTCCCATTTCAGACTGTAAGGACCTACATTTGTCTTCACTAATCTTTTCCTTTTGAAGCTTTTACAGTCAGTTTTTATGTTTCTTGCAAGTTTACTATTGTACTCTTTTCCCCTTCCCCCCTTAGTCAATCTTTTGGTCCTCCTTTGCTGAATTCTAAACTGCTCCTAATCCTCAAGCTTGCTACTTTTTCTAGCAACTTTATATGACTCCTCATTGGATCTAATACTGTCTTTAATTTCTTTTGTTAGCCATGGTCAGGCCACTTTCCCTGCTGTGTTTTTGCACCAGAAAGGAATATATAACTGTTGCAATGCATAGATTCATTCCTTAAATATTCGTCATTGCCTACACACTGTCATGCCTTTTAATGAAGTTCTCCAATCTATCTTAGCCAACTCAAGCCTCATACCTTTGTAGTTTCCTTTGTTTAGAATGAGGCCTCTAGTTTTGGATTGGACTACTTCACTTTCCACCCTAATAAAGAATTCTGCCATGTTATGGTCACTGTTCCCTAAAGAACCCTGCACAACAAGTTATTAATTAAACCCTTCTCATTGCACAATACCAGGTCTAGGATAGCCTGTTCCTGAGTTGGTTCTTCAATGTGCTGTTCTAAAAAACCATCTCGTACGCACTCCAGGAATTCATCCACCACAGTGTTATTGCTAATTTGGTTTGCCCAGTCTATATGTAGATTAAAGTCACCCATCATTATTGTAGCACCCTTGTTACATGCATCTCTAATTTCCTGTTTACTGCCATTCCTACCTTACCACTACTGTTTGGAGGTGTGTAGACAACTTCCACTGATGTTTTCTGCCCCTTGTTGCTTCTTTCCTCCACCTAGACTGATTCTACATCTTGAATTCCTGAGCCAATATCCTCTTTCACTATTGCACTGATTTAATTGTTAACTAACAGCGCCACCCCACCTCCTTTTCCTTTTTGCCTGTCCTTTCTAAATATTGAGTACTCTTGGATATTCAGTTCCCAGCCTTGGTCACTCTGCAACCAGGTCTCCGTAATTGCAATCATATCATACCTTTTTACATCTATTTGCGCTGTTAATTCATCTGCCTTATTGCGAATTCTCTGTGCATTTAGATATTGTGCCTTTAGACTTGCGTGCACATGTGGGCACCCGTTCATCAGACAGCAGGTGGATGCACTCCTCCGTTTCACGTGCCACTCTGTTGAGGGCTTCCAACAGCTCTGTGTGATGTTCTCCCACCTTCTGTTGACTCTCCACGAAGAGTTGAGAGGCCAAATCTGGAGGCTTGTCATCTGACTCGCACCTCACAGATGCCTCCTCCCCAGCAGTCCTCTGAATGCCGGGGAGCTCGGCTGAACCTGTGTCCTCCCGCTGCAGACACATACCTGTGCGGTGACCACCAGATTATGAACCCAAGCCTGCTCTAGATCTAGGTACGGCTGAAGCCTGTGTATCTGCACTGTTGGAGGGTGTGGGTAAGTGCTGTGATGGTCTTCCAGGCTGCTTATTTCCAGCTCTTCATTGGAGGAGGTGTCTTCTTGGCTGAGGGTAGACATGGATGGAGCTGAGGGACTGGCTGGCTGAGGGCCTCGGTTGCTTGGCAGAGTTCCCTGTGAACCAAAGTAGAGATAATTAGTGCATGGCAGCAGAGTCAAAAGCAGGAGAGGGAGCACTCCCAATTATGTTGAGAGAGGTGCAGGATCCCCACATGGGAGGTTGCTGCCGACCTCACCTTCACTGTAGGCACAGCACCATTCAAAGTGAGTGAGGGGCCTAATGTGGGCCACTCCACCCCTGGTCTACTTCTCCCTGCTGTTGTAAGCCAGCTTCTTCTGCATGAAAACAGGAGAGAGTGTGAGCAGGACGCATAGTCCCGCATGGAATGTTTGTGTGGTGAGCAGAGCCATGGGTGGGGTGAGGATGTGAGCTCCAGAGGATATGAGTCTGATGGAGATGTTGAGGGTTTGTGTGAGAGTTAGTGGTGTTGTCCCTTGAAGTGTGAGATCCCTGTGAATGTGTGAAGGGTTTGTTGAGTGTGCGAGTTGAGAGTGATGAGGTGGTTGCCTACCCTGGCGGAACGGATGAGAGCATTCACCCTCTTCCTTCATTGGATAGCTGACCTCCCCTCTGCTCCAGTGGCACTGACCGCTGTTGCCACCGCCCCCCAGGCCAGATTGCTGAATCTGGTGGATTTCCTGTGGCCAGAGCGGGGGTCGGGGACATTGCTGCGGCCTTCCACTGCAGCCACAGCAGGCGCCCTAGAGAGGTATCACTAAATTTGAGGGCTGCTGTCTTCTTTGCTTTTGGAGCCATCTGTCGCCTGGAACAGTCTTGGTCTGTAGACATGAAGTAGGCATGTGCTCTGTACGCTTTAAATATGGCACCCAGAGCGAGGGAGTGCTGAGTTCAAGGTGTGGCAGGCATATCCGAGCCCAGGTTTCATTCTAGTAAATTTCTGCTTACTTCCTCCAAGGCGAACATATTCTTCCTTAGGTGTGGTACTCCTAGTTGCTCACAGTACTACAATGTGGGCTCTCCAGGGCTATGTATGGTTGAAGCAACATGACTTCTGCCCTCTTCTGTTCCAGCCCTCTAGATATAAAGAGCAGCGTTCTCTTAGCCTTTTTGATTGTGTATTTTAATGACCTGGACCCCAAGTCTCTTTGGACCTCCAGCTTTTCACCATTTAGATAGTACACCTTTTCATCCTTTTTAGGTCTAAAGTGGTGACTTCTCATTTGCCGACATTGAAATTCATTTTTCAGTTTTTCCCATTCACTTAATACCTCTTTGTGAGTTAATGCTTCCATCCACACTGCTTACAATTCTGCTATCTGTCCTGCTAATTATTGAATCCCCTACATACCACATTAGGCTTTCCCTCCTCCTCCTCCACCCTTTGGGTATCCTCCTGCTCTAAGGTGCCAAAGGCTGCCCTTTGGACAATCTTTATCTTTAAATTCACTGGTAGCAAGTACATTGTACCTGTTTGATAGGATCAGTTTCTGTGGTTTCTCAGTCTCTATCTCACCTGGGTTCCTCCTACTCTGCACACTGACAGTCACACCAATCCTATTTTGGACCTGCACCTCTCTATGAAGTGTGACTGAAGTCTGGGGAAATTTGTTGAGATATTGCTCCCCTCCCTTATGCGTCAAGAGTGCCTCCAACTCCAACTCCAGCTCAATGAATTTGAGCTGAAGAGATTTGAAATGGTGACACTTAGTGCAGAGTGTTTACTCAGGACAACAAACTTGCTGACAACAAACACCTTGCCAACAAACTCCCATATTCTTCAATCCAGGCTTTTAATGTTCTCTGCCGTATCTTAATTTAGATTATGTAAGTTTTTTTTTCCCACACTAACTTAC
The DNA here is from genome assembly GCF_017639515.1 of Carcharodon carcharias. Lineage (NCBI taxonomy): Eukaryota > Metazoa > Chordata > Chondrichthyes > Lamniformes > Lamnidae > Carcharodon > Carcharodon carcharias. The sequence continues at coordinate 137,748,270 of NC_054468.1, read as the reverse complement.
ATTGATGAATTGCCAAAATTTTGAATATTGCTTCAATCTTACACAAGTGTTAGAAAACTTGGACTGGATTATTTTGAAATCATAACTTTGTTTTACATTTTTTCTACCAGTTAATAATCTATACATTTTCATCTGGTTCCCTGTTTAACTACCTCCTTTCTAGGCAAAGGTTAAGCTTCAATGTTCTTTCAATGCACAATGCCTTTACATTTGGGAAAACCTACATTTCTGTTTCCAGTGCATTTGTTACAACTTTTTGTGGCATGGCATTGAATGAAAGTACTTTGCTTATTGCCAAATATTTTATAAATCATCCATTCACTTGTTAAGTCATGCTGCATGGGATCAGTGTCTTTTGCCAAAGTGAACTTTAAATGTTTTGTTTATTTTTAGACTGACAACAAAATTGGCTTTGGGAAGTTGTTTTCTTTTATAATATTTTCTAGTGTACATTAACAAATGCAATAGCGAAAACATTTGTCATTTAACTTAATACATGGTTGACAGCTCAGGTAATACTGTGCATTATGTCTCAATTTTATTACATTATTAGATGAACGTTGAGATAACTCTGCTACAAGCTAATGTACTTGTATTGCTGATTGAAACTTTCCTCTTGCATTGCCATTAGAACTATTCAGGAATTTCATTGAGCAACCTTCCAGTGTAACACTGAGGGGTGCTAGGACCTGCCAGTTCTCTACAAGAGCACTCAATTCGTCCCATTCCTTCGTCCTTTCCTTGTTGCCCTCCAAATGTTTTCCCTTCAAATAGTCAATTCCTTTTTGAAAATCAGAATGAATCTGCCTCCACAACGCTCTCAGGCGGTACGTTCCAGATCCTAACCACTCTCTACAGAAAAGCGTTTTTCCTCATGTCTTCTTTCATTCTTTTGCCATACACCTAAAATCAGTGTCCTCTGGTGCTCGACCTTCCACACTGGGAACAATTTCTCCCTATCTATTCTGTCTAGACCCCTGATGATTTTGAAGACCTTTATCAAATACCCTCTCAATTTTCTCTTCTCTAAGGTGAACAACCCCAGCTTCACCAATCTATTCACATAACTGAAGTTCCTCATCCTTGGAACCATTCTTGTAAATCTTTTCTGCACCCTTTCTAGTGCCATCACATTCTTCCAAAAAGTGCAGCCCAGAATTGGGCACAATACTCCACTTGATGCCAACCCAGTGTTTCATAGATGTTCATCATAATTTCCTTACTTTTGTACCCCCTTATTGTCCACTTTCTCAACGTGCTCTGCCCAGCTTCAATGACTTGTACACACATGCCCCAGATCCCTCCGCTCCTGCACCCCCTTTAGAACTGTGTCTTTTAGCCTCTTCTTATTCTTCCAACAGAAATGTAACACTTCACACTTCTCCATATTGCATTTCATCTGCCCTGTGTCTGCTCACCTTACCTGCTTGTTTATGTCCTCTTGAAGTCTATCAGTATCCTCTTCACAATTCATAACACTTCTAAGTTTTGTGTCATCTGCAAACTTTGAAATTGTGCCTGGCACACCCAAGTCTAGATCATTAATATAGATCAAGAAAGGCAATGGCCCTAACACCAGCCCCCCCCGGGGAACTCCACTGTATACCTTCCTCCCGTCTGAAAAACCACTGTTCACTCTACGCTTTGATTACTGTCATTCAGCCAATTCCATATCCACGCTGCCACTGTCCCTTTGATTCATGAGCCTCAACTTTACTGACAAGCCTGTTATGTGGCACTTTATCAAACATCCTCTGGAAGTCCATGTATGCCTCATCAACCCTCTCTGATACCTTATCAAAAAACTCAATCAAGTTAGTTAAACGGGATTTGTGCTTAATCGATTTGTGCTGGCTTTCATTAATTCACTTTTGTCCAAGACAGTTTTGTCCTGGATTATTGTTTCTAAAAGTGTTCCCACCATCAAAGTTAAATTGACTGGCCCGTAGTTCCTGGGCTTATCCTTATATCCTTTTTTCGAACAAAGGTGTAAGATTTGCAATTCTCTAGTCCTGTATCTTAGGAGGTTTGGAAGATTATGACCTGTGCCTCCACAATTTGCACTCTTACTTCTCCCAGTATCCTCGGATGCATCTTATCTGGTCCCACTGACTTATCAACTTTTAAGTACAACCAACCTTTCTAATCCTTTCTTATTATTTTTTAGCCCATCCAGTGCCTCAACTACCTCCTCTTTCACTATTTTGTATGGAGCATGATGGCTGCCATGAAAACATACTGCAGTTTTCTGTAGTTCATAGAATCACAGAACATAATGCTGGCTCTCTGAAGGAGAAATTCACCTAGTGCCACTACCCCACCTACCCCTCATAACCCTGACTATTCTTCCTTTTCAGATAATCAAATTCCCTCTTGAATGTCTGGATTGAACTTGCCTCCAACATACTGTTATGCAGTTCATAGACTATGGCATTGGTGCATTGAAACATTGTCATTTATCTGTACCTGACAGTTATAGCACTGAGGAGTTCAAACACTTTTTTTTTAAAAAGCGTGCTGTCTTCGGACAAGATGTGAAAAAAAGGGGAACGATCCCTATCATCTCTCTCCTGTCCATAACATTGATCAAAATCCTGTCTCGAGCCTCATGGATATACTTGATTAATGTGCTAAATGAAGAGATTTACTATTCGGTTTTAAGGAGGACATGCTGATAAAATAAAAATGTTTAGCTTTGAAATATATAGATCACGGTGATGTATAGGTTTTACAATTTTAATATCATGTTGGTCTTTATGTATTTCTGTTGAAATTGTTTTGTTTAAATAACCAAGCAGTGCTGATGTAGTGGGAAACAAGTCAGAGGAGGCCTTCAGCCTGATTGTATAAGAAACGTGAGTTAACAGCCATAGCTGAAATGACGATTACTGAAGCACCTAGGTTAATAACTCTCTCCACTTCGATTAATTTGGTGCCTTCATGCACAACTGCATGTTTAGAAAATCAACCTAAGTGCACAAAAACATTAAAAAGTTAATCAGAATTCTTAGTAACCAGTTTATTTTCCTTCAAAAAGAACCACTGATAAAAACGTTCTTTTAAACCTGTATTAGATTGTTAAGGAAATCCTCAGAGAATTGTGCTTAGCCAATAGAAAACGGATTTTCATTTAACCGAAAATAGAAGCTCATTTGGAAACAGTTATAATCAAGTGGTAATAATGAATGCAAAAATTGGAATTGCGCTTTAGCAGAGCTTCTGGTTCACCATACTTGATGCTTTAAACAATGAATGCACTTTAAACAGTGAGTGCGTGTTTAACAGTGATGTAAAAGAGCAAGAAGAACATGCATTTTCAAAAAGGATTGCAGTTTCTAATAAATAGCTACAGTAAACTTGGTGTTATCCGGCACTCCACCAACTTGAATTCTTTGAGTAACTGGGATTTTTAATGGCTCGTTTTTTTTAAAGCCGATCACTCTGTGTTCAGATAACGCGGTCTTTAAAAAAAACTAAACTAATAACAACAATAGATTGTAAATCTGCAGAAATTGTTCTTAGGCTTTACGTTGAAGTTAAATTATTGGGTCAATTTTGGTTTTCGTGCCTAAGCAAAGACATCCTGCCTCTTGTCTTGTGTCTTTTGATAAACTGGCACCACCCATTCCCCGAGCATGCCAGATAATAAAGATTTTGCTGTACAACTGTTAAGCTTGGTTAATTATTTCCACCTATTTCCACCACAGTAACATATCCTGTTTCCATTCCTGCCACAGCTCTTCTGCTGCTAAAACCTGCAGACTTGATTATTCTAACACACTCCTCTGTCAGCTTGAGATCATCCAAAACATCCTAATTCACATCAGTTCTCATCCTTGTTTTCAGATCCCTCCATGTCCTGGCCACTCCCCACCTCTGTAATCTCCTCCAGCCCTACAACCTTCCAAGGCTTCTGCATTCCTGTAATTCCAGTTTCATTCCACAACTGGTGGCTGTACCTTCAGCTGCTTAGGCATTAGGTTCTGGAATTCCCTTCCCAAATCTCTCCACCTCTCAACTTTGCTTTCTTCCTTTGTGGCACTTAAAACCCACTTCTTTGATCCAGCTTTTGATTAACTGCCCTAATATCTCCTTATGTAGCATAGTGTCATGTTTTGTAATGCCTGTGAAGCACCTTGGGATGTTTTATTATGTTAACAATGCAATATAAATACAAGTTTTTAATATAAATATGAAGTTAATATTGAGGTAGTGCAATTCTGTATCAATTTATGTATGCATGTACAAGTCACAGCATGATCACTTCTAATTCACATACAATTCCCCACATGTTAATTTCAGAAGACCACACAGTGATTGATGAGAAATAATGCATGAAGTCAGTTAATGTTTTTGGAGTTGTATTTCTGGAAGTCTGCATGCATGTTTGTGAAAGGAATCTCATTTAAAAAGTTAATGAACTATCTTGTTTGGTGACAAATTTTAGATGGATGTTTATGTATGCACAGATCTCAGAATGGCCATTTTTCCACGTATGTTCACAAGAAATCATTTGAATGAGTTTTATGCCATTTGAAATATCAATCTTCCACTTGCAACTTTGTTGGTGTCATTCACCACTGGGTGGAAGAGGAATCAATTGCAGATGAAGTTGAGCAACTTTGGCCTTTGTACAAAATAGCTTGCACTATAAGTTCTGGGATCCAATTTTTTTTTAGGCTCTCCTTGAGATTTTCTATGTAGTATAAGGGTCTGGCACATATAGGGCTAATGTGGGATTGATGTAAGAGAGCACATGACCTGCACCCAGGGTTAGTTGAGTATTTTACAGAGCCGTTTGCATCAGCCAGCATGGGGACAGCTCCTAGCTTGTACTCTTTACTATATATTTGTAACTAGTTCTAAGAGTCAATAAAGACTTAGAGCTAACTTGCATATGATTATGGAGACTTCTTCAGATCTACCGAACTGTAACCAACACCGTACAACATGGTGGCAGCTCTTCGAAAAAACCCAAAACCTCGCTAAAATACAGAAACAATCTTGAAATGTTGGAAGACTGAGGAAAAATTCAAAAATGCATTCTGACATGAAAAGAAGCTTCAGAAGCAGAGGCACAGAGGAAAATTTGGCAGGAAAAAGTTCCAAAAAAAGGTTTGGAAGCTGAAGAGCATGGTATTTCCAATTCTGGATACGAACAGTGGCTTTTGGTAACTCCCCCTTGATGAAGAGTCCAGGCTGCTGATGGTATTTATTACCCACTTCAGCAGATTCTGCTTTAACCACCTGCCCTTTAGAATCATGTCGGTGCCAGAATTATTCCAATGTAAGATGTCGGCCATTTTTCAGGGCCTTTAGGAGGTCATTTGCCAAATGGATGATGTATTGGTTCATGGTGTAACAGTAGATGAACAGAACAAGACAATCACAGCAGTCTTAGAGTGCCTGCAGGAAGTAGGACCAACACTGAATGGCAAATGCGAATTTTCCTAAACATCAATTTGATTCCTGGGTCACATTGTCAGCACTAAAGGCATCACGGCAGACCTTCAAAAAACCAAGCCTATCAGGAGTTCACAACCCCATCCTCAATTCCAGATCGCCAGCGATTCTTGGGGATGATGAACCAGCTGACAAATCTTTTACCAAATTTGGCACATATCACAGGACCCTTGAGGCATCTACTTAAGAAAGACCAAGCATGGTGCTGGGCCTTACATCAAGAGCAAGCTTTCACTCTCCACGGACATTCTGGTCCACTACAACCCAGTCCTGCCCACCACCATAGCAGCAGATGCTTCATCCACAGGCCTGAGAGCGGTCCTGTTCTAGGAACAACTGGATAGAATTTGCCAACCTATGTGCAAAACATCCAGTGGGCTGCTGACTTAGAGATGAGGTATGCCATCAGAGAAAAGGAAGTTCTCACAGTTACGTAGGCATGTGTGAAGTTTTCAGACTATATCATCAGCCTCAAGGTTATTAATCGAATTGGACCACAAGCCATTAGTCTCCTTATTAGACGGGAAGGAGCTAGAAAAGATGTCTTCCAGAATCCAGAGGCTTTGCCTGTGACTCATGAGGTTCACCTATGAGACAATATACGTCCAAGGTAAAAACCAAACAACAGCCGACACACTTTCAAGGCACAGTGGGCCTCCTAACAAAACAGGATGTCAATCTCATTGAACAACTGAAAGTCTACACCTAGTTCGCAAGGAGATTCCTACCAGCAGCCATGAGTAAACTCCAACAGATCCACCAGGAACAAATGTGCGGTGAGGAGTGCACCCGCATCCGCATGTACTGCCAACAAGGATGGCCTCAACAGGGAATAAATGAAGAAACAATGAAGAATAGTTTGAACAACAAAAACACATTATGGTTATAGATGATCTGCTGGCCTACAATAAGTGGGTAGTCATCCCAGTCTCACTGCGGTGAGATGCTTCAAAAAAACATGCCAGGGCCACCTGGGCATCACCAAGTGCAGAGCATGGACCCAATCCGATGTCTGGTGGCCAGGCATTTCCAAGGCAGTTGAAGACACCATTGCAAATTGCCAGGTGTGGGCATTGCCCAGGCAGGACCAAAGACAGCCTCTCATCCTCACATAATTCCCTACAGGGCCATGGGAGAGGCTGGGCGTTGACCTGTACATCTCCAACAACAAATCATTCCCTATCGTGGAATCTATAATCATTCCCTATGCCCTATATGGGTTGAGGTGAAGCAACTTTATACAACCACAGAGGCAGTCATTAAGGCACTAAAAGAGAGTTCGGGAGTCATTGCATCCTGGGCAGTTATTGGACACAATTTTGTCCACAAATTTCAAATGAGTACTTCATGTGAGTGTTTCAAATGAGCAATTCATGTCCAAATGCAGCAAGACCTGGACAATATCCAGGCTTGGGTTGACAAGTGGCAAGTAACATGCGTGCCACACCAGTGCCAGGCATTGACCATTTCTAAATAGATACGGTTGGACGATCGCCCCTTGGCATTCAATGGCATTACCATCACCGAATCCTCAACTATCAACATCCTAGGGGTTACTATTGTCCAGAAACTGAACTGGACTAATATAAATACTACAAGAGCAGGTCAGAGGCTAGGAATCCTGCAGTGAGTAATTTACCTCCTGACTCCCCAAAGCCTGTCCACCACTTACAAGGCACAAGTCAGGAGTGTGATGGAATACTCTCCGCGTGCCTGGATGAGTGCAGCTCCAACAACACTGAAGAAGCTTGACACCATCCAGAACAAAGCAGCCCACTTGGTTGGCACCCCTTCCCAAACATTCACTCCCTTCACCACCGACGCACAATAGCAACAGTGTGTACCATCTACAAGATTCAGTGTAGGAACTCATCAGGGCTCCTTAGACAGCACCTTCCAAACCCACGACCACTATCATCTAGGATAAGGGCAGCCGATGCATGGGAACACCACCATCTATAAGTTTCCCTCCAAGGCATATACCTTTCTGACTCGGAAATATATCGCTGTTCCTTCATTGTCGTTGGGTCAAAATCTTGGAATTCCCTCCCTTACAGCACTTAGAGTGTACCTACACCAGATGGACTGCAGCAATTCAAGAAGCCACCTCACCACCACCTGCTCAAGGTCAATTAGGGATGGGCAATAAATACTGACCAATCCAGCGGTGCCCACATCCCATGAATGAATACCAAAAAAACTTTGCACTTCAGCACCACATCTGGCTTCCACCATTGCACCAGTTCCCCAAGATAGCTACAGTCAAATGGGAAGGCTGAAAGACGAGTCCATACATTAAAAGCCCTTCTTAAAAAGAACAAGGACTTCCCACAGCACAGCTCACATACAGGTCCACCCTTTACAATGCGGCCCGTCTCCATCCAAACTCCAGATGTGCAGGAAATTCTGCACGCAACTTCCAATCCTGCCAAAAAAACTCACTATGGTTGGTAACCAAGGATTAGCAGGACATCCGCCTAAAACAGAAGGTACTATACCAGACACTTGCCACAATTACTGAAAGTTGACAAGGTCTGGATTAAAGGCCACAAGAGAGAAGGTGCCACAATTAGAAAGGACGAGGAACAACCTTCTACCTGGTTAGTACCGCAGAGGGCACAGTCAGGAGAAACAGGGAGGAGTCTCCAACTTATCCCTAGACTGCCCATCCCCACTGTGCAATGGAGTGGTGTCAAAGAACATACCCAGATGCCAAAACCACCTCCAAACCTACAGAAAGAACCAGTCATGACCGAGCCTACCACTCCTTCAACAGCAGTGCGAATGATATATGGAAGGGTATAAGGCCTCCAGACCGCCTGAATATGAATTCAATGACTTTAAGTGGAGAGAGATGGGCTAGTGATAATGTATAATGACCAGTGTAAATGTATGATAATAACAATGTAACACATTAGGTAAATTATAATTACTTAAAATACATTGGATAAAGACTTGGGCGCAGGCGTAGTATAAGGGTCTGGCATATCTAGGGTTAATATGGGACTGAGTACAGTACTGTCCACACAGTGATGTAAGAGAGCACATAACACGCACCCTGGGTCAGTCAAGTATTGGACAGTCATGTGCATCAGCAAGCATGGAGACAGCTCCTAGCTTGTACCCTTTACTCTATATTTGTAAAAAGTTCTAAGAGTCAATAAAGACTTACAGTTAACCTACATTTGACAATGAAGACTTCTTCACCTACCGAATTGAAACCAACACCTTTTAACAGTCTAGAGGGCTACCTTTTGACTTTTGGGAGCTACTTTTTAATTGTCAGGGGCTTTTTTTTCATTTTCACTAACTCCTTTATTAGGAGATACAGTCGCGTAGTAACATTACCTTCAGTATTTTTGTTCATTTTTAAGGCTTCGTCCTTCAGTTAGATAAGGTAGCACAATATAAATCCTTTTACTTGGAATTTATAAATAAGATGTTTTTGTTAGTTTACTATAAATAAAGCCCCATATTCCATTTTCAAAATGAAATTTTTACCCATTTGAAATTGCACACACCTGTCAATGCATGAAAAGAATAGTACAGAGTTTATTTTTGACTTCACTCTCTGCTTTGGAATTGACATGATGGTAGGGGGTAGTGGGGGATCAACCCACAATTGTTAGATATTTAACAACAGGGCCAAGGTTTCAAGGCGTTGCTGCTGTGGCAAGCTGTTTAATTCTCCACTTAGTTTGGCGGGACAGTAATATTTCACCGGGCGGGAGGGTCCATAAAATCCTGGCCCAGGAAATGATAAGTGGCACCTTTTAATATGTGTTTTGTTTAGAACATGTGAACCTTAAATTGGATAGAGAGAAATGAAGAAAAACTAAGTTACAATCAGTCAAGGGGTTGAGGGAGGGCATCAAAAGAAGCCCAACTTGCTGGGACATTGCTCCCACAAGATAAACTCTCCAGTTGTTTGTGGATCTTTATTAATTTTTTGACAAAAAAAAGGAAATAACTCCCCGTCCTGGAAACTCAGGTCTGGTAGAATCCAAACTGAGCATCAATGAGCAGGTTATTGCTGAGTGAGTGCCGCTTAATAGCATTTTCAATAACACTTTCCATCATTTTGCTGATGATTGTCATTAAACTGAGGGCGCGGTAATTGGCGGTTGGATTTGTCCTGCTTTTTGTGGGCAATTTTGCACATTGCTGGGTAGGTGCCAATGTCGTAGCTGTACTGGAACAGCTTGGCTTGGGGCCTGGCTCGTTCTCGAGCAAAAGTCTACAGTGCTATGCTGGAATGTTGTCAGGGCCTATAGCCTTTGCTTTATCTAGTGCCTTCAGCCGTTTCTTAATATCACATGGAGTGAATTGAAGTGGCTGAAGCTTAGCATCTGTGATGGTGAGGACCTCAGGAGGAGACTGAGATGGATCATCCACTTGGCACTTTTGGCTAAAGATGGCTGCAAATACTCCAGCCTTGTCTTTTGCACTAACGTGCTGGGCTGCCCCGTCAATTAGGATGGTGATATTTGTGGAGCCTCCTCCTCCAGTTAGCTTTTTAATTGTCCACCACCAGTGATAACTGAATGTGGTAAAACAGCAGAGTTTAGATCCGATCCACTGGTTGTGGGATCACTTAGCTCTGTCTATCGCATGGTGTTTCTGCTATTTGGAATTCAAGTAGTCTTGAGTTGTAGCTTCACCAGGTTGACATCTCATTTTTAGGTATGCCTGGTGCTGCTCCTTTCATGCTCTCCTCCAATCTTCATTGAACCAGGGTTGACCCCCCGGCTTGATGGTAATGATAGAGTGGGAGCTATTCCAATCCATACGATTGCAGATTGTGGTTGGTTCAATTCTGCTGCTGCTGCTGGCCCACAGTGCCTCATGGTTGCCCAGTTTTGAGTTTCTAGATCTGTTCAAAATCTATCCCATTTAGCAAGGTGGCAGTGCCACAAGATACAATGGAGGGTTCCCTCAATGTGAAGACAAGACTTGTCTCCACTAGGACTATGCGGTGGTCATTCTTACCAATACTGTCATGGACAGATGCCACTGCAACAGATAGATTGGTGACGATGAGGTCAGGGAGGATTTTCACTCTTGTTGGTTCGCTTACCACCTGCCGAAGACCCAGTCTAGAAGGGGCAAAAGGAGTGCAGCTGACTAACTGAGTGAAGACTTGGAGCTTGGTGAAAAGGGAGTTCGGTGAAGGGGGAGTTGTTCGTTTCCTCTTTCTATCTTGCTGACCCCATAGCAATTGGTTCTCAGGGAAAGGAACTCGCTGTTTGGTGAGCAACTAGTAAGTGGGTAAGTTCTATTCTAACCTTAAGGTTTAAAATAGTACACAATTTGGTGGTAAAGTTAATAAAATATAATATAATTAAGTAATTATTTAAAATGCACTAAGGAGGCAAGTCAGGTGATATGTCTGTCAAGGCTGCAGCACGTGGGAGCTCCTGGGTAACATTGTGATCCAGGGCAAACACATCTGCAGTAAGTGCTTGCGGCTTGAGGAACTTTGGCTCAGAGTCATTGAGCTGGGGGCTGAGCTACACACTCTGCGACACATCGGTGGCGGGGTGGGGGGACAGTTGCCTAGATGCTTTATACCAGGAGGCAGTCACACCACTTAGGATAGGGTCTTCTGATTTGGTCAGTGACCAGGAACAGGAGGGTGTGACTGCAAGTGATGCAGGTAGTGGGACCCAGAGGGAAGGAATGCAGGCGTGTGAGCCTCTGCAATTGTCCAACAGGTTTGAGGTTCTCTCCGCTTGTTTGGATGAGAGTGGGGACTGCAGGGTCGATGGCTGGATGAGCAAACTGACCCTGGCAGTGTGGTACAGGAAACCATCCAAGTAGGGAGAGCAAAATGGAATGTTGTAGCAGTCGGGGACAGTATAGTAAGGGGTTTGACACTGTTCTCTGTAGCAAAGAGCGAGAGTGTGGGAGTGGTGTACAGGCCCCCTAATTGTAACTACACAGTAGGACAGAGTATAAAAGAAAAGATAATGGGAGCTTGCCAGAAAGGTACAGCAATATTCGTGGGGGATTCTAATCTACATACAAACTGGAAAAATCAGGCTTTGTGCCCGCCAGGTGCCAGGCTTCGGGACATCTCCTCAGGGCTGGAGAGGAACTTGCAGTGGTAGGGGGAGGATCCAGTGGTCGTGGTCCATGTAGGTACCAACGACATAGGCAGGATGAGGAAGGAGGCTCTGCATAGTCAGTATGATGAGCTAGGCAACAAATTAAGAAGCAGAACCTCAAAGGTAATAATTTCTGGATTATTACCTGAACCACATGTAAATTGGCATTGGACAAATAAGATTAGAGAAGTGAATGTGTGGCTCAAAGACTGGTGTGGAAAAAGTGGGTTCTGGTTTGTTGGGTACTAGCACTAGTATTGGTAAAGCGGGATCTGTACCGTTGGTACGGTCTACACCTGATCCGTGCTGGGACTGGTGTCCTCATGAGCTGACTGACTAGGGAAATAGAGATGGTTTTAAACTGAATAGTGAGGGCAAGGGATCAAATTTGGGAAGATGTGGTAAACCAAAGAGTAGAGACAAGGCAAGAGAGACAGGTATTAATATGGGAAATGATAAACAGACCGTGACAGGACAGAGTGTACAAATCTAAGAGTAAATGAGCAGATAAGGCTAGATGCTACAAAAATAATAAAATAACAAAGCTAAAGGCTCTGTATCTAAGTGCATATAGCATTTGAAACAAAACAGATGAACTGATGGTGCAAATGGAAATAAATAAGTATGATCTGTTAGCTATTACAGCGACACGGCAACAGGATGACATAGATTGGGACGTGCATAGTGAAGAGTATGTGACATTTTGGAAGGACAGGATGTTAGGAAAAGGTGGAGTGGTGGCTCTACTTAGTTAATAAAGTGAGCGTTGGTCCGATAGAGAATGCATCTGGGGAATTGATAATGGAAAGTGGGGAGATGGCAGAAGAATTAAACAGGTAGTTTGCTTTGGTCTTCACTATAGAGGACACAAGTAACATCCCGGAAATAGCTATAAATCAGGAAATGGGAGGGAGGAACTTGAGAAAATTACAATCACCAGGAAAGTATTATTGAGAAAATTGTTGGGCCTGCGGGCTAAGAAATCCTTAGATCCAGATGGACTTCACCCTAGAGTCTTGAAAGAAGTGGCTTGTGATTTTTTTTTAAATTGTTCATGGGGTGTGGGCGTTGCTGGCTAGGCCAGCATTTATTGCCCATCCCTAACTGCCCTTTTTTCAGAGGGCATTTAAGAGTCAACCACATTGCTGTGGGTCTGGAGTCACATGTAGCCAGATCAGGTAAGGACAGCAGATTTCCTTCCCTAAAGGATGTTAGTGAACCAGATGGGTTTTTACTGCAATCGGCAATGGTTTCATGGTCATCATGAGACTTTTAATTCCAGATTTTTATTTAATTTAAATTTCACCATCTGCCGTGGTGGGATTTGTGGTATTCCAGAGCATACCCTGGGTCTCTGGAATACAGCCCAAAATACTACTACACCACAGCCTCCCCAAAATGAGATAATTGATCACACGTTTTAATTTTCCAAAATTCCTGAGATTCAGGGAAGTTTCCATTTGATTGGAAAATAGCAAATACAACTCCTTTATTCAAAAAGGGAGGGAGACAGAAAGCAGGAAACTATAGACCTGTTAGTCTAACATCTGTCATAGAGAAAATTTCGGAAGCAATTATTAAAGATGTTATAGCAGGTCACTTAATAAAAAAGATCAAGGCAATCATGCAGAGTCAACATGGTTTTGTAAAAGGGAAATCATGTATAACCAATTTTTTGGAGTTCTTGGAGTCACATGCACTACGGATAAAGGGGAACCGGAGGATGTACTGTATTTAGATTTCCAGAAGGCATTTGATAAAGTGCCACATCAAAGGTTATTGTGGAAAACATATTGGCATGGATAGAAGATTGGCTAGCTAACAGGAAGCAGAGAGTTGACATAAATGGGTCTTTTTCTGGTTGGCAGGATGTGACGAATGGTGTGCCACAGAGATCAGTGCTGGAGCCTCAACTTTTTACAATTTATATAAGTGACATGGATGAAGGGACCAAAGGAACGCATGCTAAATTTGCTGATGTCACAAAGATAGGTAGAAAAGTAAATTGTGAAGAGGAAGCAAGGAGGCTACAAAGTGACATAGGTAGGTTAAGTGAGTGGGCCAAGATCTGGCAAATGGAGTATAATGTAGGCAAATGTGAAATTGTTCATTTTGGCAGAAAGAATAAAAAAGAAGCTTATTATATAACTGAAGATTGCAGAGCTCTGAGATTAGAGGAATCTGGGTGTCCCAGTGCATGAATCACAAAAAGTTAGTATGCAGTGTCAGCAGGTAATTAGGAAAGCTAATAGAATGTTATCATTTATTGTGAGGGGAATTGATTACAAAGTAGGGACGTTATGCTTCAGTTGTACAGGGCATTTGTGAGATCACATCGGGAGTATTGTGTACAGTACTGGTCTCCTTATTTAAAGAAAAATGTAACTGTGTTAGAAGCAGTTCAGAGAAGGTTTACTAGGCTAATACCAGGAACGCGTGGGTTGTCTTATGAGGAAAAGCTGGACAGGTTATGCTTGTATCCATTTGAATTTAGAAGAGTAAGAGGTGACTTAATTGATCCTAAGGGGTTTTGACAGGGTGGATGTGGAGAGGATGTTTCCTGTTATAGGAGAATCTAGAACCAGGGATCACTGTTTAAAAATAAGGCATCACTCATTTAAGACAGAGATGAGGAGAAACTTTTTCTCTCAGGGTTATGAGTCTTTAGAACTCTCTGCACAAAAGGTGGTGGAAGCAGAGTCTTTGAATATTTTTGAGGCAGAGGTAGATAGATTCTTGATTAACAAGAGGGTGAAAGATTATCAGGGGTAGGCAAGAATGTGGGGTTGAGGTTACATTCAGATCAGCCATGATCTTATTGAATGGTGGAGCAGGCCCGAGAGGCAGAGTGGCCTACTCCTGCTCCTAATTCTTAAGTTCATATGTATGTACGTATACCCTTTAAGACTTGGCCAGCTCGATCAGTAGTGGTGCTACTGAGCTACCCTTAGTGATGGACATTGAAGTCCCCCACCCACAGTACATTCTGTGCCCTTTTCACTCTCAATGCTTCCTCAAATGGTATTGAACATGGAGGAGTACTGATTTATCAGCTGAGGGGGGATAGTAGGTGGTAACCAGCAGCAGGTTTCCTTGCCTATGTTTGACCTGATGCCATGAAACTTCATGGGGTACAGGGTCAATGTTGAGGACTCCCAGGCAACACTCTCCTGACCTTATACCACCTCTGGTGGGCTTGTCCTATTGGTGGGACAGGACATACCCAGGGATGGTGATGGTGGTACCTGGGACATAGTCATACTTAGGGAATGATACCTTACAGGCAATGTCAGGCTGTTGCTTGACAAGTCTGTGGGACAGCTTTCCCAATTTTGGCACAAGCTCCCAGATGTTAATATAGAGGACTTTGCTGTGTCCACAGGGCTGGGTTTGCCATTGTTGATTCCAGTGCCTAGACCTTTGCCGGGTGGTCTGTCCAATTTCATTCCTTCTAGACTTTGTAGCGGTTTGATACAATTAAGTGGCTTACTAGACCATTTCAGAGGGCATTTAGGAGTCGACCACATTTCTGTGGGTCTGGAGTCACATATAGGCCAGACCAGGTAAAGATAGCAGATTTCCTTCCCCAAAGGATATTAGTGAACCAGATGGGTTTTAATGACAGTTGACAATGGTTTCATGGTCTCCATTAGACTAGCTTTTAATTCTAGATTTACTAATGAAAACTAAATTCCACCAGCTGTGGCTGAGCTGGGTCTCTGGATTACAAGTCCAGTAACATTACCACTATGCCACTGCCTCCACCTAATTACTGCTCATGTTTCAATATGTTAGTGGCTTTACTTATAATGCTGATGCGGTCCTTCACCCACCCACCCAGGCCTTTTTTGTGCTGTAGTGGGGACTTGGTGTGCCCGAATTGGTAGGACAGAGGAGGTAGGCCACCACTGCCACTGCTCCAGTGCGTCAGCTCATGTGCCGCCACTTGCTTTCCCACTGCTCCTCGAATCACAGGCTATTTCCCTGCAGCATTTGGTACTTATTAGAATTAAGCCTATTGGCAGCAAGCATGGGAGCGAAACAGCCTGTGATTGGAGGAGCAGATCCTCACAGGTTCTGTCACTTCCATGTGCGGGGTGATGTTTTACCCCTGTGATTGAATTTTCCTGGGATTTTTGGTGGTTTTGAAGGGCACATTTGCTTGCCATCCCGTGTATTTTGAAACCTGTAATGATTCCAGGAGAGATCAAAAATCTGTCTATCTCAGATTTAAATATTTTCGATGATGGCATATCCACAACCCCCTAGATTCACAACTCTGAGTGAGGACATTTCTCCTCATCTCAGTTCTAAATGATCAGCCCCTAAAACTGTGCTCCCTTGTTCTAGGTTCCCAGGCCAGGGGAAACAATGGGCGAAATAGTTTTTGCACTAAGTGTGGTAGCGGCCACAATGGCAGCTTTTCATGTTGTGTTGTCCCAAACCCACCACATTAATTATGCATTTCCGGGAAACACATCATTTCCATGGTGGGCGGGCTCTCATTTGCCCGCCATACCATCACCTCGCTGCTTCCGCATGCTGGGTGCCATATTTAAAGTCTAGCAGCGTGCACACATCTCAGTGCTTCCAGCTCACAAAGAAGACATGACACTGAAAGGCAAAAAGACTGCAGCCCCCAGGTTCAATGACATGACCCTTGAGAGCCTTTTGGACACAGTGAATGCTTGCCGTGATGTTCTCTACCTCTGCTCTGGTCACAGGATAGGTAGCAACCTCACTAATCTGGCTTGGGAGGTGGTGGTCAGTGCCAATGACCTTCAAAAGAGGACAGCCATTGAGTGCCACAAGAGAATGAATGATCTCCCTTGTTCCGCCTTAGTCGCTCTCTTTTCAGTCATCTTAGCTCTCTGTACGCCACAGGCATACAGCTATTTCGCTAGGCTCTATGATCCTGATGTACTTCTTCTACAGGATGAAAGAGAGAGACAGACGATTAGCCTGGGACCTGATCTGGTTAAGTCTGAAGGCCCCTTAATGCTTCCTGGAGAGCCTGGCCACCACTTGGATGGCCAGAGATTAGTGTGCTGCATGTCTACCCAAAAGCCCATCCACCTCCGCTCCACTCCACCCAACCAATTGGTGGCAGCTTTGCCCATCGCACTGCATGTGGTGCTGTAAGCTCAGACGCAGGCATTCTCCTAACCCGCGCAGCAAGGCTGCACTGTTAGCATGAACCATGGGTAACTGGTCCAAACTGGGATAGTGACATTCCAAGGGGTTGTGAGCGGCTCCACCAGTGACTGCTCCATGACCAGATTTAGTGAGGAGATTGTAAAATGTGCCCAGTCGTCCAAATGTTCTGCAGTCCACTAAAATGGTCATTACTTTGCAGTCTGTGCCCAAGGGGTGAAAAGCTTTGGAGCACTTGGTGGTACTTTGATGCATCTCCGTTAGTTTGAGTGGGCACAGAAGCTAGAGGCCCAACTCCAATATCATCAATGTGGCTGAGTCTGAACTGTCTCAGCTGTAGCAGAATGGCCACTTTATACAAGGTTTCCCTAATGCGTGGCCGCTTCCCCGGCCCACTCCCCCCAACCCCTGCACTTCAGTTGCAGGACAGCCCTTGCCCCCCACAACGGGCATCAACAGCAAGGAAGTCCTTGTTCCACCGCCCCCACCCCCCACCCACCTAATGCGCCTCAACCTTGATGTCCAACAGGCGTCCCAGGTGAGCACTCCGCAACGTTACTGTGTACTCACCTCCAAGTTCCCTGCCAAGTGCACACCTTTTATATGCTGTTGTAAAGCACGTCGGCGTGCTTGGGGGTCGATTCTTGCAGGCTGGGCTTATAATGATATGCAGATGTATCATCAGGTGGAGTGAATGATGTGAAACTGATTTTTGGTCTGCTCACCGTATTGTCCACTCACGCCACCGAACACATCCGACACCACCTGGCACAAACGATTCCATCTAATGTTTCATTATCCACCCCGTTAAGCCCCTTCATAATCTTGAATGTTTCACTGAGATCACCTCTCATTCTTCTAAACTCTAGAGAATATAAACCCAATTTACTCAGGTTCTTATCATTGGACAACCCTGTCTTCCCAGGGACCAATCTAGTGAACCTTTGCTATACTGCCTACAATACAAATTTATCCTTCCTTAAATATGGAGACCAAAATTGCGCACTGTATTCCCGGTGTGGTCTCAAAGCTTAATACAATTGTAGCAAGATGACTTTATTCCTGCACCCCAATCCCCTTGCAATAAAGGCCAACATGCTATTTGCTTTTCTATTTGCTTGTTATATCAGCATTAAGGTTTTTGTTTGCTTTGTTCAAGTATACCTAGTCTCTCTAAATATCAACATTTACAAATTTCATACCTTTTAAAAAATATTCTTCCTTTCTATTCTTATGACCAAAGTGAATTACCTCACACTTCCTCACATTATACTCCATCTGCCACCTTGTTGCTGTTTCACTTAACCTGCCTATATCTCTTTGCAGCCTCCGTGTCCTCACAGCTTGCATTCCCACCTAGCTTTGTATCAGCAACAATCTTAGGCATATTACTCTCTCTCTCTTCCCCTAAGTCATTGATAAATAGATTGTAAGTAGATGAGGCCCCTGCACTGATCCTTGTGGCACTCCATGAGTCACTGCGTGCCAACTTGAAAAAGCCCTATTTATCCTTACTGTCTGCTACTTATCCATTAACCAACCCTCCATGCATGCTAACATATCACCCCTTATGTATTAACCTTTTGTGTTGCACTTTATCTAATGCCATTTGGAAATCCAAAAATACTATATTTACTGGTTCCCCTTTATTTACCCCAGTTACATCCTCAAAAAGCCTCTAATAAAAAATTGTCAAACAGGATTTCCCTTTGGAAAACCATTTTGGCTTGTTCTATTCATGGTATACTTTTCTAAATGAGTTGTTAAGACTTCCTTAATAATAGATTCCAGCACTTTCCCAATGACTGATGTCAGGCGAACTGACACTGTTTTTTCTCTCCCTCCTCGTGAATAGCAGTCTTATATTTCCTAACTTGCAATCTACAGAGACCATTCCAGAATCTCAGGAATTTTGGAAAATCATAGCCAGTGCATCCACTATCTGCAGTTATTCCTTTTAGAACCCTCAGATGTAGGCCATTAGGCCCTGGGGATTTGATAGATTTTAGTCCCTCAAATTTCTCCATTACACTTTCTCTGTTGACATTAATTACCTTAATGTCCTCACTCTTATTAGCCCCTAAATTTCCTTTATTTCTGGCATGTAACTTGTATCTTCGACTGTGAAGACAGACACAAAATATTTGTTCAGTGCTCTGCCATTTCCTCATTCCCAAATGATAATTTCTCCTGTCTCTGCTTCTAAGGGACCAATGTTTACTTTAACTATTCTCTCCCATTTTATATACCTGTAAAAGCTCTTACAATCTGTTTTTATATTTTTGTCTAGTTTACTGTCTTCTCTTTTTTTTCCTTTTTATGAATTTTTTAAAAACACACCCAATCCTCAGACATGCTGCTATTCTTTGCAACAATATAATCCTCTTCTTTTAATGTAATACTACCTTTAACTTCCTTAGTAAGCCACATGTGAATCTTTTTTACTGAGAATTTTTAATTAAATGTATTTTTTTAATACTTTGAATAACTTCTTTAAATGTTTCCCAATGTTATTTACTACTTAGATAATTTACCCAATCAACCTTAGTTAGCCCTTCCCCTCCTGCCTATGTCATTGACTTTGTTTAAGATACTTCTTTGTGATTGGAGTGTCATTTTCAAACCTAATATGAAATTTAGTTGGACAGTGATCGCTATTTGACAGTGGATTTTTTACTATTTTAATTAACCCAGCCTCATTGTACAATACTAAATCTAAAATAGCTTTATCCCTAGCTGGTTCCACAACATAATTTTCCAGGAAACTGTCACAAAAGCATTCTTCAGTCTCATCTTCCAGACCTTTGCCAATTTCATTGGTCCTGTCTTTATGAAGACGAAGTTCCCCACAATTATTACATTGTCTTTATTACAAGCTCCAATAATTTTTTGTTTATTGCTCTATCCAATGGTATAATTATTGTTTGGGGGCCTATAAACTACTCCCACCACTGTTCTCTGACCCTTGCTATTCCTAATCCTCACCCATACTGATTCTACATCCTGATTCTGCAAGCCAAATTTCTTTCTCACTAATGTCATTACGTCATCCTTTATTAGCAGGGCTACCCCTCCTCCTTTTACATTCTGCCTGTCTCTCTGAAATGTTGTATACTCTGGAAAATTTATTTCCAAACCTTGATCACGTTTCAACCATGTCTCTACAATAGCGGTTATATCAAAACCATTTATCTCTATTTGTGCCATGAGCTCATCTATCTTGTTGCGGATGCTCCACATTCAGATAAAGTGATTTCAATTTTATTCCTCTTACGACTATTCCCTCCATGGACCTTACTCTCTGATGCACTATTACCGTTAAAATCTCTGTCCCTTCCTGCCCCACTCACCTTGTCTTTACCACATCAATATACTTTTCTATTGTTTCACCATTTAATTTTGGGTTTCTAAATCTCCTTTCCCTGAACCCTCTTACCACTCTGTTAGTTTAAAGCCATTTCCTTACTCTGACCATATTTGATAGTGCACACCTATGTTTGTATGCTCTGTCCATTCATGTCACACTCTTGTTACTGTTACCCATATCACCACCCTGCACTATTGCCTTCCCTAATCTCCCCTTAGGTGAACCGTCCCCCCAATGTTTTTCTTCGGATGTGGGCATCGATGGTAATGCCAGCATTTGTTGCCCATCCCACATTGCCCTTGGTAATCTGGTGGTGAGCCGCCACCTTAAACTGCTACAGTGAATCTCGAGCAGGCAGACCCAAAGTGCTGCTGGGATGGGAGCTCCAGGATTTTGATCCCTTGACAGTGAAGAAATGGCGATCCAGGTCAAGATGGTGCGTGGCTTGGGTGTTCCCTTCTGTCTGCCTCACACATCCTTCTGAGTGGTAGAGATCACAGGTTGAAACGTGCTGCTGAAGGAGTGTGAGTGAGTTGTGGTGGTGCATCTTGTAAATAGTACACACTGCGGCCACTGTGCATCGGTGATGGAGCGAGTGAATGTTTAGGTTGGTGGATGGGGTGCCGATGAAGCTTTGACCTGGATGATGTTGACGTTAAGTGTATTGGAGCTGCATTCAGCCAGGCAATTGAAGAGTATTCCATGGCACTCCTTTTAAATAGTGGGACAGGCTTTGGGGATGTGAGTTACTCACGGCAGAATTCTCAGCCTCTGACCTATTCTTGTAGCCACAGTATTTATATGGCTGGTCCAGTTTAATTTTTGGTCAGTGGTAACCCTAGAATATTGATAGTACTAAATTCAGTGATGGTAATGCCATTGAATGTCCATTGGAGATAGTTAGTTTTTCTGTTGTTGGGGATGGTCATTGCCTGGCACTTGTGTGGCATGAACGTTATTTGCCACTTATCAGCCCGAGCGTGAATGTTGTCCCGGTGTTGCTGCATATTGGCATGGACTGCTTCAGTATCTGAGGAGTCACCAATGGTACTGAACATTGAGCAATCATCAGTGAACATCTGATCTTATGATGGAGGGAAGGTCATTGATGAAGCAGCTGAAGGTGGTTGGGCCTGGCACACTACCCTGAGGAACTCCTGTAACATTGTCATCAAACCTGCTGACAAGGGGTGTGCTGTTATTGTCTTGTGCACTGACCTCTACCTCGCAGAGGCTGAGCGTCAACTCGCTGACACTTCCTCCTACCTCCCCCGGACCATGACCCCACCACATCAAGCCATTGTTTCCAGGACTGTTACTGACTTCATCTCCTATAGAGATCTTTCTTCCACAGCTTCCAACCTCATAGTCTCCCAACCTCAGACAGCGCGCTTCTACCTCCTACCCAAAATCCACAAGCAGGACTGTCCAGGCAGACCGATCGTGTCAGCCTGTTCCTGCCCCACGGAACTCATTTCTTGCTATCTTGACTCCATTCTCTCTCCCTTTGTCCAGTCCCTTCCCACCTACATCCGTGATTCTTCTGACACCCTACATCATATCAACAATTTCCAGTTCCCTAGCCCCAACCACCTCCTCTTCACCATGGACATCCAAACCCTCTATACCTCCATCCCCCACCGATCTGAGGGCTCTCTGCTTCTTCCTCAAACAGAGGAACATTCAAACATTCTCCATCCACCACTACTCTCCTCCGTCTGGCTGAACTTGTTCTCTCATTGAACAATTTCTCCTTAAACTCCTCTCACTTCCTCCAGATAAAACGTGTGGCTATGGGTACCCGCGTGGGCCCCAGTTATGCCTGTCTCTTTATGAGGTATGTGGAACATTCCTTGTTCCAGTCCCACTCTGGGCCCCTGCCACAATTCTTTCTCCAGTACTTCGATGACTGCCTCGGTGCTGCTTCATGCTCTCGTCTGGACCTAGAAAAATTTATTAATTTTGCTTCCAATTTCCACCCCTCCATCATTTTCACATGGTTCATCTCTGACACTTTCCTTCCCTTGACCGCTCTGTCTCAATTTCTGGTGATAGACCGACCAATATTCATTACAAGCCTACCAACTCCCACAGCTACCTTGACTACAGGTCCTCACAGCCCGCTTTCTGTAAGGACTCCATCCCATTGTCTCAGTTCCTTTGCCTCCATCACATCTGTTCTGATGATGCCACTTTCAAAGACAGTTCCTCTAACATGTCTTCCTTCTTCCTTAACCGAGGTTTTCCACCCACGGTGGTTGACAGGGCCCTCAACTGTGTCCGGCCCATCTCCCACGCATCTGCCCTCACACCTTCTTCTCCCTCCCAGAACCATGTTAGAGTTCCCCTTGTCCTCACTTATCACCCCATCAGCCTACACATTCAAAGGATCATCCTCCGCCATTTCCACCAACTCCAGCACGATGCCATCACCGAACCTAGCTTCCCTTCACCCCCCAGCGGCATTCCACAGGGATCATTCCCTCCAGGACACCCTGGTCCACTCTTCCATCACCCTCTACACCTCAACCCCCTCCCATGGTACCTTCCCAAGCAAAACGCAGAAGGTGCAACACCTGCCCCTTTACTTCCCCCCTCCTCACCGTCCAAGGGCCCTTTCAAGTGAAGCAGCATTTCACTTGCACTTCCCTCAATTGAGTCTACTGCATTCGCTGCTCCCAATGCAGTTTCCTCTATGTTGAAGAGACCAAACGCAGACTGGGTGACCGCTTTGGGGAACACCTTCGGTCTGTCCGCAAGCATGACCCAGACCTCCCTGTTGATTTCCATTTCAACACTCCACCCTGCTCTCATACCCACGTGTCCATCCTTGGCCTGCTGTAATGTTCCAGTGAAGCTCAGTGCAAACTGGAGGAACAGCACCTCACCTTCCAACAAGGCACTTTATGGCCTTCCGTACTGAATATTGAGTTCAACAACTTTAGATCATGAACTCTCTCCTCCATCCCCACCCCCTTTCTGATCCCCCGTTTTCCCCAATAATTTATATAGATTTTTCTTTTCCCACCTATTGCCATTATTTTTAAATGTATTTCCAATCATTGTTTTATCTCTACCTTTTAGCCTATTTCGATCCCTTTCCCCCACCCCAAACCCACTAGGGCTATCTGTCCCTTGCTCATCCCGCTTTCTACCCTTAATGTCCCCATTAGCACATTTCTTAGCTAATATCACCACCTCTTTATCCTTTTGTCTATGACATCTTTTGGCTATCTCCACCAATCTCCACCTCTTCCAGCTCTACCTGTTCCACCCCACCTTAAACCAGCTTATATTTCATCTCTCTTCTATTTTTCCTTAGTTCTGTTGAAGAGTCATATGGACTCAAAACGTTAAATGTATTCCTCTCCGCAGTTGCTGTCAGACCTGCTGAGTTTTTCCAGGTATTTTTATTTTTGTTTTTGTTTTGGATTTCCAGCATCTGCAGTTTTTTGCTTTTATCCTGTAACAGTTGTTTTGTGACTGAGATGTTTGGCCGCCAACAACCACAACCATCTTCCTTTGTGCTATGTATGACACCAACCAGTGGAGAGTTTTCTCCCAATTTCCATTGACTTCAATTTTTCTAGGGCTCCTTGATGCCATGACTCTGTCAAATGCTGGCTTGATATAAAGGGCAGTCATTCTCACCTTTCTGCATCTCTTCAGCTCTTTTATCCATTTTTTGACCAAGGCTATAATGAAGACAGGAGCCAAGTGGTCGTGGCGAAACCCAAACTGAGCATCATTGAACGGGTTATTGCTGTGGAGGTGCCATTCGATAGCACTATCAACAGCACCTTCCAGCACTTTGATGATAGAGAGGAGGCTGATGGGGCTGTAATTGACCTGATTGTATTTACCCTGCTTTTTGTTGATGGGACATACCTGAAGAATTTTCCACATTGTCGGGTAGATGCTAGTGCTGTAGCTGTACTGGAACAACTTGGCTAGGGCATGGCATAGTTAGTTGTGGAGCACAAGTCTTCAGTTCCATTGCCAGATGTTGTCAGGGCCCATAGCCTTTGCTGTATGCAGTGCCTTCAGCCATTTACTGATATATGGAGTGAATCGGATTGGCTGAAGACTGCTGGGGACCTCAGGTGGAGGCCAAGATGGATCACACACTCGGCACATCTGGCTGAAGATGGTTGCAAATGCTTCAGCCTTGTCTTTTGCACTGATGTACAGGGCTCTCCCATCAACGAAGATGGGGATAGTTGTGGAGCCTCCTCCTCCTGTTTAATTGTCTACCATGTTTTATGACTGGATGTGGCAAGACTGCAGAGTTTAGTTCTGATCCATTGGTCATGAGATCACCTAGCTCCACCTATCACATGCTGCTTTCGCTGTTTGGCATGCAAGTAGTCCTACGTTGTTGCTTCATCAGGTTGACCCCTCATTTTTAGGTATGTCTGGTGTTACAATCTCCATAGAGACTGATAACATTTAAAAAGAAATTCAGATGCCCAATTAACAGGTGAAAGGCTGACACAAGATTTCACCTTTTAAGACATTTACTGTAACAAAAGACTAAAAGCACTCACGACTAAACATTATCCTTATAGGTACCTTTTACTTAAAACTACAGAACAGAATACCGCTTTTTTATTTTTAGCACAACTAAAACCACCTGTCTGTGATAATAAGTGATATTTTAAGGACACCTGAAACTGCCTTCGCCATTGTCTGCAAGTGTGAATATCTTGGACCTTTTTTTCCAGTAAAACAATCTACACTTTCCTTTAATCTTTAGCAGCCCCATCATGGAGTCCTGTTGGAGCTGCTGTCATCCAGGCAAGTGGAGAGTATTCCATCACACTCCTGACTTGTGCGTTGTAGATGGTGGACAGGCTTTTGGGAGTCAGGAAGTGAGTTACTTGCCGTAGAATTCCTAAACTCTGACCTGCTCTTGTAGCCACAGTATTCATGTAACTAGTCCAGCTCAGTTTCTTGTCAGTGCTCACTCCAGAATGTTGATAGTGGGGGATTCAACAATGCTAATGACATCGAATGTCAAGGGGCGATGGTTAGATTCTCACTTGTTGGAGATGGTCATTGCCTGGCACTTCTGTGGTGTAAATGTTATTTGCCACTTGTCCTGCTGATTAGATGGGGCAGGAAGGCGGGGAGAAAAAAAGTGTCTGGGGAAAAGGTGGGGAGGAGTGTCCAGGGAAAGCCCGTTGCTTCTTGAACGAGTTCCTGTACACTGTCATGGAGGCAGAGTGTGCCAGGCGGAACATCCTGATGCTGCAGGATGGCAAGAAGAGGCCACCAAAAGAAGTAGTCCTGGGCAGAGGTGGCAGCCCAGGTCAGCGGGCATGATGTGGTGCACCGCACCTGGATTCAGTGCCATAAAAGGTTTAGTGATCTTCTCTGCTCTGGAAGGTTGAGTACCAATTTGGCATGGTACTGTATGGCGAAGTCTTGAAGGGTGGCAGTCCTTCCTGGCGCTCAGGGATATGTGATTCCGAGTAACAGAAGGCACATATATCTGTGCCTGCTAAGGCTGGGAGATCAGACCAGTAGCCCTGGGTGCATTTAAGGGTCAGGTGCGCAAATATAACCTTCAACCTGATTTCCGGCAGGGTGGGGGGGGGTAGTTTTGCAGTTGAGGGTTGGCTAATCAATGGACCTCTGTCCATACAGGTGGTGGGGTGGCCAACCTGTTCATCCTGACCAAATATGAGGTGGATGCCCTGGAGCTAAGCGCAAGTGTGCACCAAGGTGATCAGATAATGGAGAGGCTGGTGTCCCGGAGGAAGGTAAGAGTTCAGTGGACAGATGAGGGACAGGTGGAGACTGGAAACAATGTAGGGTCCTCTCATCTCAAAAGATAACTTCTGATCAAGAGTCCCCAGTGATCCAGCAATGAAGATGGCACCGTGATGCTGTTGTCCATTGTCTCACCAGGCCGCCTAACATGCACATTCAATATCTGATGCTTGATGCTACTGCTATATTGTCTTCCTCCCTCAGATGCGCCATCTTCCAGAGGCACCCAGGACCCTCAATTGACACTGGAGGAGAAACCACACACACATACACCTGCATCACACCCTCTCTCACTGCCAGGCACCAGGTCAGATACAAGGATGTCAGTGGGCTGTTGTTCATCGGCTCAGGTGGCTGTGCACTCTGGGGAGGTCACAGCATACTCGCATGAGGAGCTAGAGGAGGCAGAATGCCCATGGCGCCAGCTGTTGGAGGGTTGCTGGAGACCAGGATGATAATGAGCCACTGGAGTCGTCCATCAGTTAGCAGATGCTGGATACCCAGCAGAATGTGTAGGAAGATCTGGCAGAGACCCCTGAGGAATTGTGTGCCATGGTCTCTGTCATGGAGAAGTACTTGAGGAGCTTGAGCACTGCGTTGACCCTGGACACCGAGCGCACAGCCTCCTCCATTGACAGATCGGTGACTCTCATCAAGAGGCAGCTCCAGGAACAGATTCAGGGGTTCCTGAGGTCACGCTCGGACCTGCACTCCCATGCACCGGCAGTGCCCGCTGCCAGTGTGAGAGATGGATGAGGCACCTAGTCTCTCTGCTAGGTGCCCGTCCATCAGTGGTGAGCAGGGAGATCGAGACGTCCCTCACACTGGCGGACGAGCTGCCTGTCGTCTCTGTGTGCTTCTTCCATGGCGTTCCGGATGAGGGCAGCAGCCCCTCTGCCAGTGACTGTGGCATTTTTTTAAGGCCGCAACGACTGATGAGTGCCCAGCCATGTTGCTGGTTGCATCCTCCCAGGCAGAGCCTGCTCAGGCCCCATTGGCCAGAGGACAACTGCCAAGGTTATCTGGCTGACATGACAGCAGAATCAGCAATCTGCGTCCAGTGCCATTGCCAGCGAGGGGAGAGCACCAGGACGTAGCACTTGCAAGCGTAGGTTTAAGGCACCGTGAGCACAGGATGGGATTATCACAGATGACATTCTTTCATTTCATCATTGTTACATATTGTTTTTGTGTGACAGTAGCAACAAAATTTTATTATTTTCCTTTTATGCAACTCTGGAAAAGATATAAATCTAGATTTTGTTTCAACGCCCTGAGTGTCATTCATGTTTTCCATAGGTGCAGCCTGATCAGTGCCTTAGGATAAACGGCTTTATTACAGAGATTGCGAGGCGACATTAGGGTCATGGGATTTCCTCCTCAGAAATGTGTGTGAAGGAAGCGGCGCCCTTGTTATGAGAACAAAGCCATGTCTTGGCAGCCTGGTTGAAGGTGCATTGAATGAAGGCCTCCCTGATGGCCCTGCCTCCCTGAAGGTTCTTAAGTCTGCCTCCATGTCCTCACCCTGTGCCTGCACAAGGTTTCTCATCAGGTCCATCAGTAGAGTCTTCCTCTGAGGCCTGTGGAGCTGCGTCACTATCCTCATCCTCCGGTGGGTCCCCCCTTGCCAGTACCAATTAGTGCAGAGGCAGCAGACAACAATGAAAAGCGACACAAGCTCCGGAGGAAAGTGCAAGGCACCCCCAATCAGTCCAGCCAGCGGAACCTCATCTTCAGCAGCCCAATGGCCCTCTCAACCATCACCCTTGTGGAGGCATTACTCCTATTGTACCTCTATCATCCAGCAGCCAACCATGCAGCCAGACTGGAGCCATGAACAGTCTTGACACCTGGGAGTGCCACAGGATGTATGCGTCATGGGAGCGGCCAGACTTGCAGAATCAGGGTCTTGTGGTCACGTACTATCTACACATTCATGGAGTGGTAACCCTTTCTATTCACGAAGGCACCCAGCTGACCCGCTGACACCTTGATGGCCATATGAGTTCAGTCTATGGAACCCAGCAATAGCTCCAAAGCCTCTGATTCACTCAGCCTGGCTGGCTTGGTCTGTCCGGTAATGAATGAATGTGAAGACATAACTGGACAGTGAGTCAGTGACGAACCTGACACAACTGTGGACAGCTGATTGGGACACTCCACACAGATGCCCCACTGACTCCTAGAAAGCTCCAGAAGCAAAAAAATTGAGGGCTACTGTGACCTCCAGAGCCACTGGCATTGGGTGCCCACCCAAACAGTTAGAGGCGATCTACGGACAAATCACCTGGCATATTGATGTCATGGTGTCCCTAGAGAGGCAGAGCCTCCTGCGGCACTGGACCTCAGACATGTTGAGGTAGCTGGATCGTTGCATGTACATTCTGGCAGCAGTATAGTAGTGTCTTCTGTGGTCCCTTCCGCCTTGCTCTCCCTGCATCCCCTGTGCCTGCTCCTCTCCTCCCACAGGTCTGTCCCTGTGACGCTGCCTGCAGACACCTGGCCTCCTCTCCCTCCTTCACCTCTCTTCCTCCTCAGAGGAGGTCCCCCAGTGGAGTACACAATCCACATCTGCTGAAATGCAGATGACACTGTCCCGTGCACTGAAGGCTGCACTCGGCAGAAACACTCCAAGAGAGTCCTCAAAACAAGAGAATCCTCAAAACAAATCTAACAAAGCAAAAACTTCAGAAGAAACCACAGGAAAAGAGTCTGAAATCTCAGCAAACAAGCAGCAGCAAACTCTCACCTGAACTCCTAACAACTCATGCAGGCAATGCTCTGCTCCCTTTTTATCCCACTATTGGATAAGAAAAGTGAAAAAACGAGTTGGCCGCCCATCTGTGTTGCCCATGTGATGAGTGCAAAATCTCACAGGCAATGTAAAATTGCCTTCAATTGCACTTTTAATTGCCTTAAGTGGCTGATTAATTGTTGGCGGGCTTCTGAGTCCCGCATACACCCACCAACCAAAATATCGCGCGAGTGGACGATGACATCGGATGCGCACCCAATGGCTTCTCATGAGATTTAACACTCTTCTGGGTCGGGCGTGCGCCTGCTATTAACACGTAAAATTCTTGCTGGGGTATTTTTTGGAGTTTGTATTTTCTGTTCTCACTGAGAAGTTTGTACTTTCTTCAGTGTTCCAGGTTGTTTGAAATGCTAAGTATTAGATTAAGAGTTTAATGGCACAAGCTGGGACAGAACATAAAAGTACAATGCCCCTGCACTTATTGTTTACTGATACTCCTTCATGTGTTCATTAAAATTTCGAAAATGATTTACAAAACCAGTCATTTCATACTGTTTTTTTTCTGACCTGGAAATTCACCAGCATCTGCCAAACTGCAAGTTTTCCTCACCAAAGAAATTAATAGTAATATTGAGATTTGGAACTATGAAACTTTGTGGATTTAAGGCAGATCAATTTAAGCCAGTTGTACAGTAACACCAGAATAATACATTACTGTTAACATGGTGTAATGTTTCTATTGTTACAAAGTTCTATATCATCCTAATTACTGGGAACAGTGCCTTGGATGGTCCCTTCATTTGAGAAATATTTTCGGATTTTCAGTTCATGCGTAAAAGGGGCATGATAAATATGAAGCACTCTAGTTTGTGAGTAGAATCCCCTCACAGTAGTACAATGCTCAACTTATGTAGAGCGCTTTTTACTGTATTGTTATGGCATCTTCCGCACCATCAGTCCTCATTTGTGTTTCTGAGTGAGATTTTTCATTTAGATAATTAATGTTGAAACTGGGATAGGTTATAAATGTATGCTCTTCTTGCAATTACTAATGCATAAATTGAGACTGAGCAATTTAATTTCCGTTTGGGCCTTCATCATGAACTGCTGCAGGCAAAGCGAAGTTTTTTTCCAACCCATCCCCTTAAACCAAGTCTACTTTTCAGTCTTGTGCCTCTATCACCCTCATGCAAAGTTCACTTCTATCCAGAGTGAATATCCTATTTTTCCTTGAAAAATGGTGATTTGTGCAGAAAGACTTGCCCCTCCTCCCCACCACTAGCCTTTTATCATCCAACTGGCTTGTAAGTGAGCTCAGACAGTATACTGTTTGACAAATTGCAAAGGAGCCTGATCCTATCTGTCCTTAAAATTCAGGCACATGTACTTTCCAGCAGGGCTTACTTGGGATAAGGATCAGGCACTAAGTAGCTCCATTCTCCCCGCATCTGCAGTTACCTGTAGCCGTAGTACCCTTATTACCCTGGCTAAATCTATCTAAATTAGAATAAAACACAGGAATTTAATGAGAAATCTGCTTAGTCTATAATTGGCACATTAGACATTTACCCTTTAACTGTTGATGAATCTTTATCCCATGCCTACTTACTTTTAGGTTGTCATTTGGACATAAAATTGGAGGTCTACTTTAAGAACATAAGAACATTGCGAGAAATTGAAGGAGGAGTGGACTATTCAGCCACCCAAGCCTGCTCTGCCATTTGACACGACCATGGCTAATCATCTACCTCTGTTTACCTGCCTGCTGCCCATATTCGTTGATTCTCTGAGAGACCAAAGACCTATCAATCTCAGTTTTGAATATACTCATGATGGACCATCCACAACAATGTGGGATAAACAAATTCAAAGATTCACAACCCACTGAGTAAATAAATTTCTTCTCATCTCAATTATTGATCCCCTGTCCTGAGACTGTTTCCACATGTTCTCGATCCCCAAACCAGGGGAAGCAATCTCTTGGTGTCTGTCCTGTCAAGCCCCTTTAGAATTTTGTATGTTTCAATTAGATCATCTCTCATTTTTCTGGACTCCAGAGTATAGACCAACTTTACTCAGCCTTTCTTCATAAGACAGTCCTCTCATTCCAGGGACAAATCCAATCGACATTTGCTGTATTGCTCCAATGCAAGTATATCCTTCCTTAGATATGCAGACATGTTCTTATGTAAAACGACACACAGTGCTCCAGGGGTCTCATCAAAGCCCTTATAATAAGACTTCCTTATTCTTGTACATAAATCCACTTACAATAAAGACCCAATATTCCATTTGCCTTCCTAATTGCTTACTGTATCTGCATGCTAACTCCTAGTGTGAGTACACTCACGTCACTCTAAAGATCACATAAAATGTTCACACCCTTTAAAAAATACTGTTTTTCTATTTTAGTACCAAAGTGAAAACCTCACACTTCCCCACACTATACTCCATCTGTCACCTTGTTGCCCACACACTTAACCTGTCCGTTTGCTTTGCAGCCTCTTTGTATCCTCCTCACAGCTGGCATTCCCAGCAAACTGTATTGTTAGCAAATCTTGATACATTATTCATGTTGTGTTCGTCTTAAGTCATTGATATAGATGGTTATTAGCTGAGGCCCTAGCTGATCCTTGCAGACCTCCACCAGTTAGATTCCCAACTTGAAAATGCTCCATTTATCCCTCTTTTTGCTTCCTGTGCAGGAACCAATCCTCCATCCATGCTAATATATAACCCCCAATTCCATGGGCCCTTAGCTTGTGTGTGGCATCTTATTGAATGCCTTTTGGAAATACAAATATTTTTTAAAAATTCTTTAATGGGATGTGGGCATCATTGGCAAGGCCAGTATTTGTTGCCCATCTCTAATTTCCCTTGAGAAGTTATCAGTGACCTGCCTTGAACTACTACAGTTCAATTGGTGCGGGTACTCACTGTGCTATTGATAAAGAGATTCGGGATTTTGTTCCAGGGACAGTGCATGAGCGGTCATATAGTTCCAAGTTAGGATGGTACGTGGCTTGGAGGGGAATTTGCAGGTAGTGGTGTTCTCATGCATCCACTATGCATGTCCTTCTAGGTGGCAGAGGTCACAGGTTTGGAAGGAGCATTGCTGAGATACTGCATCTTGTAGATTGTATACACTGTCGCCACTGTGCTTCGGAGATGGAAGGAGTGAATGTTTAAGTTGGTGGACGGCATGTTGATCAAGTGGACTGCCTTGGTGCATCCTGGATGATGTCGATTTTCTTGAGTGTCGTTGGAACCATACTCATCCAAGCAAGTGGACAGTATTCTCTCAAACTCCTGACTTGTGTCTTTTAGATGGTGGATGGCCTTGGGGAGTCAGAAGGTGTGTTACTCACCTCAGAATTCCCAGTCTCTCACCTGCTTTTGTAACCACAGTATTTATACGGTCCGTCCAGTTTAGTTTCTGGTCAATGGTAACCCCGAAGATGTTGATAATGGGGGATTCTTCGAATGTCATGGGGATATGGTTATATTCTCTCTTGTTGGAGATAGTCATTGCCTGGCACTTGCATGGTGCAAATGTTTCTTGCCATTTAACAACCCAAGCCTGAATGTTGTCCTGGTCTCGCATATATACACAGATTGCTTCAGTGTATGAGGAGCTACAAATAGTACTGAACTTTGTGCAATCACCAGTGAACATCCCCACTTCTGACCTTATGATGGAGGGAAGGTCATTGATGAAGCAGCTGAGGAACTTCTTCAGCAATGCACTAAACTAAGATGATTGGCCACCAACAACGACCTTTGTGCTATGGCCAACCAGTGGTGAGTTTTCCATAAGCTTCAATTTTGCTAGGGCTCCTTGGTGCCACACTCCATCAAATGCTTCCTTAATGTCAGGACACTCACTCTCACCACCCCCCTCTTCAGTTCTGCTCTTTTGTCCATGTTTGGACCAAGGCTATAATGAGGTTGGTAGCCAAGTGCCCCTGGCGGAACCAATCTGAGCGTCAGTGAGGAGGTCATCATTGCGTAAGTGCCATTTGATAGCGCTGTCAATGACACCTTCCATCACTTTGCTTATGATCAAGAGGAGGCTGATGGAGCCATAATTGCCAGTTTGAATTTGTGCTGCTTTTTGTGGACAGGACATACATAGGCAGTTTTCCACATTGTTGGGTAGTTGCCAGTGCTATAGATGCATTGGAACAGCATGGCTAGTTCTGAAGCTCAAATCTTCAGTACTATTGCCGGGTTGTTGTCAGGGCCTGTAGACTTTGCAGTATCCAATGCCTTCAGCCGTTTCTTGACATCATGTCGATTGAATCATATTGGCTGAACATTGATATCTATGATGCTGGGACTTCAGGAGGAGGCTGAGATGGATCATACCCTTAGCAGTTCTGGCTGAAGATGGTTGCAAATGCTTCAGTCTTGTCTTTTGCACTGATGTGCTGGACTCCCCCATTGTTGAGGAAGGGGCTGTTTGTGGAGCTTCCTCCCCCTGTTAGTTGTTTAATTGTCCACTACCATTCATGTCTGAATGTTGCAGGACTGCAGAGCTTTGATCTCCTCCATTGGTTGTGGGATTACTTAGCTCCATCTAGTATGTACTGCCTCCAATGATTAAAGTGCAAGTTATCCTGTGGTAGCTTTGTCGGATTGATACCACATTTTTAGTATGCCTGTTGCTGCTCTGGCTCTTCATTGAACCAGAGTTGATCCTTTGGCTTGATGGTAATGGTTGAGTGAGAGATATGGTGGACCATAAGGTTACAGATTGTGGTGGAATATAATGCTGATGCTGCTGATGACCCATAGTGCCTCATGGATGTCCAATTTTGAGCTGTTAGATCTGTTCTCTACCTGCCGCAATTTCGAGTGTCCATGATAGTATAGGTTTAAGTAACCACTGCACAGTCCTTGTGAAGACAAAGTGCATGTTAAGGCTTCCTTAATAATAAATTCTGGCATTTTTCCAACGATTGATGTCAGGCTAACTCGCCCGTAGATCTCCCTCTTTTCTCTCTCCCTCCTTTCTTGAATAGCGGTGTTACATTTGCTAACTTCCAATCCACTGGGACCATATAGGGTCTAGTGAATTTTGGAAAATTATAACCAATGCATCCACTATGTTTGCAGCTACCTTTTTTAAAACTCTAGGATGTAGGCCATCAGGTCATGTGGGGATTTGTCATACTTTAGTCCTTTAAGATTTTCTAGTATTTTTTCTCTGCTGATATTAATTACCTTAAGTTCCTCACTCTTTTGAGCTAATTTGTTACATTCTGTCTTCTACTATGAAGACAGACACAAGATATTTGTTCAACATCTCTTTCATTTCCTCATTCCCCATAATTTCTCCTGTCTCTGAAGGGACTAGTGTTTACTTTTACCACTCTATTTTGTGTAAACTCTTAAAAGCTCTTACAATCTGATTTTATATTCCTGGCTAGTTTACTCTCATATTCTATTTTTTCCATTTTCATCAACTTCTTGGTGGCCCCATTTGCTGGTTTCTAAGATATTTCCAATTCTCAGACTTATTACTATTCTTTGCAACCTCATAAGCCTCTTTTATTCTAATACCATTCCATACGTAACTTCCCTATTAAACTACAGATGGATCTTTCTTGTTGAACTTTGTTTTTTAATGGAATGTTTTTATTGAACATTTTGAATAATTTCTTTCAATGTTTCCCACTGTTTATTTACCGCCACATTTTAAAATCTATTCACCCTATTAACTCTAGTCTTGCCTCACAACTACGTAATTGGCTTTGTTTAAGTTTAACTGCTAGTAATTTGTCTCGTCTTACTTCAGTTATCTTTTATAGAACTGACAGCCTGCCCAAATCACTTGAGGGCTGTTGAGAATTGGTTTTACCATGGAGCAAGTCACTGTCATCACTTTGCATGGGTTATGATATCCTGCAACCAATTGTGAGTGATGGAATTTCCTATTACGACTGTGGTATTCCATCATTGGGCTGAAATGGGGATTTTGTAAAACACTGATGCTGCTTGTAATTTACTTTGTAATATCAGATTGTAGGTATCTTTTTTAAATGGACATGCTGAGGCCCATTAGTTCATGTGTCCTGGAATACAAATGTGTTTAGGCTAATGAGTTTAAAATAGATGCATAAAATCATGAACCCTCTGGTAACGTATGAACTGAATTGTGTGGCTTGAAACTCTCATTTGAAGAATGTGTGACTTTTAATTTATCATCAGCAATTTTAATACTGTTTCAGTAATTCAACAGGAATTGAAATAAGTGGAAAAAGTTGCTTGGTTTGGAGAAAGAGAAAGGATATACTTTACTTTCAATACTCATCCTCCCCACCCAAAAAAAAAATTGTCCAAGGATAGAGTAAATCCATTAATGCATCTTACCTTTCATCATGATTCATTACTGGGCCCCTGATCTTTATCTTGGCCCCAAATGCTGACTGTAGTATTGTACGATTTCAAAAGAAGTCCCAAATAGGGCTACAAGGCAAGCAATTGAAGATGGATCCCTTAACTACTTTTTGACAGGGGTAATAGAAATGAATACTTTCCAGTAAGTATGGTGATTTTTTAAAAAAACCATTCATATAATGACCAACCAGCTATTCATCCTTTGTTGATGAAATAGTTTGTTGATGCTTGACTATTTGGGAATCTGTTCCAGAAATCAGTGAGAAAATAAATTATTCTAGAATATTGTCTGCAAGATATGATAGAAGTTTGATGTACATTATCCACAGAAACGAATATGATTGAGTAGACTTGCAGTTCAGAAAGGATTTTATAAGTCTTGACAGAGACAGTAAAGTGGGGAATTTGAAGTAACATGGAATGCATGACATTTCCTTTGCACTGTGGCAAAACTTTTAATACGTTCATGGCTGAATCAGGAGAATGAATTTGAAAATGGCCAACAAAGGTTATTTTAGATAATTGTCCACTACAAGAAAGGAGGGAATGGAGACAAACAAATCTAATAAAGAGAATTATAAATGGGTATATCTATATGGATGATATGGATGCCTTTTGTGGAAAATCTAATAGAAGAGCTAGAGGATATTATTCAAAATGAAAGAAGCCACAAACTAAAAGTCTAGGTTGCAATTTCCACAACACTTCCATGTTAATGTCAAATGGTTTTGAATGGATAAATGCACAAATAGCAGTTTATCTCGGAGGCACAAAAACCCTGAGGTGAAAGGCACCTTACTCCACGAACAGAAATCACTCGAGTACAGTATAAAGCTAGCGTTAGAGTAAATTTAACACCTGATGCTGAGTTGAAGGATTTACAATTAGACCAATTTCTGAAGCAAACAGAAGTGAAATGATGTGAATCTTTGGGAAAAGCTGAAAACTGGTCAAATCAGGTCATGCACCTGGAAGGTACTTGATGGCCATTTCTCAATCTTGTATTCCTGCTTTAGATTTTTACTGAACAAAGTCTTTTCCATCTTCCCTCCTCTTTTCCTACCACCCTCCCAGCCCCAGCAAAAGGTTTCTCTTCTATGCTACACTGAGATTATTTCAAAACGAGCCACTGATTTTGTGACTCAGATGATGGATCATTGGATGAATTTTAGCAACAGAGCAGTGTCCTGTAGTCATGGCAGGTGTTCCAGATTTAGCTCTTGTGTATGGTACAACAGTGGTGCATTTTTAGTTTCTGCTGCCCATATCCTAATTCGTACAAGCGTCATCTACACATCACCCCTATCGTCGCTGACCAATATAGGCTCCTATCCAAGCAACACTTGGATTTTAAAAATCTTCTTCATCTTTTTCAAATCCCGCTATAGTCTTGACCCTCCCTATCTCTGTAACCTTCTCTAACTCTGTGATCCTTCAAGACTGTGTTAATGAATTTTAACGTCTCCTACAACTCCAGTTTACTTTACTCCACTATTGGCAGCCATGACATAAGCTCTAGGCCTGAATTTCTTGCCTGAATTTCTCTGCTTCTACCTCTCTCATCTCTTAAGCTGTTTCTTTAAAATCTAACTCTTTGACCAAGCTTTTGCCACCTGCCCTATTATCTGCTTATGTAGTTTGGTGTCAGATTATGCCTGTTAACTCCTGTGCAGCACCTTGAGAAGCCTTTCTCCATTAAAGGCATGATATAATTGTAAGCTACTGGTAGATGACCAACTTTTGATAGTTTCTGTTGTAGCATCTCAGCAATGGCCCTGAATCGTAAGCACAGCCATAACCTGTAGCAAGAACAGCAGCTTTCCTGCATGCAATAAGACCTGAACAACATTCAGGCTTGGGCTGATAAGTGGCAAATAACATTCACACCAAACAAATGCCAGGCAATCACCATCTCTGAAATGAAAGTGCCTTTCTGCCCCCAATTGTCTCCAATGGACCATCTACATAAATACTGTGGCTTCTGTGGAGAGTAACATACTTCCTAACTACCCAAAGCCTTCCCACAGGCACAGTCAGGAGTGTATTGGAATGTTATCCAATTGCCCTATGAGTACAGTTCTGGAGAAGTTCAACATCAACCAGGACATTTGATTGGAACCCAATCCACCACCTTAACATTCACTCTTCCACCGATGCACTTTGGTTGCTGTGTTTAACATCTATAAGCTGTAGCTTAGCAAATCACCAAGACAGCACCATCCAAACTTGTGATCTCTACCACATAGTATTTATAAAGTGCCTTTACTGCAACAAGCCACCCCAACGCGCAGGAGCATTATAAAGCAAATTGTGAAGCTGAGCCACATAGGAGATATTAAGGAAGGTGACCAAAAGTTTGCCAAAGAGGTAGGTTTTAAAGAGCATTTTAAAGGAAGAAAGTGAGGTGGAGAGGGGGAAAGGTTTCATGGAGGGAATTCCAGAGCTTAGGACTCAGACAACTGAAGTATGGCTACCAATGGTGGAGTGATTAAAATTGGGAATGCATAAAAACCAGAATTGGAGGAGCACAGATATCTTGGAGGGTTGTGGAACTGGAAGTGATTACAGCAATAGGGAGCAGCAAAAGCTTGGAGAGATTTGAAAACCAGGATGAGAGTTTTAAGATTGAGACATTGCTAATCAGGAGCCAATTTAAATCCCCGAACATTCACCCCGATGGGTGAATGGAACTTGGTGCAAGTTAGGATACGGTGACAAAGGTGAAGCATTATTTCTTTAAAATCCTACTCTTTGACCAAGCTTTTGATTGCATATAGCAATAACATTCAGTCATGCTGCATGGAAGTCTCTTGGAGGCAGTTCAGCACCACACGCAATGCTGTTTATTTTTGTATTAGAGTAACTATTTTTATCTGGTCCAAAGTTTAAAAACAAATATGTGCGCAAGCATGAGCAGGGATGGAACTCCTACCCTTTTCTGTTTCATGCATGCTTGGTCTGACCTGTTAGATTCATGTGCACATTCATTTAAAATCTTTCTACCAGGTGTTCATTTTTCAGAATTGCTAAATAACCAGAGTAACTCCAGCAACTTGATGACCTGGCTTAAAATTGGACCGATGTTCACCCTACTCCTCATTGTCATTTCCCAAAGCACACAACCAAATAGCAGATACGTTCACACGGAATCTGAGAAATTCAAACTCATGCAAACATTGTCCCAATGTTTGTTGTTATTTTCTTCCCTTAGTTTTATCATGAAAGATATGATGCTGATTGGGGAGAAGTGATCAACCAGAGGAGATTAATAAAGTTACATATATATTCCTTGTATATTATTGATACCATATTAATTTCACAAACTGGGCATCTGTGACCGAGAAGGGGGACTTTGGGGAGGGGAGGAAATCAATTTTGTATTTAGCTTTTCACTTTGTACTCAAAATGGCAGCCAAGTGCAGGTGATCTTTAATAATCTATTTGCCTGGAATCATAGCATCATTGAAACTTAAGTACAGAAAGAGACCATTTACCCTGGAATGCCTGTGCTGGATGTTTGAAAGATCAGCCATGCTTAGTCACAAATCCCTGCTTTTTGTCCATAAACCTTGGGATGCCACAGCTGGACATTTGAAAGATCAGTCATGCTTAATCACAACCCCTGCTTTTTGTCCATGACCCTCAAGTACCTGTCCAATTCTCTTAAAATTATTTATAGAATAAGCTACCACCAACTTTTGAGATAGAGCAAGATACTGTGGATGCCGGAGATCTGAAATAAAAACAAAGTGCTCAAAGAACTCAGCAGCTCTGGCAGCATCTGTGGAGAGAGAAACAGAGTTAATGTTTCAAGTCTAATATGACTCTTCTTCAGAACTATACATTTCAGATTGAGCATTGCAGACCCTGATAACTGAGTGAAGGTAAGTCTCCTTATCTCCCGTTCACATCCTTTTCCAATGACTGAAGTTCTATGATCTCTAGTTATTGACATTTTGCTTGAGGTAACAACCTTATTCGATAACCGCTATTAAAAGCCCTTCATAAACATGCAAACCTCTATTAGGCTACCTCTTAACCTTCTATGGCCAGGATATTGAGGTCGGTGAGCGGGGGGCGGGGTTCCCAAAGTCGCCCTGTACCATTTCAATTTTCAGGTCGGCAGGGGTGCAGCCGAATCAGTTGTGCACCCACCGACCTGTCAACGACTTATTGAGGCCATTTAAAAAGTACTTCAAGTAATTAATGGACCTGCCCATCTAACCTGGTGGGCTTCAGAAAAGCATGAAACCTCATCCACGGATGCCATGAGGTTTCATGAGGGTTTTTAAAAATTTAATAAAAGTTGGATTAAAAGTGATGGCCATGTCCCAACTCACAATAGTGTCACATGAGGGGACATGTCAGGGAAATGTTGTTTTTGTGCAGTTACTCTTTTTAAATTTGGCGCTGATCTCCCTGAGGCAGCACTTAGCCTCAGGGAGATCATTGTGCTCTTTCACAGGCATGCGCGAAAGAGTGCACACCCGGCTGAGAGAATCCGCCCCCGCCCACACAGGGAGCGCATAGTGCTTCCTGGCGGATGTCATGCTGGGTGGGCCTTAATTGGCCTGCCCATGTAAAATGGCGGCGCACCCCCAATCGGGGGCGCTGATCAGAGGTGCGCCTGCACACGCCCGCTCTTGCACTTCCCTATGTTCCAAAGAGAACAGCTCTAACTTTTCTGACCTCACATAACTGATGTCCCTCTTCCCTGATTTTTTGTATTCATTCATTGGATGTGAGCATCAGTGGCAAAGCCAGCATTTATTGCCCATCTTCAATTGCCCTTGAGAAGGTGGTGGTGAACTGCCTTCTTGAACTGCTGCAGTCCATTTAATGTGGGTACACCCACAGTTCTGTTAGGGAGGCAATTTTAGGACTTTAACCCAGCAACAATGAAGGAATGGTAATATATTTCTAAGTCAGGACGGTGAGTGGCTTGAAGGTTAACTGCCAGATGGTGGTATTCCCATGCATCTGCTGCCCTTGTCATTCCAGATGATAGCTGCCGTGGGTCTGGAAGGTGCTGTCTAAGGAGCCTTGGTGAGTTCCTCCAGTGCATCTTGTAAATGATACACACTACTGCCACTGTGCGTCAGTGGTGGAAGGAGTGAATATTTGTGGATAGGGTACCAATCAATTGGGCTGCTTTGTCTTGGATGGTGTCAAGCTTCTTAAGTGTTGTTGGAGCTGCACTCATCCAGGCAAGTGGAGAGTTTTCCATCACACCCCTGACTTGTGCCTTGTAGATGGTGGACAGGTTTTGGGGAGTCAGGAGGTGAGTTACCCTACATAGAATTCCCAGCCTCTGACCTGCTCTTGTAGCCCAATATTTACATGGCTGGCCCTGTTCAGTTTCTAGTCAATGGAAACCCTCAGGATGTTGATAGTGGGGACTCAGCAATAGTAATGTCATTGAATGTCAAGGAGCGATGGTTGGATTCTCTCTTGTTGGAGTTGGTCACTGCCTGGCACTTGTGTGGCATGAATGTTTCTTGGCGCTTGTCAGCCCAAACCTGAACATTGTCCAGGTCTTGCTGCATTTGGACATGGACTACTTCAGTATCTCAGAAGTCATGAGTGGTGCTGAATATCGTGCAATCAGCAAAAATCCCCACTTCTGACCTTATGATGGAAGTAAGGTCATTGATGAAGCAGGTTGGCCCTAGGACACTACCCTGAGGAACTCCTGCAGCAATTCCCTGGAACTGAGATGATTGACCTCCAACAACCACAGTCATCTTCCTTTGTGCTAGGTATGACTCCAACTGACAGAGAGTTTTCCCCTTGATTCCCATTGACTCCAGTTTCTCGGGCTCCTTGATGCCACACTCAGTCAAATGCAACCTTGATGTCAAGGGCAGTCAGTCACTCTCACTCCACCTCTGGAGTTCAGCTCTTTTGTCCATGTTTGAATCAAGGCTGTAATGAGGTCAGGAGCTGAGTGATCCTGGTGGAGCAAACTGAGCGTCAGTGAGCAGGATTTTTCTAAGCAAGTGCCGCTTGATAGCAGTGTTGATGACCCGTGATGGAGAGTAACTGATGTGGATTATGTGGATAGCATGTTTAGAGAGGTGGTCACACCACAACTAAGAAGTACAAAGGTAGAGAGGGAATTGGTGACTGCCAGAGTATCTAAGAGAAAGAGGCTGGTAGTGCAGGAATCTCCTGGGGCTATCTCATTCTCTAACCGCTTTTCCATTTTGAATACTGGTGAGCGAGATGGTTCCTCAGAGGACTGTAGCAAGAGCTAAGTATGTGGCACCACAGGTGACTCAGTTGTACAGGAGGGTAGGAGGAGGAGTGGAAGTGCTATAGTAGTAAAGGATTCCATAGTTCGGGGAGCAGACATGTGGTTCTGCGGCCATAGATGTGACTCCAGGATGGTATGCTGCCTCCTTGGTGCCAGGGTCAAGGACGTCACGGAGCAGCTGCAGGACTTTCTTTTGGGAGAGGGTGAACAGCCAGAGGTCATGGTCCACATTGGGACCAATGACATAGGTAGGAAAAGGAATGAGATTCTGAAAGCAGATTTTAAGGAGTTAGGAAGGGAATTACAAAGCAGGACCTCAAGAGCAGTAATTTCAGGATTACTCCCAGTGCCATGTGCTAATGAACATAATAATAGGAATTCTGAGCAGTTCAACACTTGGCTAGCGAAATGAGGTAGATGGTTGAGCTTTAGGTTTCTGAGGCATTGGAACGGTTCTGGGGCAGGTGGGACCTGTACAAGAAGGACGGGTTACACCTTAACAGGACTGGGACCAGTGTCCTCACAGGAAGGTTTGCTAGTGCTGTTGGGGAGAGTTTAAACTAGATTGGCAGGGGGATGGGAACCTAGGGGGAAATTCAGAGTACAGAGGAGAAAAACTGGCAGCGGGAAGTAGTGATGTATCAACTGATAATGAGGATATATCAGAGAGTTGCATCAAGGTAGATAGAAAACTTGGAAAGTTTGATAGAATTAGATTGGGCAAACAATATGTCATCAGATG
Source organism: Carcharodon carcharias (assembly GCF_017639515.1). Taxonomy (NCBI): domain Eukaryota; kingdom Metazoa; phylum Chordata; class Chondrichthyes; order Lamniformes; family Lamnidae; genus Carcharodon; species Carcharodon carcharias. The sequence continues at coordinate 137,706,249 of NC_054468.1, read as the reverse complement.
GGGTCAGAATAAGCGGGAAAGTAAAAAAGCCTAAATCAGGGCTAATGTGCATGTATGTGAATGCACGGAGTGGGGTTAATAAGATTGGTGAACTGCAGGCATAGATTGACAAATGAAATTATTATATTACTGCTATAACAGAGACCTGGCTCAAAGAATGGCAGCAAGGTGTTTAGGAGAGACAGGAAAGGAAGAAAGGTGGGGTAGGGGAATGGCAATATTGGTTAAAGATGGCATTACAGTGCTGGAGAGAGAGGATGTTTCAGAGGGGTTGGGGACAGAATTTCTCTGGCTAGAGGTAAGGAATGGGAAAGGTGCAATAACATTGATGGTCTATAAACTACACCAATCAACTAGTGGAAGGAATGTGGAGAAACATATTTGCAAAGAAACTACAGAGCGGTGCAAGAGTTATAGATTAATCATAATAGGAGAATTCAATTAACCAAATATAGATACAGGGATAGGAATAATATAAAAGGAAAAGAGGGGCAAGAGTTCCTGGAATGTGTTCAAGATAATTTTCTCCAGCAGTATGTTTCTGGACCAACAAGAGGACATGCACTTTTGGACCTGATTTTGGGGAATGAGTTGGCCCAAGCGGGTCAAATATGAGTGGGAGAGCCTCAAGGGGATAGTGACCATGGTATCATAAGGTTTAGGTTAATAATGGAAAAGGACAGTGAACAATCCAGAGCAGGGATAATTAATTGGGGGAAAGCCAACTTCGATGAGATGAGAATGCATCTGAGTCGAGTGAGTTGGAATCAGGTGTTGGCAGAAAAGACAATGGCTGAACAATGGGCCACCTCCAAAGAAAAGGTATTGCAGGCAATGTCGAGATATGTTCCCTTGAAGTGGAAAGGTAGGACAAGTAAATCCAGAGCACCCTGGATGACAAGACAGATAGAGGTAAAGATGAAAGGGAAGAAGTGTGCGTATGACAGATGCCAGGTAGAAAATACAATGGAGAGTCAGGCTGAATATAGAAAAACCAGAGGGGAAGTAAAGAGACTAATAAGAAAAGTAAGAGAGAATGAAAAGAGGCTGGCAGCAAACATAAAAGGGAATCCCAAGGTCTTTTATAAGCATGTAAATAATAAAAGGGTGGTAAAAGAAAGAATAGGGCCGATAAGGGACAATAAAGGGGACTTGCATGTGGAGGCTGGAGAAATATTGGAGGTGTTGAACGAGTACTTTGCATCTGCCTTTACAGAGGAAGAACTTGCTACCCAGGCCGAGGTGAGAGAGCAGGTAACTGGTATACTAGAAGAGCTTACAATCAAGAGGAAGGAGTTGTTGGAAAAGCTATCTTTACTTAAAATAGATAAGGTACCAGGACCGGATGAGATGCATCCAAGGGTACTTAGGAAAGTGAGAGTGGAAATTGCAGAAGCATGAGTGATAATCTTCCAGTCTTCCTTAGACACAGAGGAAGTGCCAGAGGACTGGAGAACTGCAAATATTACACCCTTTTTCAAAAAGGGGTGCAAGGATAAAGCTGCCAACTACAGGCCATTCAGTTTGACCTCAGTGGTTGGGAAACTTCTGGAAACTATAGTACGGGATAAAATCAATAATCACTTAGGCAAATGCAGGATAATTAAGGAAAGCTAGCATGGATTCATCAAGGGAAGACAATGCTTAACTCACTTGCTGGAGTTTTTTTGAGGAAGTAACAGAGAAAGCTGATAAAGGGAAACGTTGTTGATGTGTATATGGACTTTCAAAAGGCATTTGATACAGTGCCACATAACAGACTTGTGAGCAAAATTCCTGCCATGGAATAAAAGGGAAAGTAGGCACTTGAATAAGAAATTGGCTGAGTGACAGGAAACAGAGAGTAGTGATAAATGGTTGTATTTCAGATTGAAGGAAGGTTTATAGTGGAGTTCCTCAGGTGTCAGTGTTGGGACCATTGCTCTTCTTGATATATATTAATGACCTAGACTGTGGTGTGCAGGGCTTGATTTCAACATTTGCAGATGATATGAAGATTGGAAATGTTGTCAGTTGTGACAGGGATAGTCTCAAACTTCAGAAGGACATAGACATGTTGGTGGATTGGGCAGACAAGTGGCAGATGAAGTTCAGTGCAGAAAAGTGTGAGGTGATTATTTTGGCAGGAAAGATATGGTGAGACAGTATAAAATAAAGGGAGAACCTCTAAAGGAGGTGCAGGAACAGAGGGACCTCAGTGTATATGTACCTAGGTCATTGAAGATGGCAGGGCGTGTTGAGAGAGCAGTTAATAAAGCATACAGTATCTTAGGCTTAGTTAATAGGGGCATTGAGTGCAAGAGTAAGGTGGTCATGTTGAACTTGTATAAGACACCAGCTAGGCCTCATCTGAAATACTGTGTCTAGTTCTGGGCGCATTACTTGAGGAAGGGTGTGAAAGCATTAGAGAGAATACAAAGGAGATTCACAAGATTGATTCCCGGGATGAAGAACTGTAGCTATGAGGATAGATTGGAGAGGTTAGGACTGTTTTCCTTGGAGAAAAGAAGGCTGAGAGGAGACTTGATAAAGGTATTCAAGATCATGAAGGGTATGGGCAGGGTAAATAGTAAAAAACTATTCGCCCTCAAGAGAACACCAAGAACTAGAGGGCACAGGTTCAAAATAATTGGCAAAAGGAGTAAATGTGGTGTGCGGAAAAATGTTTTCACCCAGAGGGTAGTTGGAGTCTGGAGCAAACTTCCTGAAAGGTGGTGGAGGCAGGTTCGATCGAGGCATTCAAAGGGAATTAGATTGCTACCTGAAAATAGAGAAGGTGCAAGGTTATGTGGATAAGGCAGGGGAGTGGGACTAGGTGGAATACACTTTGAGAGCCAGTGCAGACATGATGGGCCAAATGGCCTGCTTCTGCACTGTAAAGATACTGTGACTTGGATTGGTCCTGCTTTTTGTTGACGGGACATACCTCGGCAATTTTCCACATTGCTGAGTAGATGTCGGCGGTGTAGCTGTACTGGAACAACTTGGCTAGGGGTATGACAAGTTCTGGAGCACAAGTCTTCAGTTCTATTGCTGGAATATGTGAGGGCCCATAGCCTTTGCAGTATCCAGTGCTTTCAGCCATTTCTTGATATCACGTGGAATGAATCAAATTGGCTAAAGATGGGCATCTGTGAGGCTGGGGATCTCTGGAGGAGGCCAAGATGGATCATCCACTCGGCACATGTGGCTGGGGATTGTTGAAAATGCTTCAGCATTATCTTTTGCACTGATGTGTTGCGCACTCCCTCCCCCCATCATTGAGAATGGGGATATTTGTGGAGCTTTCTCCTCCAGTAAGTTGTTTAATTGTCCACCACCATTCCCAACTAGAAGTGGGAGGAATGCAGAGCTTTGATCTGATCCATTGGTTGTGGAGTTGCTTAGTTCTGTCTGTTGCATGCTGCTTACGCTGTTTGACATGTAAATAGTCCTGTGTTATTGCTTCACCATGTTGAGAACTCATTTTTAGGTATGGCTGGTGCTGCTCTTGGCATGCCGATCTGCACTCTTCGTTGAACCCCTGGTTGGTGGTAATGTTAGAGTGGAGGATATGCCATGCCCTGAGGTTGCAGATTGTGTTGCTGCTGATGGCCCACAGTGCCTTATGGATGTCCAATCTTGAGTTGCTAGATTTGTTCAAAATCTAGCCCACGTAAGCCCACGTAGTGCCACACAACACAATGGTCTCTACAAGGTCTGTGTGGCAGTCACTCCTGCCAATGCTGTCATAGTTCTGTGGCAGGTTGGTGAGGATGAGGTCAAGTATGTTTTTCCTTCTCGTTGGTTCCCTCACCACCTGCTGCAGACCCAGTCTAGCAGCTATGTCCTTTAGGACTTAGCCAGCTCGGTCTGTAGCTGTGCTATCGAGCCATTCTTGGTGACGGACATTGAAGTCCCCCAGAGTACATTGTGTGCCCTTGCCACCCTCAGTGCTTCTTCCAAGTAGTAGTCAACATTCATATTTGACCTGATGCCATGAGACTTCATGGGGTTCAGAGTCAATGTTGAGGACTCCCAACTCCCTCCCGACTGTATACCACTGTGCCGCTATCTCTGCTCGGCCTTTCCTGCTGGCGGATGGTAATGGTGGTGTCTGGGACATTTTCTGTAAGGCATGATTCCATGAGCATGACTATGTCAGGCCGTTGCTTGATTAGTCTGTGAGACAGCTCTCCCAATTTTGGCACAATCTCCAAATGTTAGTAAGGAAGACTTTGCAGGGTTGACAAGGCTGAGTTTGCCCTGTCGTTTCCTGTGCTTAAGTTGATACCAAGTGGTCTTTCATTCCTAATAGTGGTTTGATACAACTGAGTGGCTTGCTAGGCCATTTCTTGTAAGTTAGACCAGGTAAGGATGGCAAATTTTCAGATGGGTTTCTTACAACAATAGTTTCATTTGCCTTTTAATTCCAGAATTTTATTGAATTCAAATTTCATCTTCTGAATCTGGGTCCCCAGAACATTACCCTGGGTCTCTGGATTACTAGTCTAGTGACAATACCGCTGTGCCATGTCTCCCTTTACCAGGTAACATCCTGGTAAACTTCACTCTGCCCTTTCTAAGGCCTTTGTGCCTTTTCTGAGCTAGGTTGTGACCAGAATTTTCTACAGTACTCCTGCTGAGGACTAATCAGTGATTTATAAAGTTTTAACATGTCTTCTTTGCTATTATATTCTATGCCTTCATAAATCCAAGTAACTAATTTTTTAACCAACTTATCAACTTGCCCGGCCACCTTTAAGAATTTGTGGACACAAGGCCTTTCTAGTCATCTATATGTTTCAAAATCATGCCATTTAGTATACTGTATTTTTTTATTAGTTTTCAGAAAGTATATCACTACACACTTCTGTGCATTGAACTCTATCTGCCATGCTTCTGCCCATTTCACCAACCGGTCTGCCGTCCTGAAGTCTGCAACTATCCTCATCACTATCTATAATGCAACCAAGTTCCATATCATCTGCAAACTTTATAATACAGCCCACTAAACCCAAGTCTAGGTTATTTATAAAATTTTATGAGTAATGATCCAAAACTGACCCTTGGGGAACACCTTTGAAAATCACCTTCCAAGTCTGAAAAACATCCATTGCCACTCTCTGCTCCCTGTCACTGAACAAATTCCATATCTATATTGCACTTTCCCTTTAATTCTATAATTTTCCATGGAGTCCTTTTTTAAAAAAAAATATTTGTTAGGGCTTATCTTGTGGATATGGTAAACTAGATCACTTTGCTGATAGTAGTGGTGAAATAAGTAGGGCAGTTCAGGTGGATCTAAACAAGTATAAACAGTTGACAGCAGGACTAGCTGCTGTGACACTTCAACAGTAAACCACAGTGTGAATACTTCTATGCTGGCGGGCAGCTGCAGTATTAGAACACACTAGGTGGGTAGGTCATGACAGGCCTCCAAGGTTCATGACTAAGAAGTTTATTACTTGTCCTTATATTTTAATGTGTATGGCTGCTTAATAAACCTGAGCAGAGACTGAAAAAAGTGGTCTGCGAATGATTGTTTAAGATTACATGATTCTAATAAATTGTTTTCTTGGCCTTCAAGTGGATTGTAGGCCACTTAACCCTGGTCACATTGCAAAATACTTGGACAGATCCCTTCCCATATACAATTTCCCTTTTAACTTTGTTCAGGCTGTAGTTGCTTCCTTTCAGTGCCTGTTTTCTCATTTCCTCTACAAACTGCGTCATTGCCCCTGAGTCTGCTTCCTCAGTTGCTGGTGGCATTCTTTCCCCTTTTCTATCATTGCTTCCTGCCATTTCATTCAGTTGTAGACAGAATTGATTTGCCAGATAAAATGGAGGAAATCATTAAGTAAACAAAATAATGGAAATTTTCCTGAAAGGATAGAGAAAAAAGATGTTAAATCCAAGAATTTATCCAGTGAGAAGAAGAACGATATAGACTAGGAAGGTCCTAGGTGTAATTGAGGAGACGACTCATGAAGTACAAAATGAGTTCAGAAAACTGCTGAAATGTGCAGTGCATTGACAGATGAAATTTAATAAGGACAAGTGTAAAGTGCTGCACATAAATAGAAGCTGGCAGCATATGTCTTCAATGAATGGTGTTGAAATATCTGAGGATGAAGTTGAGAGAAACCTTTAGGTCTTAATAAACTCAATTTCCAACTGCCAAGTCAGGATTACTAAAACAAGTAGGAAGCCAGAGTCAAAACAGAATACAAGTTAAAGGAATAATTGTTGTGGGAAAGTGGGGTGAAAGAGGGGTTCTATTTCATGGGACACTGGCAGTAGTACTGGGATAAAAAGGAGCTGTACTGCTGGGATGGGCTGCACCAGTAACAGGTTGAGAACAAGGACCTGGCTGAAAGGATAAATGGGGCTATAGAAAAGAAAAAAGAGAGGCTTTCATTTATAAAAATGTTTTTTACCCCTCCCAAATCACTTTATTGCCAATTAAATACTTTTGTAATGTGGTAATGTACAGCACGTGGCAGCCAATTTGCACATAGCAAGCTCCTACATACAGTAAAGTGATAATGACTAGATAATTTAGTGATTCTGGTTGAGGGATAATTAGCAGCCAGGACACAGGGGAGAACTCGGGGAGAAGTGGGATCTTTGACGTCCGCTAGAGAAGGCAGATGGAGCCTCACTTCAATGCTGTCTCTCAAAGATGGCAGATCTGACAGTTTAGCACACCCTCTACTGCATTGAAATATCAGCCTAGATTTTGTGCTCAAGTTTCTGGAGTGGGAGATGAACCCACAATATTCTGACTGAGAGACATGAGTGCTACCAACTGAGCCACAGCTTTAGACCAAAAGACTTCAAATCAGTAAAATGAGGGAAGGGCTGAGGCTGAAATCAAAATAGCTTAAAGATTTAAGAAATGGATGAGAGCGAAATCGAGGTCATAAATAGTGTCAAAGTAATAATAGTTCAAGATTAAAAAAAAGAATGGAAATAGTAACAAGGTAACTGATGACGATGCATTTGAAGTGGTAGGAAAAGAAATAAGGACAGGGATTGGGTGGAACCTGAAATTCCAACCCGAAGTCCATTAGATTTTCCATCCCGGCCAAGGAGTATGATAAGTCAAACCACGTATTTAAAAACCTCAGGGCATAAAGGCAGGACAGGATCTATTACACTAATGAACATATAGCATAAGTAATGAAACAGTTGAATTAGACGTGTAAATTCAGCTTAAAAGGTACGATGTAGTACCCATCACTGAGACCTATCACAAGATAGGCATGACTGGAAATTGGGAAGGAAGAGGGACTGCAAAATCAACAAGTGAGATTAATGCAATTTATGAGAGAGGGAATATCAATGAGGGTGAGCAGGTAGTAGAAACTTCATGGTAGAAATGAGGAATAGAAAAGGCTGCAGATGTAGGAATTGTTTCTAGATAGCAATGATAAAGTAGCGAGATAAATGCAGAGAATTGAGAAGATTGTTGTGCAAACAGAGTAGTCACAATGGGAAACTTACAGTACATAAGCTCAGTGAGGCAGAACAACTCGAATCTTAAAGACAGCAAATTTCTTGAGTGTATTCAGGATAGTTATCTGGAAAAATATGTTCTTGAACCAACAAGAGGACAGGCTATATTAAATTTAGTGATGAGTAATAAAACTGAATTAGTCAATAATCTAATGGGAGACAGATGGTCACAGATTTGTGCCCTTGTTGCGTAAGACCTCACACCTTGAAGAACTGCTCACCATGTCCTGCCAGTAGTTGTGAATGTCATTATGGCCTTGAACTTCTTCACCTCTGGCTCCTTCCAAGGATCAGCAGTGGATCTTTGTAATGTCTTGCAAGTGACAGCACGCTCTTGCATTTCACAGGTTACTGAAGTACTATTTGTGAGATCTGGCCAACGTATTTGATTTCAACAGATGGGGCCTAGTTGGCACAGAGGGCCATGGGATTTGCCATCATCACTGGATTCCCACAGGTGCAGAGCATTGTCAGTTGCACCCAACAAGGTGCTAAGTGAGCAGCCAGTGGGATTCATTAACAAGGGTTTCCACTCCCTCAATGTACAGCTAGTTTGTGACCACAACAAATACTTCATACGTGTGTGTGCTTGCTTTCCTGGCAGCTGCCAAACTTTGTGGATGGATTCCAGGAGACAAAGATTATCCCTCGAAGGAATGGCTTCTCATTCCTTTATGTGACTCTGAGACTGAGGCACAGAGGTGGTACAACTGAATCCATCAGCTCACAAGGACTGTTATTGAACAGGCCATTGGTTGGGTGGTGCCCTGCCATAGACTTCGGCAAGGGTCTTGTGCATTGTGGTGGTCTGTTGTGCTCTCCATAACGTGGCCCTCTAAAGAGATTAGTCCTTGAAGGTGTTGAGGCCCTGGAATGACACAACTGACCGGTAGAAGACTGCTTTTATAACCTTCAGTGTCTCACTGTTGGGGAGGGCTTTAATTTCACAGTTTGATTGACAACTCAAAGAGGCTGTTAAAGGATCAGCTATCTTTGATGTGGGGTTATGAATACAAATGTTTGTTTTAAGGGATTAAGTACTTGGGATTTGAATGAATAGGCTAGATACTTAGAATGTTATTTTATTTCATCTCAGCATGGCTCATGAGGTCTGCCTATGGTGGATACTGGGTGAGTTGACTTGGAGGGTGTACGAGAAAAGGATAGTGTTTGGGGGCATGGGTTGGCATGAGTAGACACCAAGTTGGTATAGTGACTATAAGAGGCCATGGGGATGTGGAAAGTCATGGGTTGTCATGAGTTGGCACTAAGTTGGCATAGGGTCTACAAGGGGCCATGAGAATGAATGGGGTCATGTGTTGGCATGTTGGCACAGGGGCTATAATGGACCATGGCAGGTGGAGGGGCATAGTTTGGCATGGAGGGTATGAGGGGCCATTGGGGTGGGTAGAGGGGCATGGGCTGGCATAGAATATGGTAAGTAAATGGGGGTATGAGGGGTGAGGGCTCAAGGGCCTAATATTCAACAACACAACTGGGAGAAAGTCCCAGATCACTGAGGCGAACCTTTCAACCAGGCCATCTCAGCACTCAGCAGCCCCTGTGGCTGCCTCTGATCTGCATACAGGTGCAGTGGGCCCACCTCCAGCACTCTGATTTCGTGCGCTCCACCTCCTTCATCTAAAGATTTCAATATCTTTCCATCCTCTCCAACACGTATGCCCATCTCTCTTTCCCTACCTTGCTCGTTGGGGGGCCACACTTGCGATTTCCATGGCTCCCTTCTCCATAGCAATGCCCACATGGACAGTGCTCTCTTCTGCCAATCAGAGTCCTTTACACAGCACTGTGTGTCCATTTCTCCTCCATTCTGACCAATGCCAGCAGCTCATATACATGAGAAGCTGCATGTGTCAATGTTGGCAAGTCCTCAACAGCACTAGATTTCTGAGCCTTGCTGAAGTGTTAATGAGTGCCTTGGGAACACAATACCCCATGTTCAGGGGTAACATACACCCTCAGGCTGCTCAGCTGAAGTGACGGTGGAGGTAGAATACATTGAGGCCTGTCATCAGGGTCCAGCGTTGCACTTGTCTTGCCAGGCTGCAGAAGGTCATTGAAACTTTTACGAAACTGGACCTAGTTTCTACGAATCACACTTCTGATGCTTTCAACCACCTCCAGCCATGCCTGCTTTTTTTTAGTTGGGTGGCCTTCACCCTCCACCCCCTGGAAAGAGGAACTCCCTCCTCATTCTTACAGCCTCCAGTAGGACTTCGAGGTCGGCAATCAGAGAACTGAGAGGCAGCCCTGTCCTGGGTGTCAGGCCTCTGCCTCTCCTGTGGAATCCCTGCTACTTGCATGTTTCATTCAAACTGCAGCCACAATAATGGCTGCCGTGATAACTTTAAATGGGGTCTGTGCTTGCAGAGTCCACCTCCAACCTGTACTATTGCTGCTAACTGACCACCCAGCCTGCCCTCCAGCCAACCTGCCTTTGCAAAAATTGTGTGCTCTGACTTCATTGCCAAACCTGGAAACAATGCCAGTGTTGGTTTCTCAACCCGGGAGGGAAAATCCTGCCTCACATGTTGGAATTCAATGTTAAGTTTGAGAGGGAGAAGGGTGAATCACAAACTAAGTTTTTAAATTTAGTTAGGGCTGATTTTGAAGGAATGAGGAAGGAATTAACCACAATAGGCTGGGCAGAATTCTAAATAGCTAAAATTATGGATCAATAGCGGAAGGTGTTCAAAAAGGTATTTGGTCAAATGAAAAACCTGTACGTAAAAGGGCAAGGGCTCTACTTGAGTAATAGAACAACTTTGGTCAGCAAGGCAAATGAGAGAGACAGTATGGTCCATAACGTTCAATCTCCAGGGCATCGTACTGGGCAGGGGGGATACCCCAAAAATGCAATACAGGATTTCCCTGGAGGTCCCCACATAAGGATTGCCTGAGAAGTTCAAACTTTATTCTGCACTGGGAACTATCCAATACTCTGATTTGAATCACAGTCTCCGAATGGTTCCGACTGACTTACAGAATAATTACCTGGGAAAAGTTCGAAGTATTAAAACCCCTTCTAACTCCTAGGTAACTATAGTACTGACTGCGCACCCTAAAACCCCCATGTGACCCTCCCCCACACACACACCCATCCCCTGACTATTCCCTATTCTCCCACCTCCATGGGAACTCCGACTACCCTCCTGACACGCCCACTACCCCCTTGACATCCCCAACCACACCCCTAACTGCCAACTACTCCCCATCCCCTGAATACATATCCTCACCAACCATCTCCCGACTGTCCACCCCCCCATTGACCATCCAAACCCCCTACTCACTGCCTACTGACCCCCCCCAACGCCCCTACCACTGACCAATACCCCACTGACCACCTGACCCCCCCCACTGATCACTCCGCCACTGACCACTCGACCCCTCTTCTCGTTAACCACTCCTCCCATCCCACTGTCAACACCCCACTGACCAGCCAATGCCCCCCCCACAACCCATCCTACCCACCCCCATCCTCCATCCTACCCACTTATACACTTAACCTTCTCCCTAGCTTCTCAAAGTGACTGACCTTAAAACTTAACTGCTTTACTGCAGCTAGTGCCATAAAAAAGGAGCATGTTTTCCTTAACCTTGACTCTCTAGCACTTAACTGAAGGAATCAAGAACTCACTGCACTCCATTTTTCTCACCTGGCCCAAGTTGAAAGATTGGGCAAGAAAGGTGTGGCTGCGTTTCAGTGTAAGGAGGTGGGGGGGGAGTGGCAATCTGACTGTGATTGTCACTCCACAGATGTTATGGCTCTATGTATAACTAAAATGGCTCATTTGATAGCAAAGATCAATAGAGATCCTGCAGGTTGTGACATATATAGAACAGCAAAGGGATATAACGAAAGAGCTAACAACTGCAAAAGGAAGTATGAGAAAATGCTTGCAAAAGATAGCAAAGATGGCATTAAAGACTTTTTAGAAATATTTAAGTAATTTTGGCTCCTTAATATGTTTTACACTAATAATATGATATACAACATTGTAATTGGCAATCAGGAAGCAACAGTTTTACTAAGTATCTTCTTTGTAGGCCTTCACAGTAGAAGATGAGGGTGAAGTACCAGAAGTGCAAAGAAAAAGAAAAAATAAATGAATGGGTGGAACTAAATAGATTGAATTAAGTGAAAAGAATGGAATGGAGAAAGTAATGAGGTTAAAGATAGAAAAATCTCCAGGATTCTATCCCAGGTACTATAAGAAGTAGGTATGGAAATTGTTGATATTATCTTCCAAAACAGTTCATTCATGTATTGCTTTCCCTTGGATTGGAAAACTGCCAATGTCAACCCATTATTTAAGAAGAGTAGGAGAGATAAACTTGGAAATTATGGCTCTATTAGCCTAGTGCCAATTGTGGGGAAGTTACTAAAATCTATTATGAGGAATAGTGTGATGGATCATTTGCACAAACATGAACTGATCAGAGAGAGCAAGTGTGGATTTGTAATGGGTAAATCATGTCTAATGAGCCTAGTTGATTTTTCTGAGGTGGTAACAAATGTAGTTGAGAATGTTACTTAAATGGATTTCCAGAAGGCGTTCAGTACAATTCCACATAAGAAGTTGCTAACAAAATTGAGAGCACATGCAATTGAAAGCAATCTTTTGGTTTGGATAGGGAATTGGTTTGGAGGTGGAAGGGTAGGGATGATGGGTATGTACTCAAATTGGCAGGATGAGATACTGATGCCTCCAGGGATCTGTACTGGAACCTCACAATTTCATTATATTTATAAATCACTTAGATGAAGGAATAGAAAGCAGTATTGCTGATTACACTAAATTAGGTAGCACAATAAAGATGTGAGCAGAAAATTGCAAGAGGATATTGATAGGTTAAGCGATTGGGAAAAATTGTAGCAAATGGAGTACAATGTTTGGGAAAATTTGAGTTCAGCTACTTAGGACCCAAGAAAGCTAGATCAGAGTATTTTCTAAATGTTGAGAGCCTAAGATGATCCCCAATGTCACAGGATTTGGTTATGATGAAAGACTGTAAAACCCTCGACTTTTGAACCTTGAAAGGAAGTGACCAAAGAGTGACATTATAGAGGTGTATAAGATAGTAAGTAGTATCGAAATGTTATAAAGGTGTGGCAAATTATCTCAACCTAAAGTACTACCTATTTTCTAAGTAATAAAAGATAAATTTAGTGCTGATATCAGAAGGTTGTTCTTTGCACACATTTGACACTTCTTTTATGCTTTCAGTGAATGTTGGTATCACTGGCAAGCACAGCATTTATTGCCCATCCCTAATTGCTCTTGAGAAGGTGGTTTAGAGCCATTGTCTTGAACAGTTGCAGACCATTTGTGTCAGTGCACTCCGTTAGGAAGGGAGTTCCAGGTTTTTGGCACAGTGACAAGACTTGAAAGGAAGCTTGCAAGTGGTGGTGTTCCTTCCATCTGCTCCCTTGTCCTTCTAGGTGGTAGAGATCACAGGTTTGAAAGATGCTGTTGAGGGAGGCTTGGTGAGTTGCTCCACTGCATCTTGTATATGGTATACACTGTTGCCCCTGTACATCAGTGAAGGGAGTGAATATTTCAGATGGTGGGTAGGGTGCCGATTAAATGGGCTGCTATGTCCTGGAAAGTGTTGAGCTCCTTGAGTGTTGTTGGAGCTGCACTCATCCAGGCAACTGGAGAGCACTACATCACATTTCTGATTTGTGCCTTGTAGATGAACAAGCTTTGGAGAGTTAGAAGGTGAGTTATTTGCTGCAGTGTTTCCAGCCTCTGACCTGCTTTTCTAGCCACAGTATTTGTGCCTGGTCCAGTTAAGTTTCTGGCTAATGGTAAGCCTCCAGGGTGTTGATGGTGGGGGATTCAGCATTGGTAATGGTGTTGAATATCAAGGGGAGATGGTTTGATTCTCTCTTTGTCGAGAGGATCGTTGCCTGGCACTTGTGTGGCAAGAATGTGACTTGCCATTTACCAGCCCAAGCCTGAATGTTGTCCAGGTCTTGCTACATATGGACATGAACTGCTTCAGTATCTGAGGAGCTGCAAATGGTACTGCAATCATTAGTGGACATTCCCACTTCCAACGTTATGGAAGATAGTTCATTAATGAAGCAGCTGAAGTTGGGCCTAGGATACTACTGTGAGGAACTTCTGCAGCAATGTATTGAGGTTGAGATGATTGGCTTCCAATAACCACAGCCATGTTCCTTTGTGCTGAGAATGACTCCAATCAGTGGAAAATTTTGATTTTCACTTTGACTTCAATTTTGCTAGGTCTCCTTAATGCTGCACTCAATCAAATGCTGCCTTAATGTCAAGGGGAATCACTCTCGCCTCATCTCTTGAATTCATCACTTTTGTCCATGTTTGTACAAGGGCTGTGATGAAGTCAAGAGCCGAGTGACTCTGGTGGAACCCAAATTAGCATCGGTGAACAGATTATTGCTCTGTAACTGATCCTTGATGACACCTTCCATCACTTTGCTGATGGTGTGAATTGACAAGATTGGATTTGTCTTGCTTCTTATGGGCAGGACACACCAGGGCAATTTTCCACTTTGTGGGGTGGTTGCTAGTATTTCTGCTGGTAGAGCTTGGCTAGGTGCAAGGCTTTTCTGGAGCATATGTCTTCAGTACTACTGCCAGAATGTTGTCAGGGCCCATTGCTTTTGCAGTATCCAGTATCTTTAGCCGTTTCTTGATGTCACTTGAAATGAATTGAATTGGCTGAAGACTGACATCTGTGATGTTGGGAACCTCAGGAGGAAGCTGAGAGGGATCATCCACTTGGCATTTCTGACTGAAGGTGGTTGCAAATGCTTCAGCCTTGTCTTTTACGCTGATGTGCTGTGCTCCCTCATCATCGAGGATGGGGGTATTTGTGGAGCCTCGTCCTCCTGTTAGTTATTAGACTGACCATCACCATTCAAGACTGGATGTGGCAGGACTGCAAAGCTCAGACGTGATCCATTGCTTGTGGGATAACTTAGCATTGTCTAATGCATGCTGCTTCCTCTGTTTAGCAGGCATGTAGTTTGGCGTTGTAGTTTCCCTAGGTTAGCACTGATTTTTAGGTATGCCTAGTACTGCTCTTGGCATGCTCTCATGCATTCCTCATTGAACCAGGTTTGATGCCCTGGCTTGATCGTAATAATAGATTGAGGGATATGCCAGACCATGAGGTTACATATTGTGCTTGAATACAATTCTGCTGCAACTGGTGGCCCACAGCCCCTCGTGGATGCCTAGTTTTGGGCTGCCTGATCCATTCTGAACCTATCCTATTTCGCACAGTTGTAGTGTCACACAACATGAGTGGTAAACTCACTGTGAAGATGGGACTTTGTCTCTAAAAGGACTTTGCAGTAGTCACTCCTACCAGTACTTTCCTGGACAGATGCAACTGCAACAGGTAGATTGGTGAGGCTGAGGTCAAGTAGGTTTTTCCCTCTTGTTGGTTCCCTTACCACCTGCTGCAGGCTCAGTCTGGCAGATATGTCATTGAAGTCAGTGGTGGTGCTACCAAGTCACTCTAGGTGATGAGCATTAAAATCCCTCACCCAGATTTCATTCTATGCCCTTCCCACTCTCAGTGCTTCTTCCAATGTTGTTTAACATGGAGGAGTACTGAATCATCAAGGGAGGACAGTGGGTGATAATGAGCAGGGTGTTTTCATGCCCTTGTTTGACCAGGTGTCATGAGTCTTCATGAGGCTTGGGGTCAATGTTAAGTACTCAGAGAGCAACTCGCTCCGGACTGTATACCACTATGTCACCACATCTGGTGAGGCAGGACACACCCAGGAATGGTGATGGAGGAATCTTGGACATTGGCTGTGAGCTTTGATTTGGTAGGTATGACTATGTCAGACTGATCCTTGACTAGTCTGTGGGACAGCTCTTCAATTTTAGCATGTTCCCAGATATTAGTGAGGAGAACTTTTTCGGGTTGACTGGCCAGGGTCCATCAGTAGCAGTGTTACTAAGCCACTCTTGGTGATGTGCATTGAAGTCCCCCACTCAAAATGCATCCTGTGCCTTTGCCACCCTCAGTACTTCTTCCAAATGGTCGTTGTTGTTTTCACTACCTTGATCCATTCCGTGTGGACTGTCCAGTTTTGTGCCTTTTTGACTTTTCTGTTGAGTGGGAACGGTGGCGTAGTGGTGATCCAGAGGCCAGGACTAATGCTCTGGGGACATGGGTTCAAATCCTACCACTGCAGCTGATAAAATTTAAATTCAATTAATTAATAAATCTGGAATTAAAAGCTAGTCTCAGTAATGGTGATCGTGAAACTATCAGATCGTTGTAAAAAATCACCTGGTTCACTAATGGCCTTTAAGGAATTAAATCTGCTGCCGAGTTTGGTCGACACGTGACTTCAGACCCATAGCAATGTGGTGATTCTTAACAGCCCTCTGAAATGACCCAGCAAGTCAGCCCACTAAGAATAGTGAATGCAAAAACCCCAGAATCTTTTTAACAACCAGTTGGGAGCTGTAGTGCGATCGCATTGTAAGATGGTTTGGCTAGTTGAGTTAATATGGGCCAATTGCCTTCATTATGACATATGTTCCTTTGCCTACTGGATTAGCTGACTTTAACTCGAACAGTGGTACCAAAATTGACCTCAGTGCCCCTAAGTTAGACAGAGTGTAATTGGCCAGATTTCCCTCTACTGATGTCTACTGGGCATGATGGGCTTAATGGCCTCTTGTGTTGTAAACGTATGACCCCATTTAATCATTAGGAAAATGAGATGGGAAGAACAAGGAGAAAGGAAATAGAAAAATGAGTGAGGGAAATAGATCAGAAATAAATGAATTAAAAGAACCAAAGAGGAATAATCTCCTGCAGCCACTTACACTCCTCTCTGATTATAATGAGAAACTCATTGAAGAAAAAATAAAAGTGAAATGAAGTGAAAAGCAAGTTTAAGATAGGATTGAGTAAACAAGAGACTAAAACTAAGAAATGGAGATAAATTAGTAAGGAGAGAAATAAGTTGGAAATTTACTCACTTTTTTTTCACCTCTGGGACGTTAATTTGAATCCAGTCCAGACTGATGGGATGAAAGCCCTCAGTCTCTCCTGGCTATGAGTTCTAATTAACATAAGTGTGGGTGGTCTCCAACTGGTACCAAAAGGTTTAGGGACCCAAGTACATGATTTTACACTGTCTCACCTAAAGACAATTCACAAAGATGAAAATTGTGGGAAATAACACCTGATTGTTTTTCTTGGAATCAGATTAAGAGATATTGGGGTTTATTTTGGATCAAGGATAAAAACAGGTGCTAAATAGCTGCAGTGCTAATAAGTCAAGCCTGTTTGAAAGTCTGGATTTAGCACACCACTTTGGTCATAATTGCTGATTATCAGAGTTTGATCATGTCCGAAGAAACCTGCATGTTTAGCATTCAGGTGCCAGATGCAATATCCATGGAGCAGTTTTTGTGGGCCTCTTGCACTCACTTCACTGAAGGCATAAAGTGCACTGATTGACGCACAGAAGCATGGATGCAGGATGTCTCGGGGAGCCAAGAGAGAGGGCACACAGGTTCTCAGATGCAACACTAGAGATCATGAAGGGGGCAGTCCATACGTGGCGGGATACCCTTTACCAGCAGAGGGAAAGGATGTCACCTCACCCTCCTGTCCCACTCCCCTGCAACAGCCGGTGCTGTTTTGACTGTCCTCATACCCACTTCCTTGTCCAGACCAGGAGGCACCCCTAGCAAGATGTCCATGCCCATGACCAAGAACTGCCTTTCTCCTGGTGACTCTTATGAGGTATCTAATAAGCACAGCCTATGCTCTTTTTAGAAGTCCTCAGAGAATTTGCAGAATAAATCTAACCTGAGTGTTGAAGTCTTGACAGTGTCAGAGATTCTTTTCACAGCTCCAGCAGCAAGTTACCATTAAATGTTGAATATCCCTTTAAGTAGCACTTGAAATCAAAATCAATGCCATGTTTACTCCCAGACAGCTGTTTGCTGTTAAGAGAGAGCATGAAGATAAGCATTAGCCACCAAAATGTCATGCAGCCTCTTTAATGAGTGGCAACAAGCACTTTAAATGGTGATCAGCCCTTTAACATGCTTTCAGGTGGCCATTCCTGGTGCAGGCTTTAACTTCATAGATAGCCACATTTGAAATAGGAGCAGAAGTAGGCCGTTCAGCCCCTTGAGCCTGCTCCGCCATTCAATACGATCATGGCTGATCTGTTTGTGTTTCGAATTCCACATTCCGATCTAACCCCGATAACGTTTGATTCCCTTGCCTAACAAGAATCTGCCTACCATTGCCTTTGAATATTCAATGACCTCTGCCTTCACCGCCTTCTGAGGCAGAGTTCCAAAGTCGCACAACCCTCTTGAGAGAAAACATTTCTCCTCGTCTCTGTCCTAAATGGTAACCAACAATTTTAAAAACAGTGCCCCCTTGTTCTGGACTCAACCACAAGAAACATCCTTTCCACAGCCACCTTGTCAATACCATTCAGGATCTTGTATACTTCAATCAAGTCACCCCTCACTCTTCTAAACTTCAGTGGAAACTAGCCCAGACTGTCTAACCTTTTCCCATAAGACAACCCGTTCATTCCAGGTATCAATCTGGTAAACCTCCTCCAAACAGCCTCCAAAGCATTTATATCCTTCCTTAAATAAGGAGACCAAAACTACACACAATATTTGAGATGTGGTCTCACCAATGCCCTGTATAACTGAAGCATAACATTCTTACTTTTATGTTCAATTTTTCTTGTAATATCGCCATTTGCCTTCTTAATTATTTGCTGTACTTGTACTTTTTGTGACTTATACACGAGAACACCTAGATCCCTCTGTACCTCAGAATTATGCTGCCATTCTCCAATTAAGTAATCTTCCTGCCAAAGTGAACAACTTCACATTTTTCCACATTATACTCCTTTTGCCAGATTTTTGCCTGCTCACTTAACCTATCTATATCCTTCTGCAGCCTCCTTATGTCCTCTTCACAGCATACTTTCCTGCTTGTCCTTGTGTCATCTGTAAATTTATCTACCATGCCTTCACTCCACTCATCTAAACCATTGATATAAATCTTAAAAGGTTGAGGCCCCAGCACAGACCGTTGCAGGACTCCACTTGTCAACATCCTGCCAACCAGAAAAAGACCCATTTAAGCATACTGTTTTCTGCCAGCCAGCCAATCTTCTATCCATGCTCATATGTTACCTGCTACACCAAGAATATTTATTTTCCATAATAACCTTTGGTGTGGCACTTTATCAAATAGTTTCTGGAAATCCAAGTTGCCCTTCACACAGGCTAAATCAATGTTTCAGCTAAGGACTCCATCTTGACCAAAGAGGAATCATTGCCGCTTGAATGCTCTGCCAAAAATTACCCCCTTGGATCTGAGAAATAGGAGTTACACTATGGGATGTGGCTGTGATATGCCTGGCCGAGGACTACTTGATGTGAACATGAGTGGTAGGAAGGTAAAGACATTGGGCATAATTGTCTCAGATTTGCACTAAGTGCTGTAGCAGGTGGGAATATGAACGTTTTATCTGCCAGCCGCAATGGCAGCTTTTCACCCCACATCATCCCAATCCCGCCTCATAAATCATGCATTCCCGGGAAACACACTGTTTCAAAGGCGGGCAGGCTCTCATTTGCCCGCCACACCATCACTGCACCACTTCCTCACGCCGAATGCCATATTTAAAGTGCAGCCGAGCGCACACCTCTCAGTGCATCCGGCCCAGGCCTGCTGCACAGGAGACATGGCCCCCAAAGGCAAGAATCGCACAGAATCACAGTGCAGAAGAGGCCCTTCGGCCCATCGAGTCTGCACCGACACATGAGAAACACCTGACCTACCTACCTAATCCCATTTACCAGCACTTGGCCCATAGCCTTGAATGTTATGACATGCCAAGTGCTCATCCAGGTACTTTTTAAAGGATGTGAGGCAACCCGCCTCCACCACCCTCCAAGGCAGTGCATTCCAAACCGTCACCACCCTCTGGGTAAAAAGATTTTTCCTCACACCCCCCCCACCAAACTTCCTGCCCCTCACCTTGAACTTGTGGCCCCTTGTGACTGACCCTTCAACTAAGGGGAACAGTTGCTCCCTATCCACCCTGTCCATGCCCCTCAACCTTGTACACCTCGATCAGGTCACCCCTCAGTCTTCTCTGTTCCAATGAAAACAACCCAAGTCTATCCAACCTCTCTTCATAACTTAAATGTTTCATCCCAGGCAACATCCCGGTGAATGGGCGTCCTTGGCCTGCTGCAATGTTCCAGTGAAGCTCAACGCAAACTGGAGGAACAGCACCTCATCTTCCGACTAGGCACTTTACAGCCTTCTGGACTGAATATTGAGTTCAATAACTTTAGATCATGAACTCTCTCCTCCATCTCCACCCCCTTTCCGATCCCACCTTTCCAATAATTTATATATATTTTTCTTTTCCCACCTATTTCCATTATTTATAAATGTATTTCCGTCCATTGTTTTATCTCTACCTTTTAGCCTATTTCGATCCCTTCCCCCCACCCCACCCCACTAGGGCTATCCGTACCTTGCTTGTCCTGCTTTCTACCCTTAATGTCACCATTAGCACATATCTTAGCTAATATCACCAACGTCAACACCTCTTTGTCCTTTTCTCTATGACATCTTTTGGCAATCTCTGCTGGCCCTCTATCCAGCTCTACCTGTTCCACCCCCCCCCCCCCCCACCCGCCCCCAGCCCCCAGCTTATATTTCACCTCTTTTCTATTTTTCCTTAGTTCTGATGAAGAGTCATTTGGACTTGAAACGTTAACTGTATTCCTCTCCGCAGGTGCTGTCAGACCTGCTGAGTTTTTCCAGGTATTTTTGTTTTTATCCTGGCGAATCTCCTCGGCACCCCCTCCAGTGCAATCACATCCTTCCTATAATGTGGCATCCAGAACTGCACACAGTACTCCAGTTGTGGCCTCACCAAGGTTCTATACAACTCCAACATGACCTCCCTACTTTTGTAATCTATGCCTTGATTGATAAAGGCAAGTGCCCCATATGCCTTTTTCACCACCTCACTAACATGCCCCTCTGCCTTCAGAGATCTATGGACACACACCAAGGTCCCTTTTTTCCTCAGAACTTCCTAATGCCATGCCGTTCATTGAATACTTCCTTGTCAAATTACTCCTTCCAAAGTGTATCACCTCACACTTTTCAGGGTTAAATTCCATCTACCACTTATATGCCCATTTGACCATCCCCTCTATATCTTCCTGTAGCCCAAGACACTCAACCTCACTGTTAACCATCCGGCCAATCTTTGTGTCATCCGCAAATTTATTAATCCTACCCCCCACATAGTCATCCATGTCATTTATATAAATGACAAATAATAGGGGACCCAGCACAGATTCCTGTGGTACGCCACTGGACACTGACTTCCAGTCACTGAAACATCCTTCTGTCATCACCCTCTGCCTCCTACAACTAAGCCAATTTAGAAACCACCTTATCAAATTACCCTGTATCTCATGTGCCTTTGACTTCTTTATAAGTCTCCCATGTGGGACCTTGTCAAAGGCTTTGCTGAAATCCATTTCAACTACATCAACTGCACTACCCTCATCTACACACCTGGTCACCTCCTCAAAAAATTCAATCAAATTTGTTAGGCATGACCTCCCTTTGACAAAGCCATGCTGACTAGCCCTGATCAAACCTTGCCTCTCCAAGTGGAGATAGATACTCTCCTTCAGAAATTTCTCCAATAGTTTCCCTACCACTGATGTGAGACTCACTGGCCTGTAGTTCCTCAGCTTATCTCTACAGCCCTTCTTAAATAGCGGAACCAGATTAGCTGTTCTCCAGTCCTCTGGCACCTCCCCCGTGGCCAGAGAGGAATTAAAAATTTGGGTCAGAGCCTCTGCGATCTTCTCCTTTGCCTCCCTCAGTAGTCTGGGGCACATATCATCCGGACCTGGAGATTTGTCCACTTTTAAGCCTGCCAACACCTTTAATACCTTGTCACTCCCTATATCAATTTGCTTAAGCACCTCGCAGTCTCTCTCCCTGAGTCAATAGCTTCAACCTCATTCTCTTGGGTGAAGACGGACATGAAGTATTAATTCAACACTCTTAGCGATGTCCTCTGGCTCCACCCATAGATTGCCCCCATGGTCCCTTATGGGCCCTACTCTTTGCCTGGTTATCATTTTCCCATTGATATATTATAGAATTTCTTGGGATTTTCTCTACTTTTACCAGCCAGAGCTTTCTCATATCCCCTCTTTGCTCTCCTAATTGCTTTCTTAAGCTCCACCCTGTACTGTCTGTACTCCACTAATGCCTCTGCTGATTTGCTTCCCTTGTACCTGCTAAAAGCCTCTCTTTTCCTTCTCATCGTAACCTGAATATCTCTGGTCATCCATGGTTCTCTGGGCTTGTTACTCGTTCCCTTTCACCCTAGAGGGAACATGTTGAGCCTGTACCCTCCCCATTTCCTTTTTGAACACCCCCTACTGTTCCTCTGTAGATTTCCCCACAAGTAACTGTTCCCAGTCTACCTTGGCCAGATCCTGCCTTATTTTACTAAAATCCACTCTCCCCCAATCCAAAACATTTTTTTGCAACTTGTTGATTTCTTTATCCATAACAAACTTAAACTGTACCATGTTGTGGTCGCTATCACTAAAATGCTCGCCCACCACCACCTCAGCCACCTGTCTGGCTTCATTCCCCAGAATTAGGTCCAGCACTACACCATCCCTTGTTGGACCCTCTACATATTGACCTAAAAAGTTCTCCTGTACACATTTCAAGAAACCCACTCCATCCAAGCCCTTAACACTATGTCTATCCCAATTAATGTTGGGAAAGTTGAAATCACCTAATATAATTGTTTTTACTATTGTTATTGTTTTTACACACCTCCACAAATTGTGCACATATTTGTTCCTCAATTTCCCACTGACTATCTGGGGGTCTATAATCACCTAATAATGTGGTTGCCCCTTTTTTATTCCTAAACTCTACCCATAAAGCTTCATTCAATGCCCCCCCACCCACCAAGATATCATCTCTCCTTACTGCAGTAATGGACTCCTTAACTAATAATGCAATGCCTCCTCCTCTTTTACCCCCTCCCCTGCCTTGCCTGAAGATTCTATATTCCGGAATGTTGAGCTGCCAATCCTGCCCTTTCCTCAACCATGTCTCAGTGATGGCTACTATATCACAATTCTACATGTCAATCCTCACCCTTGACTCATCTGTTTTACCTGTAATACTCCGGGCATTAAAGTAGAGGCCATCCAGCCTTGCCTTACTCCCTTGAAGCTTATTGCAGTTGTACTCCCTCTGACTTGATTGTTTCACTGTATTATGATGTGTCCCTATTCTGCTAACATTCTGTGTCCCCCCCCTACCCTGCAGAATTAGTTTAAACTCCTCCCAACAGCACTAGCAAACATACCCGCAAGGATGTTTGTCCCGCTCTGGTTCAGATGTAGACCGTCCCGCTTGTACAGGTCCCACCTTCACCAGAAATGATCCCAGTGATCCAGGAATCTAAAACCCTCCTTCCTGCACCAAATCTTAAAACACATATTCATCTGTGCTATTATCCTATTTCTGAGCTCATTAACACGTGGCACTGGGAGTAATCCAGAGATTACAACCCGAGAAGTCTTGCTTTTTAGCCTACTGCCTAACTCCCTGAATTCTTGATACAAGACCTCATCCCTCTTTGTACCTATATCATTGGTGCCAACATGTACCATGAGCTCTGCCTTATCACCCTCCCCCTTCAGGATGCCCTACAGCCGATAAGTGACATCCTGGACCCTGGCAAAAGGGAGGCAACATACCATCCTGGAGTCACGTTGATGGCCACAGTAGCGCCTATCTGTTCCCCTGATGATAGAATCCCCTATTACTATTGCTCTTCCTCCCTTCCTCCCCTCCTGTACAGACAGACTGGTTATGGTGACAGAAGCTTGGCTCTGTCTGCACTCCCTGGAGGAACCAGCACCCTCATCAGCCTCCAAAACGGAATACCAATTTGCAAGTGGGACCCCAGGGGACCCCTGAATTACCTGCCTGTTTCTCTTGGACTGCCTGGCGGTCACCCATTCCCTTCCTTCCTTAAGTCCCTTCATCTGCTGTGTGACCACCTCTCCAAATGTGCTATCCACGATGCTCTCAGACTCGCGGATGCTCCACAGTGTTCCCAGCCGCCATTCCAGCTCTGAAACCCGAGCTTCCAGGACTCCAGCTGGGCACACTTCCTGCACACATGCTGGTCCCGGGCACTGGAAATGTCCCCGGCTTCCCACATGGAGCACGAGGAGCACTCCTGCCATGACTTATCCCTTTAAATTAAACCTTTTAAGTCAATCACTCTAGGGCCCTTCTTTCCTGATCCTCGTTACTGCAGAGTATACAAACTGTAAACCACAAAAAGACCTTAAACTATTAGCGAATAAAGTAGTAAATACCTTACCCACTACTTACCAGTGATTCCTTTCCCTTGTAGCCTCTACTGCTGCAGCACGCTCTGAAGGTTTAAGAAGTTGGATGGCAAGGAAAGAATGCCAAGAGCACCTTGTCCCCTATGCACCGAATTCCTGCGTTGCACCAAATTCCGAATACCCACTCTGGCTGTGCCCCACTCTGGATGTGCTCGCTCTCCTGTGCAAGCACACTGTAGTATGCTTCCAAATAGTCCCTTTCTTAAATAGAGCTGACTTGACTCACCACTAGTTAAGCTTCAAATAGTAATTAATCCCTATTCAGGCCCTAATCAGGCTTCAGGTGATTGACAGTTAACTGTCGCACAGTCAGTTGAAGACTGCAGCCCCTCAATTCTGCATTCCTGGAATGCCTTTTGAATGCCGTGGAGGCCCACCGTGATGTCCTCTACCCCAACTCTGGCCGCAGGCGTTTCAGCAATCTCACCAATCCTGCTTGGTGTGCGATGGCCGTGTGATCAGTGCCAGTACTGCACAGAAGATGTTGGCTATCCAGTGCAGAAAAAGGATGAATGATCTCATCTCTGCTGCCAGGGTAAGGCAACCATATCATCACTCTAAATTCACACACTCAAGCCCATTACACGTTCACCGACACCTCACTTTCTGCCAGCTCAAGAAACATCACCACTCACTCTCTCTCACACACCCTCACAACTCCGTCTGGCCTCATCTTCTCTGGAGACTGCCTCCTCAGCCCTCACCATCTAGAGACCACTTGCACAGATCAACTTGTGCCCCGACACACGCTGGGATACCCTTCCCCAGTACAGCCCTTGCCCTGCAGCCTCTTCCCTTGCCTTTTGCCACTTCTCCCCCTTCCCCAAGCAAGCCTTGGCCCTGCAGCTGTTGAAAAGCCACCTCCGCATTATGGATGGTCTGGTAGGTAGACACCTGCCCATGAGCCCCCCTAAAAGTGCTGTGGTGTTGTCTGCGAAGCCTGGTGCTGATGACTACGAGTGCTGCCTGAAGCAAAGTTGGCAAACAAAACTCAAAAGTCCGGAGTGAATTGCAGATCGCCAAGTGCACATCACTTACGTTCAATTGTGAAACACGCTGACAAGCAATCATGCTGACGTGCTCAGATGATCTAGCATGGGGAATGATTACAGAGAGCTGGGCTTATAATGACATGCAGATGTATTACAATGAGGTTCCTGATGTCCGATGGCAAGAAGCACGGCACGCCATTGATGGGCAGAGCGGACAATTGCAAACTGGTTTCATGATGTTGTGAAACCAATTTTTGCCATATTTTTGACTCACCTGCCAAACACACCTGACACCAACGGGCACAGAAAATTCCGCTCATTGTATTTGCTGATATTAATTAGAAAATAAATTTGCCTTAAATGGAGAGTAATGGAATGTTAGCAGAAAGCACCAACAGACAATTCACCATGTTTAGTACTGCTCCCGAGCATTCCAAACCCTTCTTTGAGAGTAATAAAAACATACTGGCAGAAAGAGATGAAAAAGATAGTTTAACTGGTTAGGGTTTGACACTTGGAAACATTCTGCAGCTGTAGTACACGTTTATATTAAAAGTAAGTATTTTAATCTGGTGAGACCTTCAAAGACTTACAGCAGGAAGTAATGCAGAGCAATTAGTTATACTGCAGTGAATACAGAGAGTGCGACCCATATTACATGTAATATGTGCATGACTTGTAGGTACTACCTAAACAAAAAGTGTAGTGGAAGACAATCTGCTACCTGCCTATGGTGGTGAAGCAGTCAGCAAGGACATTCATGTTCACCAGGGAGGCTGTGATTGTGGTATGCCACCTCTGAAGCCCTGCAGGGGCAGGAAATGATTTGCAGTATTCTACCAATGGCAGTAAAGGTTACCATTGCCCTTAATCTTCATGCTAATGGAACATTCCAAGCACCTACAGGAACATCTGAAGAATCAGCCATTTTCACCACTCGATTTAAGAGTTACAAGGAGCTCTGTGGAGCTGCAAAGTCTATTTACAAAACACCCCTGCAAGAACCAACAGGCCAGTCACTGTCGACAGGCGTGTATAGGGTGGCCACTGGCAGAGGCCAGGAATACAGGACACGGACTACGCCCCCCAGCCCACCAACCCCCGCATATGCAAATACACAAAAATGGCTAGAGGCTAAGGACTGGCTGGCCTGCCGATTATAATGAGTTCAAATGAGCATGGAGCTGTGCTGCTGGAATTGCATTGATCATTTTATTGATTAGCTTTAAGCAATAATTACCAGTAATAACTGGAAGAACAACTAATATATGTAGTATAATAACCAATATATAGTATAATAACAATATCAATAATTAAAGCTAGTGAACCCACCATGGGAATGACTAGTATTTATACTTTTATCCACTCCTGGCACCATTCGGAAGTTATATTGCATATATTTGCATTCTTCCAGCTTCCTATTCATGTCACTCTTCAGCTCATACACTGAGAGGACACTGAACAACTTGGCCTCTAAATCTTCAATAACTTAATTTCATAATTTGAATAACTTCAGAGCATTGCTGAGACAGAAAAAGTAAAGTTCAGCCACTTATTGGCAACCCTCTTGTCCCAAAAGCATCTTCATAGTATTTTGGGGAACTCTATGAAAGTAGCCTGTTGCAGGTTTGCAGCATTTCAGCAATCTGTCACTAGCCCACAGTAAAGAAAGCCACCTGATCACAACGTACCTCAATAGATTGCACTCCTCCACTTCAACAGAGTCACAGAACTCCTTCAGTTGCTGTGTTCTACCTGCAAAAATGCTAAAGTGGGAACATACCTTGAGAATGATGTTTTCTGCATCAAGGATAGTGCAGCATGTTGCATTTGCAAAATATGAGCCTAACAGTTGCTGAAACAATATCCTTTTGAGCACTTTTCAGTTTTTGGGAAACACTGTTGTGCTTTCCATAATTAGCACTTGCTTTGTCAGCTGAATACAAGGAAAATCTCTATAGGCCGAGGTTGAAAGCACTGAGTTTGATTTACATTTCTATTGCGATTGCTTCTGAGATTTCCTGGTTATTGCTATAGAAATCCAACAGTAAATGCTGGACCCCCTTCTTAAAATTGAAATATCTTAAAATTAAGGAAAAATACATCATTGCACCATTGTTTGAGGTATCAGTTGCCAAAGAAAAAAAAATCAAAAAATCTAATTGATCCTGTATAGAACATGACACTTGAACTGAGTCATTATAAATTTATCAACTTTTACCCTGCAGTCAAAACTTCTTATAGTGCCTCACGTCATGGTAGACTTTACATAGTTCAGCAGCAGTCATTCTATCATTTTGAGGCAATGCAGGTAATTTTAAAAATGAGTCCCATGATGATGCACCAGCACTGAGAATTAAATTTGTGCGTTTCCAATAAAACCTGCTGATTCACATATCCCTTGGTGGCTGGCAACGATATCACATTGGCACGGTGCATAATGCATAAAGCTTTCCCTTTCCATTTTTTGCTATGAATTCATGTTTTTCTGGCTATTCCAGATTGAACAAAGTCTTTCTGGGAATTTTGAATGGTGAATGAAGGTGGGTGTCAGGGTGTGGGTGTGATGAGGACAACGCGAGGATCTTTTTTCGCAGATACTCACCCACCTAGAAATGATTTTGAATGACTGACATTTGTATTAACCGATGATACTAGTCAGACAACATCGCATTGAGAGTGGCGTCATAAGGATACAGAACAGGTCCATTAGGACCTTAATGCATGGGCACACTGGCCAACCTGGAAATGATCATGACCAACATTTAACCAATGAGGCTGGTAGGGTGACCTTTTGGAATTGCCCAGCCTTTAATTGGTTGACTTTGATGTCATTCATTTGTGAGTTATCACCATATTGGTCAACAAGTGTCCGTTAATGAATGGACCTTCTTTCAGGCTGGGTTGCAGCGTTGTGAACTTCAAACTACTGGACCTAAGGGCCTGAATGGGGCCTGATCTGAAATCCAGACTGTCCGATGTAAAACTGAATGTCTTGCCACCATGGATGTACAAGCAGGGGCCTCAGACCTTGCAATGAACTCAGCAAGTGAGCACTATTATTTTTCAAAAATGAAAGTAAAATATTGTGGATGTTGGAAATCTGAATCACAAAAGGCTAGTATGTAGGTGCAGCAAGTAATTAGGAAAGCTAATAGAATGTTATCTTTTATTGCGAAGGGAATTGAATACAAAACTGGAGAGGTTATGCTCCAGCTGTACAGGACACTGGTGAGACCACATCTGGAGTACTGTGTACAATACTGGTCACCTTATTTAAGGAAGGATGTAAATGCATTGGAAGCAGTTCAGAGAAGGTTTACCAGACTAATACCTGGAATTGGTGGGTTGACTATGAGGAAAAGTCAGACAGACTAGGCTTGTATCTGCTGGAATTTAGAAAGTAAGAGGTGACTTGATTGAAACATATAAGGTCCTAAGGGGTCTTGACAGGGTGGATGTGGAGAGGATGTCTCCTCTTGTGGGAGAATCTAGAGCTAGGGAGTCACTATTTAAAAATAAGGGGTCGCCCATTTAAAACAGAGATGAGACAAAAATGTTTCAGTCAGAGGGTTGAGAGTCTTTGGAACTCTGTTCCTGAAAAGATGGTGGAAGCAGAGTCTTTGAATACTTTTAAGGCAGAGGTGGATAGATTGTTGGTAAGCAAGGGGGTGAAAGGTTATCGCGGGTAGGCGGGATGCAGATTTCAGCTTACTGTCAGATCAGACATGATCTTATTAAATGGTGGAGCAGGCTTGAGGGGCTGAATGGCCTACTCCTGCTCCTTGTTCACATGTTTGAATGCTCGTAAATAAAAACAGAAAATGCTTTAAATGCTTTGCAAATCGGGCAGCATCTGTCCTAAGCGAAACAGAATTAACATTTGATATACCGGTATATCATAATATATCAGTAACATAATGGATGTGCTTTTGAGCTAATAATCTAGAGGCCTGCCATGCAGCTGAGGAACTTAAAGTCAATTAATCAAATAAAATCTGGAATAAAAAGCTAGTCTCAGTATTGGTATCCTTGAAACTACTTAATTGACATAAAAACCCATCTGGTTCACTAATGTTCTTTAGAAACAAATTCTGCTGCCCTTACCCTGTCTGGCCGACTCTAGACCCAAAGCAATGTGATTGACTCTTAACTGCTCTGTGAAATAGCCTAGTAAGCCACTCAGTTTTATCAAATTAGCGTGAAAATGTTTAATAAAAGTAAAACCAGATGAACCATCTGATCATGTCGAAGCCACATCCAGTCCAGACAGCTCTGCAAAGTCCTCCTCACTAATATCTGAGGATTTGGCAAAATTGGGAGAGCTGCTCCACAGAGTAATCAAGCAAACAGTCTGACACAGTCATACATGCAGAATCATACCTTTCTCTCAAGGTTCCAGTCTCCTCCATCACCATCCTTGTCTATGTCCTGTTGCACTGGGAGGACAGATCCACCCAGAGGTGGCAGCACAGTGGAATACAGTATAAATAGAGCTAAGTGATCCCACAACTAACAGATCAAAACAAAGCTCTGAATTCCTGCCTCAGTCAGTCAATAATTGTGGTAAACATTAAACAGCTAATGAGAAGTGGCGATGCCTTGAACATCCTCATCCTTAATGATGGCGAAGCTCAGAATGTGCATGCAAAAGACAAGGCTTAAGCACTTGCACCAATCTTCAGCCAGAACTGCCGAGTGGATGAACCATCTCTGCTCCTCCTAAGTTCCCTATCACAACAGATGCTGGACTTCAGGCAATTAGGTTCACTCCATGTGATATCAAGAAAGGGCTTAATACACTGGACACAATGAAGAGCATGGGCCCTGACAGCATCCTGGTTTTCATGCTGAAGACTTGTGCTCAAGAATTAGCCAAGCTGTTCCAATACAGCGTCAAAACTGGCACCTACCAACAAAGTGAAAAATTGCCAAGGCATGTACTATCCACAAAAAGTAGGACAAATATAATCTGGTCAATTACTGCCTCATCAGCCTACTTGCAATTATTAGCAAAGTAATAGAGTGTGTCGCCAATAGTACTATCAAGTGACTGCTCATTGCTGTTTGGTTTTGTCAGCATCACTCATCTCTAGACCTTTGTTCAAAACATGGGCAAAAGAGTTGAATTTCAGTGGGTGGAGTGACTGCCCTTAACATCAAGATAGCATTTGACTAAGTGTGGCATCAAGAAACCCTAGTAAAATTTAAGTCAGTATGAATCAATACCACCCAGGATAAAGCAGCCTGCTAGATTGGCATTACATTCATCCATCATGGTAGATACCCCCTTCACCACAGGCTCACTATGATGCAGTTGTACCACCTATTAGATGCACTGCAGCAACTCACCAAGGCTTCTTCATCAACATCTTCCAATCCTCCCTGACTCTTATTGACCTCAATTTTGCCAGGGCTTCTTGATACTACACTCAATTAAATCCTGCCTTGATGTCAAAGGGCAATCACTCTCACCTTCCTTCTCGAGTTCAGCTCTTTTGCCCAAATTTGGACCAAGGCTGGAATCAGGCCAGGAACTGAATGGCCCTCGTGGAATTTAAACTGAGCATCTAAAGTGAGCAGGCTATTTCCGTGTAAGTGCTGCTTGATAGCATTGTCAATGCCACTGTTCCTGTTCCCCACTCCGTGCATCCCACCCCTCCCCCCTCCCCACCCCCAAGGCAAAAGTGGTGGGTGCTGGTTTCAGGACTGGTATTCCTGGAATCAAGCCATTTTGGATATGCCAGAGACCCTCTTCACCCGATGGAAAATTTAGGCCTTAATGTTTCAGGTAGACGATCCTCCATCAGAACTGGGGAATATTACTGCCCAATGAATGTTGGTCTGTTTGGTAACTGTGTGACAAGAGCTAAGTTGAGAATTCCCAGATTGTTTTGTTTCAGACTCCGACAGCAAATTTAATGTGCAAAGTTTCACTCTATGCACTGGACAGATCCTCAGGCATCATTATGGAGAACAAAATAATATTTTCTGGGAATGTTTTCTCCCCACACTTCTGCCCCCATCCTCAACATCCCCCCCCAACCCCCCAAAAAATTGGTCTGATTAGTGTTATTATTGAAAGAGATCTGAAAGCTGGGTAAGTGGTTATCTTTCTCACTTCAAGGAAAAATTGAATTGTATCCACATTCTCACAGGCACGAAGTAAAAATCTGGCTCCAATAATAGAGGGGTATCTTTACTCTTTCCTAAGGTGTGGCAAAGAAATTATTGGGCATGTATTGAGAGGCCACATACAGAGAATGAATGGAGCTGATTGCATGCATTATGACATTGTTAAAAGCTTTTCTTTTCTGCAGAGTTCCTGATATTTGCATATCTAATTGTAATGGGAACCAAGCAATTTTAAACTTTGTGATGGAAACTAATCATCTTAAAGAAAAGGAAAAGGATGCTTCTGAATGTTAAGATTATATTCTATTTAATTATAGGCATCTGAGTGAGCAGTAAATTTGGGGCTGTATAGTAAAGGAATGAATATGACCCTGAAATGTCAGTTCTGCTTTGCTTTAGCATAGTATTCACACTGCGAGAATTTAGCAGTGCTGTGTATTGCACTGATAAGGGAGAGAGCTAGAATAGCTGTTAATTACCTGCTTTGTTTGATGTAGAAACTAGCAGTTCCGCAGTTTCTTCCCATCAGTGACAGTACTCAATTAAAACTCATATTAACAGTGATAATGCCATCGTTTATCTGGTGAGGAGACGTGAGGTGAAGAAAATGAACAGGATATTGTCAGTTGCTGCCAGATGCTGAAAACTTGCCACGTAATCTAGAGGGATTGAAAAACTGTTACTAGAAAGTGTTGTTTTATATGTTCCTGTATCTTTAAACGAGTTGATTTATTTTATCACAGTGGCCTTCTTAAAAGAATTACTGCTATCTTTGAGCTTGCTGAGGGTATTGATGATTAAACGTCATTCTTCAGAAAATTCACTACTATTCTTTTAAGTTATTCAGTGTCATGCAACCAAACCGATAGAGGAGAAAGGGAAAAAATGACACTGAAAGGTGTACTTATTTAATGTATTGTAACTTGCCTCTGATCTCCCTGTGTTAATTGGAGAAGAATTAATAAAACTGCAAACAGGCTGAAATAATCAAAAGAAATTCTAGGTATACAGTAATTGATTAAATCTTGCAAAGCTATCATGTGAGAGAAAATCAGTTTTTGTTCATGAGGGAAGATTTGTGTTTAAGGCCTGTCTTCAAAGAGTGCTTTACTGAAATCCACATCCATGGTTTATGTCCTATTCCCTATTTTTCATCCCCACCCAAAGAACTGGACACCAACCTCAAGAATGTCCTGCCATTGACTTCGTTGGCGAAAAGCTCTGCTGAATGTTAGTTTTATTTAACATTAATGTTTAGATTTTCCTGTTTTAGTTGCAGGTATGCTTTAATAACAAATCCATTGGGTAGAATTTTTCATCCCGGTGGGGGTGGGGCTGAGGGGCGGGGCACAGGCCTGACTCGATAGGGAGTAAAATAGTGTGCAATGATGTCGGATGAGCGTCCCGACATCATTGGACATGCGCACAATATTTCGCTTGGCAGGCAAGCACACATGCCAGAGCTGCGCCCGCCATTAATTAACAGGCCACTTAAGGCCCTTAACAGCCCAATTGACTGTGATTTTACCTTGCCTGTGTGATTTTCTGCTCATTGCATGGGCAAAATGGGCAGGCGGCCAGCTGACATTTTCACAGACCTCATCCAAGGGCTGTTTAAAAAGGGTTGGCAGCATTGTCAGTGTGAGTAGTGAGCAGTTTTGGAGATGGTTTGCAGCTGGTTGCTCATTGGTACTTGGCAGCTTCATCCCTGTTCGGGGCTTCATTCTTAGCATTTCCAGGCTTCATTTCAGGACTCATTGCTGTCTGCCAGGTCCCTGGAGGATTCAGACCATGTGGACCCTCCAGTTATCAGACTGCCTTCCCTTACCCTAGCAATGGGGATTGTGGTCTCCGCTGGAGGCACTTCCTCTGGGGAAGGAGAGATCGGCAGAAGGGGAGGGGGCCAGGTGTCCCAGTGCAGCTTCCAGGGGAGGGACCTGTGGGAGGAGAGGCGCAGGCACAAGGGGCGTAGAGTCAGCAGGAAGCCCAAGCCGGAAGGGGCTGCAGAAGATGCCACTATCCTGCTGCCAGGGTTTACAGGCGGCGATGCAGCTACCTCAATATGTCCGAGGTGCAATGCTGAAGGAGACTCCGCCTTTTAAGGGAGACCGTGACCTACGTTTGCCAGATGATTGGGCCTGAGATCAGCTCTGACTGTGTGGGTAGACACCCCATGTCAGTGGCTCTGGCGATCACAGTGGCCCTCAACATCTATGCCTCTGGTTCTGTCCGGAACACAGTGGGAGGATCTTTGTGGAGTCTCCCAATCAGCTGTCCATGGTTGTGTCAAGCTGGTGACAGAAGCTATGTTCAGGCAGGTACTGACCTTTATTCTTTACCATATGGATGAGGCCAGCAAGGCTGAGCGAGCCGTAGGCTTTGCAGCGATTGCTGGGTTCCCCCGCCTCTAGGGTGAAATCAACTGCATACCTGTGGCCATCAAGGAGCCAGCGGGTGGGCCCAGTGCCTTCACCAACAGGAAGGGATTCCACTCCATGAAGTGCAGATAGTGTGTGACCACAGGATACATATTTTGCAAGTATGTGCAAGGTACCCTGGCAGCTTCCATTTCGCATACATCCTGAGACCCTCACAGGTGCCGAGGCTCTTCAGTGTTCCAGCCCAACTGGATGCATGGCTGCTGGGTGACAAGGGCTATCCGTTGAAGAGGTGGCTCATGGCGCCTCTCCGCCACCCAAGAACAGAGGCAAAGAAGCGTTACAATACAAGTCATGCCTCCGCAAGGGTGGTGGTAGAGAGCACCAGAGGTCATTTCAAGATGCGCTTTCGATGCTTGGACTGTTCACAGGAAGCACTGCAGTATCCCCCAGAGCAGGTGTCACTGATCATGGTTGTATGCTGTGCTCTCCACAACCTGGCACTGGCAAGGGGGGACCCACTAGAGGAAGAGGATCTTCGCGCAGCTGCACAGGCCACAGATGATGAGTCCAGTAGTGAGTCCGAAGATGAGCACAGTGAGGAGAACGCTGAGGACATGGAGCCAGACCTTGGTAATCTCCAGGGAGGCAGGACACCAGAGCTGCCTTGATCCAACACTCCTTCAGCTAAGCTACGAAAGTTCAGTTTCAAGTGCATGCCAGCGCTGCCTCCTCCATCTTGGATGTCTGAACACAAAGAACACTCAGTGCCTGTACAATAAAGTTCGGAGTCACTTACGTCTAGCATTACATACTGGCGTTCCCCGCACCAGCAAAATAAAACGCTGAAGCAGACACAGGCCATAACGACAAAAACAAAATTTATCTCCTTGTGTCAGTTCAAACCTATTTACAAAACATTTCTGGTCTTCAATTCCGATCAGTACAGATAAAGTAAATAGAAATGAACATAAAATCACCCGTGACTTAGCCCTCTTGTGCTCATGGTGCCATTAATTTATGTTTGCGAGTGTTACATCTATGTGCTTTCCCCTCGCAGGCAGCGGCATTGGAGACAGCCTGCTGACTGTGCTATTTTGTTGGCCTTGATGATATTGGTAGTCATCCTTGGGCCAGTGGAGCCTGTGTTGGCCCTGCCTGGGAGGGAGCAGTCAGTGCCACGGCTGGCATCTCCCCAGTCGCTGCAGCCTCATCAGATGCCACGGTCACTGGTGGATGGGCGGAGGAGCTGCTGCTGTCATTCAGAGAGCCCTGAGAGGAGCCCGCAGAGATGACAGGCAGCTCGTGCCCAACGTGAGGATGCTCTGGACCTCCCTGCACACCATTGATGGACAGGCACCTAGCTGGGATACTGGATGCCCCATCCATCTCACACATGGACACTGACCACCTGAAGTCAGTGTGAGGTCTTGCAGGTCTGAGCGCAAACCCAGGAACCCCTCATTCTGTCCCTGGAGCTGCCCCTCCATGAGAGTTGCCACCCTCTCAATGGATGAGGCAATGCACTTGCCCATGACGGTCAGTGCAGTGCTCATGATCCCCATGGACTCCTCCATCACAGAGGCGTTCAGCCCCTCATGGATCTCCGCCAGATCCTCCCGCACATCTGGCTGGACATCCAGCATCTACCGCCTAATGGACAATTACAGAGGCTCATCATCAGCCTTCGACTGAGCATCATCCTGGTCCCCAGCAGTCCTCCAATTGCTGTCGTCCTGGGCACTCTCTGCCTTTGCCTGCACCTCAAGTGACTATGAAGTGCCCTCACCATTGAGCACCAAGATACTAGCCACCTATATAATGCCCACAGAGGTCCTGGTATCTGCACTGGTGCCTGCTTCAGAGAGCGGTTGTGACATAGGTGAAGACTCCTCTGGTATCGGGGTGGCCCTTCGCGGTCTGCAGATCAGATTCCTGCTGGCAAACCTAAAAGGGAGAAGAAGGACATGTCATTAATTAAAGCCATCACACTATCACTGCCACTACCTGCATGCCAGGTACCCTGGTGAGACAGTGGAGATCTGCATCATGGTACCATCGCCTTTCAATGATCAACGGGGATTCCAGGTTTGAGGCCAAGGTAGAATGCTTCCACAATCCGAAAGTCTCACCTTTGTGCACTGCGCACTTACCATTGTCTGGCACTCCTGTCGCTCCATGCCCAGTTGCACGGGGAATGTACTGGCTCTCGAGCTCAAGGACGTCCTGCTCGAACCGGGAGAGCAGCAGCAGGTTGGGCGGTCCTCCGCCTGTATGTGCCCTCTCAGCTTGGTTTTGGCTTATCTTTTCCTGAAAGGACAGAGGAGCATTGATTAGTTCACTCTCTACCTGCAGCGCCATTGCAGTCTGGCCAACCCCAGCTGAGGAATACCTGGCAAGGCACATCCGAGTTGTGGCCTTCGAACCGCAAGGCACTCAGTCCAAGCAGCCAGGGCTCACCCACTTGGCCAGCTCTGGCATGATTGACAGTTAGCATTCAGACTTTAGCACTCCTGATGTCCACTGGGGGATGGCCACACTCCTGCACACTGACCCATGCCAACATTGTACTCATCCTTCCTGAGAGCAGCAGGCCATTGATGCACTTCCGGCACTGGACCCAGGTGTGCTGCAGCACGTCGTGGCTGCTCACCAAGGCTGCCACCGCCTCCCATGCCCTCTTGGTGAGGTAAGTTAGCCTCTTCCTCCCATCTCTGGGGACAAGGGTGTCCCTCCTGGCAGCCACCTCCTCCAGGAGGACAGCAAGGCACTCATCAGAACTCCAATTGCCCACCCGATCTGCCTTCCTGCCTGGCGTCTGCACTCAAGCTCATCATTAGAACAGCAGACAGAAATCCTTCCCTGGCAGCCTTGCTGGGACTGCCTGGGCCATTTTAAACCAGCCACCTGGTTGCCATTGAACCCGACAGGCCCCCGCTCCCGCCCCCTGCTCGGCTCTTCTCGGCCAGTGTGGAGCCGCATCTCACGCTGGGCATGCCTTAATTGGCCTGCCAGCTTGAAAATCGCGGTTGGGGCCCAATCGCAGGCGGCAGTCGGTTTTCCGGCTGTTCCCAGGCCCGCACCACAAGGGGAAAATCCTGGCCATTGTCAACTTTTACCTTTTTTTTTAAAGTCAACATCGCATTGCTGAATGCATCTGTCATGATGTCTATTTAAATTCCAGGTTTATGCAAGAAAATAAATTGCACAAGCAGTCCATGTCCAAATGCAGCAAGACCTGGACAATATCCAGGCTTGGGTTGACAAGTGGCAAGTAATATTCGTGCCAGGCAATGACCATCTCCAACAAGAGAGAATCTAACCATCGCCCCTTGATGTTCAATAGCATTACCAACACTGAATCCCCCATTATGAACACCCTGGGGGCTACCATTGACCAGAAACTGAACTGGACTGGCCATATAAATACAGTGGCTACGAGAGGAGGTCAGAGGCTAGGAATCATGTAACGATTAACTCACCTCTTGACTCCCAAAGTTTGTCCACCATCTACAAGGCACAAGTCAGGAGTGTGATGGAATATTCCCTACTTGCCCAGATGAGTACAGCTCCCACGACAATGAAAAAGCTGGTCACTGTTCAGGACAAAGCAGTCTGCTTAATTGGCACCACATCCACAAACATTCACCCCCTCCACCACTGATGCACAGTAGCAGCAGTCTGTACCATCTACAAGATGTACCGCAGGAGTTCACCAAGGCCCCTGAGACAGCACCTCCCAAACCCACGACCACTACCATCTAGAAGGACAAGAGCAGCAGATAGATGGGAACACCACCACCTGGAGGTTCTCCTCCAAGCCACTCGCCATCCTGACTTGGAAATATATCGCCATTCCTTCACTGTCGCTGGGTCAAAATCCTGGTACTCCCTCCCAAACAGCACTGTGGGTGTACCAACAGCACTGTGGGTGTACCAACAGCACTGTGGGTGTACCTACACCACATGGACTGCAGCGGTTCAAGAAGGCAGCTTACTACCACCTTCTCAAGGACAACTAGGGATGGGCAATAAATGCTGGCCCAGCCAGTGAAGCCCATATCCTCTGAATGAACAAAAAAAAAGCTTGCACTGAGAGATACAATAGCAACCAGCATCACTCATGTTGAGGTGCCTCCTAAATTAGAATATATTGGAGGGCAGATGTGTCATTCTTCCAATTTCTTCCTTTATTGTTCCTGCACCACCTCCTCCACGCACCGCCCCCTCCCCACCCCTCCAAAGTGTGTCTTTTAGTGTTTCTCTGCTCTTTTACAAGAGTATTTTTTCCTGAAAATTCCTGACTTTTTTACTGGGAGCATATTTCAAGTACAAGGAATCAATTAGGCCACTTGTAGCCACTGTTTGAATTTGTTCTCTGACTTGAATTTAAATAAAGTTGATTTTCTAAACTGTCAGACTAACAGATCAATTGACGTGCTGGAAAATGAAAGTGCCAGTGATTTTGTTTCTAGAAAATATCTACACAGATACTTAACAGCTTTTCCGAGTCTAATTGATGTGATCTAACTAACTAGGCCACCCAAATTCCTGAAAAACATGTAAGTAATATGTAACATTAGTGGGCAAAGGAGAGATTGGAAGAAGGTGGTGTGGTTAAAATTTCAATGAAGAATGGAGAACAGGTCCTAAGACAGTTGTAAGTTCCAGCACGTGGCTACTATTCATGGTAATATATAGAATTGTGATACTAATCTACTAAATGATTAAGTACAAAAGCTTTTTAAATATTGTATGTGACTTTGGCAAAGTTTGAATCTTAGCAAATGAAAGACCCAACCATCTTCAGCTGCTTTATCAATGACCTTCCCTTCACCATAAGGTCAGAAATGGGAGTGTTTGCTGATGATTGCAGAGTGTTCAGTTTCATTTGCACCTCCTCAGAAAATAGTCCCTGCCCATTTACAGCAATACCTGGAGATGATTCCGCTTCAACTGATAAGTGGCAAGTAACATTTGCATCAGACAAATACCAGGCCATGACCATCAACAGGAAGAATGAAGCTACAAGGCATGGATCAGGAGTG
Organism: Carcharodon carcharias; assembly: GCF_017639515.1. NCBI lineage: Eukaryota > Metazoa > Chordata > Chondrichthyes > Lamniformes > Lamnidae > Carcharodon > Carcharodon carcharias. The sequence continues at coordinate 137,667,658 of NC_054468.1, read as the reverse complement.
TGATGGAATACTCTCCACTTGCCTGGATGAGTGTGGCTATAACAATATTCAAGAAGCTTGACACCATCCAGGACAAAGCAGCCCATTGATTAGCACCCCATCCATCATCTTAGGCATTCATTCCCTCCATCGCTGGCACACAGTGGCAGTGGTATGAACCATCTACAAAATGTACTGCCAAGCCTCCTTCAACAGCACCTTCCAAACCCATGACATCCATCACCTCGAAAGATAAGGGCAACAGATGCATGGGTACACCACCCCTAATTTCCCCTTCAAGCCACACACCATCCTGACTTAGAACTATATCACTGTTCCTTCACAGTTGCTGCGTCAAAATCCTGGAACTCCCTCCCTAACAGTGCTGTGAGTATACCTACACTAGATGGACTGCAGGGGTGCAAGAAGGTAGATCACCACTATATTCTCAAGGGCAATTTAAGAATGGGCAACAAATGCTGGTCCTGTCAGTGACACTTACATCTCATTAAATAATTTTTATAAAATGAAGATGTTCCTAAACCAATTACATAAACTAGGGGATCTCTTGTGGCATTTCTGGCAGGGTAGAGAGAAATGTGTTTGCACATTGGTTTAACCTTTTTTTAAAAACATGGTGTTCACCTGGGCCAGAAATTTTACCTCGTCGGGCAGGCACAAGCCCGACCTGAACGAGCATAAAGTAACACGCTATGATGTCGGGCGAGCGTCCCAACGTCATCGCGCACTTGCATGATATTTCTGTTGGCAGATGGGTACGGGAGTCAGCAGCGCACCCACTGATAATTAACAGGCATAGTAAGGCCATTGAAGTCCCAATTAAATGCTCCCCGACCGCCCCCGCCAAGCTGGTCCAACAAGGGTAAAATTTTGCCCCTGAGATCTCTGGACTGTGAAGCGAGTGCAGCTCCTCGCATAAGGACAAAGCTGGGTTTGAGGCTGGAGCAGGCAGATGGTGAAATCTAGACTCAGTACTTGAAACAAATTTGTCAGGGTGCAAGAGGTAGAAACTGATAAAATAGAGGTGGACACAGGATTAGACTACATGGGCAAACCAGCAGTCCAGCATGCAGGCTACTCAAATTGAGTTGAACATTTCTGCATGCTTGAATAATGTTTTGGATGCAATACATGAATAATTTGAGATATGGCACGTAGTAAGTGTAGCAAGTGTAGCAAGTTTGAGGGGAACAGGTTGCTTTGGACCTATCAGTCCCAGGGCTTTCTATCACTGGTGTTTTCCTCACCTCATGTTTGGGTCTGATGTGGAATGATTGCCATTATCACTTGATAACTCCATTATCATGTGACTGGCAGACTGGTAGAAGGCAAACTAGATGCCCATGGCCTTTAATTGCTCAGAAATTCCCATGTTCAAAGTAAGCATGCACAGTAGATTGCAAAATACAAGAGCTTTTCCTGAAAGGTGTATTTAACTCTTACTTCATGTATATGTATAAGCAATTACAAATAGTTCCTCTCTAATAATGTTTTCCAGTATTTTGCCCACAAACATAATTTTTTTCAACTTGGTTCTCATTGCAACCCAGTTAGACTGTGGAAGCATCATTAGTATGTCACTTTTGAAAGCTGTAAAATCTCTCCATGCAATCCAGCTCCTGGGACTGTAATGTTTAATATATTGCATGTCATATCTCTTGAGATTTTTAAGTAACTTGTGCTCTAAGTCATCCAAATGGATATATCAAGAAAAAACATATACTTGACATTAAAAGAATTCTTGCTTAGTTGTCAAAGTGGCTTGAATAAATTAAAGGTTACAAAGTGCACATCGGTTCTGACTCAGTATTCATAATTTTCATAATCAAATCGAGTGTGAATCCAACTCAATCCAGAGTACAATTACTTAGAAATATCTAGTTAGATTTGCTCTTTTAAAAGCTCTGTTTGCTCAGCGTTCTGCACATGTTCAACAATGTATTTCATCACAGTATATTCCATACGAAGGATGGGCTCGGACTAGCTGAAAGAAGACAAGTGACTTGATCTATTGTTCATAATGCCAATAGTGGTTTAAACTGCTTTCTGTGAACATGTAGCTCAGTTTTCTCTAGTGATACATTTGGAGGTAGAAATGCATGCGGAAAGAAACATTTTGACAATTTAGCAATTTAATCACCATGTGCCATCCCACTGTACTTTAAAGATTAGCAGGTATACAAGATTGCAGAGATAAAAGAGAAATGGTGGCATTCCTAGCTCTTCCCTCTCCCTTTCTTCTGCAACCTTCAAACTATTACGTCCCAAGATTGGCAGCACCTAATCAATATTTTTTTAATCTATTTTTTAAATAAATATTCACCGAAGTTGGAATGCAGGAATCTAGGTCTTTTATCTTAATTTCTGCAAATGTGTCCAATGGGATTCCACAGGGATCGGTGTTGGTCCCTTGCTGTTTGTGATATATATAAATGATTTAGACTTGAATGTAGGAGGGTTGATCAGTAAGTTCGCGGATGACACGAAAATTGGTGGGGTGGTAAATAGTGAGGAGGATAGCCTTAGATTACAGGAGGATGTAGATGGGCTAGTCAGATGGGCTGATCAGTAGCAAATGGAATTTAATCCAGATAAATATGCGGTGACACTCTTGGGCAGGACAAACGAGGCACGGGAATACACGATGAATGGTAGGACCCTGGCAAATAACGAGGATCAGAGGGACCTTGGTGTGCATGTCCACCGGTCCCTTAAGGTAGCAGAACAGGTGATTGAAGTGGTTAAGAAGGCACCTGGGATACTTGCCTTTATTAGCTGAGGCATAGAATATAAGAGCAGGGAGGTTATACTGGAACTGCATAATATGCTGGTTAGGCCACAGCTAGAGTGTTCCGCATTATAGGAAGGATGTGATTGCACTAAAGAGTGCAGAGGAGATTTACCAGGACGGTTGCCTGGGCTGGAGAGTTTTAGTTATGAGGAGAGATTGGATAGATTGGGGTTATTTTCCCTGGAGCAGAGGAGATTGAGGGGGAACATGATTGAGGTGCATAAAATTATGAGGGTAGACAGGAAGGAACTTTTCCCCTTGGTGGAGGGATCAATAACCAGGGGGCTTAGATTTAAGGTAAGAGGCAGGAGGTTTAGAGTGGATGTGAGGAAGAATTTTTTCACCGAGAGGGTGGTGGGAATCTGGAACTCACTGCCTGAAAGGGTGATAGAGGCAAATACCCTCATAACATTTAAGAAATATTTGGATGTGCTGTTGCAATGCCTTGGCATACAAGGCTATGAGCCTAGTGCTGGAAAACAGTATTAGAATAGTTAGGTACTTATTTGACCGGTGCAGACTCAATGGGCCGAAGGGCCTTTTTCTGTGCTGTGGACCTCTATGACGCTAAATGAAATAGAAAAATGGCTTGAGCTGAATTCAAGAAGAGGTATTAGCAGCAAATGCCCCTCCTTCCAGTTCTGCTGTACTAAGTAATTCTACTTCCTAATTTTGGCAAATATACTGTAATAAGTTGCTGTTAACAAAACTAAGTCATCAAAGAATATGCACATTGTTGTGTACTTCCTCTGATGCAATAATGGAAAATGTGTAATTAAAATCAGAATATGCTGAGAATACTGTTTGGCAGCGAGAGAGAGAGAACATTTCAGGTTGATGACCTTCCATCAGAACTGTTGAAACTGATCAGTTCTGATGAAAGGGCATTGAACTAAAACACTCCACAGCTGCTACTAGACCTTCTGAGTATTCTCAGAATTTACTGTTTTATTTCAGATTTTCAGTATCTGCAGTAGGTTGATTTTGTATAAGTATTGTAATGTAAAATTTGAATTTATTGACTGAGCTACACAAGGTCTGATAACTGTTTCCAGTCTGCAACACATGACCCAAGCATAGACCATAACAAATGTAGGTGCATAGTGATGGACATTCTGCAGCTCAAATGGTGGACTATCTTGGCCTGCAGGCCCAGAAGCCGCAAATCTACTTCATAACTTTTAACTTTCCTCCAGCCTTGAGGTAGGTGACAAAAGCCAGTGCACATACAAAATAGGGTTTTAACTTGACTGAAAGTGTTGCATTATGTGATCAACTTTTTGATGACCATATAGTAATTTTGACTTGCAGCATGGTTAGTCTGAACATGAATTAAATAATTAATTGGTTCACGTACTAAGGGCATCAACATTTAACCCACAGCTATTTAAGATTGATAGTGGTGCACTTTAAATAATACAGTAAAAGCCAAAGAGCAGGTTTGAAGTTCTGACCAGTTCAGCTCAGATTGAATTATTAAGATTAAGAAGATATATTCTTGGTCCAAAGGAAGCAAAGCATGTCAGAAATGTTTTAAGGCTCTTTTAAAGCAGACTGAATGCATGGTGTTGAACTTGTATATAAATGTAGAGACTATTCATTGTGACTAGAATGTTGAACCTGATTTCAGAACTGCACTCAAAAATGTTGGAACCTGTTCAAGGTGATGAACTCAAATTTAGAGGGAAGGGAAAATATCATTGGAAGCAATAGAAATGGCAAGATGTACTTTTCTTCTGTACATTGTGCACAACTACATTGCATGGCATATTGCCAATGTTGCACATCACTGCATCATTGATGATGTAATTCACTTGCCTTCCAAAGGTAGTGCTCAGCTGCCAAGGGCAATGTGTTTAATGTGGCTCCAAACATCAGCAGTGTTCTTTTTTTCCTCCCTGCAAAGGCAGCAGATATTAGAGAGGCAAAGATAATTTTTATTTCAATACCTGTGATGCAGGCAGACTTTCCATTACATGGGTAGCTTGCAGGGAAGTTGCTGGTGTACCAATCATTAGCCAGTTATTGTGAAGTAAGGAAAATCATAACATTGGAACTGTTGAGTCCTGTGATTTCAATCAAGGCTCATCAATAGCCAATTTAGTTTGAGTAAAGGTTACAAAGTCAAGGTCAGCTCAGGGAACAGGTATTTCAGCAGCTATTGACAGAAGTGCTGGGAATTATTTCTTCTGAAAGGAAAAGGTCATTGAAAACTAAACTTGAACATTGCAAAGATTGTATTGCAAAACATATGGATGAAGTATTCTATTCATCATAAGTCATTTAAGGAATTAATTTTAAACATTTAAATTTCATTTGTATCTGTAAACTATTAGTTTTTAAAAAAATTTCCAGTCCATTATTACAATAATCCTAAGACTAAATTGCACAATTATGAACAGAGTTCAAGATCCTTTCCTGTGACTTAATATGTTGCCCCATTATCGGTGGGTCAGAAAAATGATTTGAATATTGACACCAAAAATATGCAGCAAATGTAGAAGTATTCTAATGATTAAACTGGCATGATGACAGCAACTATTTACTGAAGATTTTTTATAAAATTTTCTGTTTATACTTTTTTGGTACAAGAAGCTATGTGGCAAGCACTGCTGGAAATATTTCACCTGCAGTTACGCTTTCTAAACTATTCAGCTTATATTTATAAAATGTACATTTTGCATTATAGTTTCTTCTGATCAAATTTTATAATTCAAAATTGACACTAACTCAAACTAATAACTTAATATCCTCTTCTGAGTGCATTCTTAAACTAACGGAACTATTGTGGTTTGACCTAAACTAAAAATGAATCATACTTTGAAGTTGATTTTCCAAGTTGCTAATGTATTGATCTGATTTTATTTCCTGAACCTTATACATCCCAAATTCTTATAATTTGGTACACTGGGACCAGAAAACAAACAGTAGACTTCAAAATAATGCAGAGTAGTAGAAAATAAACCAACAATTGGGGAGGGGGGGGTGTGGGGGGTGGTGGTGGTGGTGTGGTGGAGGGTGGTGCGTGGATTTCGATTAATGTGCTATTTGCACTTTCATTATCTCGAAATATTGGAATGAGTAATAGTTGCTGGTTCAGACTCTAATAAGTATTTCAAGCTACTATTGATTATGTGGAGGAAGACTAGGTTGTGCTAGAATACCTGGGTTTGTACAGAAGATTGTATTACATACAAGAATAAAGGTCCAGAAAGATGATGGTTGCTGTGTTTTCAGAGGAGAATATGCAGGTAAAGACTCATTGGGCAGAATCTTCTATTTGGTGTGTGGGGGGACAGGCCCCGCATGCCACCGCACGTCATTTCAATCTTCAGTTCGGTGGGCACGCACTGGAGTCAGCTGTATGCCCGCCGAACTGCCAAAGGCCTGTTAAGGACACTAATGAACTAATTAAAGTACTTGTCAGGGCTGCCCGTTCAACCTTAAGGTTGGCGGGCAGGCGAAGAGCCCAGGCGGCCTTCGCATTTTTCATGGAACCTCATCCACAGGCAGAATAAGGTTTCATGAAGGGTTTATTAATTAAATGAAATGTTTTATGAAAATTCATAAACATGTCCCAGCTCCTGAGGGAGCATGTCTGAATAATTTTATTTTTTTGTTTTACTTATCTTTATGACTGAACTTAATCTCCCTGAGGCAGCACAGGTAGAGCTGTGCGCTTCCAGGTGCACGTCATGTTGGGTGGGCCTTAATTGGCCCACCCACACAAAATGGCGGTGCACAGCTGATCGCAGGTGGCAATCGGCTCCACGCCCGCCCGCGCCCGCTCCCACACCCGACCAGCTCGTCCGACGGGGAGAAAATTCTCCCCATGAAGATTATTTTGCGTTAGGAAATTATTTTGGGTTGAGCAGAATTTTTTTGATGTGGTGGGAATGTAAAAATTGCATTTTCGCTGCAATTCACCTTTGAATTAAGTAGCTAAAGTGGTTCACAGTAAGAAAGACTGTAGAAGTTCAAGTGACTTTATTTTACTAAAAAAAATTGGGATGTGGCACAATCCAAAATAACAATCTTCTGAAGTGATATTTGGGTCAAAAAATTAAATTCAAACTTTAGTATGAATTGAAATATTCAGAAAATAATTGAACTTTTTTTGTTCTTGTTATTTAACGTAATTGACTAAGATGTATATCACAGATATTTCAAAATGACCTATATTTGTACAGTATCTACCGAATTAACATTTTGCATATTACCATAAATCTATCCGAATTTGCAAATGAGCTGCCAGATTACCTGAAAATAATGGGCCCCATTGATGTCGGCATTTGTTTATTGGATATTTGCATTATCTTTTAGCCAATTACTATATTCCCATTCCTCCCCTACTTCCATCGGCCCCCAGGCCCCCAAGATGAACTATTGAACTTGCCCATAGAAAAAATTTGAATCTGGATGTTATCACAAAGTCCAGTTCTTACAAAGCTCTGCGATGAGCACTTGAGTTTGAATATTTTTTTAGTCCTTAGAATGGGAGCCTAATATATAACTATACTAATCTGTTGTAAGGGATTAAAATTCAAACTAAATTAAATTAAAATTCTAATGTTAAATCCCCTCATTGATATTTTAAAGAAATGGTTTCCAGATAGTCTTTATGTGTCTTTTATGTTGCTAAAACTTGTTCCCTGCCTCTGCTGCAGTTTAAAGTAAAATAAACATTGTTGCATTGTGGTGGAATAATTGGAGAAGGACTGTTCTGCAAATAACAAAAAAACAGATTGCAAGGAGCCTTCTTTCCCATCGCAGAGCAGGTGATCTTTTCTGTCTCTAATATCTAGGTGTGTGCAATGAGATTTGTGATTTGAGAAGTTCCCCTACTCTCGTCTGATATCTTCCAGTTGTGGCCAAGCGAAGATCTGGCCAAGCAGGAGTAAATGTTGCTGGCGTTGGTTAAGTTCCAATGATGGCAGCAAACAACAGAAGCAAAAAGAGAGCAGCTTTTGGGCAAGTTAGTATAATGGTAATCTGGGTCAAACAAGGGCAGGAGTTGGAACCTAACATTACCAGCTACAATATATTTAGGAAGAAAAGGGAAGGATAAAAAGGAGCGGGTGGAAGGGGGTTGGCTGTATAGATCCAAAACATTGAAGTGCAGTTGCTTTTTTAATTTTTAAATTTCATTATCACACGCCTCAAACAAAAAGAGATACCTTAAATTGATTAGGCAAGCAGTGCATATTGCTAAAACTGCTTTTTACAATTTGTAACAATCATCTTTAAAGAAGAATATTGCACACCCATCAATGCAAAAGCAACCTACTGTATGTACAATGAAACCGCATTACTGTGTGGGCTTTAATATTTCAATATTATTCCCAGTACATTTATGCCAAATGTCGACTATTCTGTTACCAGTTGGTTTGAACTGTTAATTCACTGTGGGTTGGTGTTTATATTCAGTAGTATTTGAGACATGTCAAGTACAAATACGAGATCTCAATTTCCTGACATGAGTAGGTAAACTAAACGTTTTCTCTCCTAAATGTGAGTACCTTTTTCCAGTTTCACCTTTGAGAAGAGATGGAGAGAGGCTGATTGGTTGTTTACAATAAATTAACACTGCACAATAAAGTTTAGGAGATTGCCTGGTTTATGCAACCGTATCTTGCAACAGCTTAACCTGCCACAGAAAAAAAAATCCTCAGAGACACCAATTATCCAGTCAAATAGATTTTGGTTCTGGCCTTTTGGATTTTATATTTAATTCGGTGGCTCAACAGCTGGTGCATGCACCTCCAGATTAATATCAGCTCTTTGTACATTTTCCTCATCTAGTTTTGCATTATTCTGACCATTTTACAATTCATGCTAATATTGTCTTACTCATGCTTCTCCAGAGTGATCCACCTGATGTTGATTCCTTGAGTTCTTTGGGTAGAAGTAGATTTTTGGTATGTCTTAAATGTATTTTTTAATTGTTTTCTGTAATAGTTTCAAGCTCATTTCTCCAATTTATTCCATTGTCCAGGATTGCAGTAACTGGCACTTTTGCAACAATGGAAAATGGTTTTTGTTTGTGAATTTATTTGAAAGTGGCCACAAATTTTGGAGTTGCTTGCTGCTCTGACTCTGGAATATGCTAAAGTGAAACCCTCACCAGGTTGCAATTGCACAACTATGTTTGATATGATGTGGAATATGACTCAGTAGTATAAATTTGGATTTTAAAAAGTGATCAATACTTTCTAACTGTACTGCAGGGACTGCTCAGTGTTATGAGAAACTGGATACTGCTCCGTGCACTGTCATGATGTTAAATAAAAAGTTACTTTGAGAGTGCAGCTCATTGCTCATAACCGAGTACAGTTCTCCTTCAGCAAGGCTCACAATGTAAACTGGCATGTTGCTGGCTACACTTTGTGCTCTGTAACTGTTGATCTGGATAGGTCGTGTGGTATAATAAAGCCTGCGCGAAACTTAAGCTCCAGTCACCCTCTGGAAGTTAAAGTCGCTGGCCTGGACTTTCGCCATGACGGAGAGGCTGTACATCATGATAAAAGTGCTAGAAATGGCCAAAAATTCTAAAAGTCCCGGCCCAAACCTGGCATTTTCAATCTTCGTGAGGGCAAGAATGGAGTCCGGCTGGGGTTTGCTTGCACATGCACGATTTGACGAGGCAGCTAGCCATTTAAATCACCAGCTGCCTACACTGAATTGGGATTTTCGAAGAACAATAGTGTGGAATCCAGACCGTGCAGATTAGAACAATTTAGAGGAGGTCAACTTGGTGGATTCTTATGAATAGCCTTTTGATCGGGTCCTGAAACACCTTTGATGGAGGGAAGGCAGCCTTTGGGATTGTTAAAAGTGAATATGATTATGCACTTTTTATGCACAAGCTCACTGGAACTGTCCCGTTGTCAAAGAGCGGTCCATCTGTCAAGGAAATGTTAAGCAGCTCTCCAACTGTCAAGGAAATGTTAAGGAACAAAGCTATCCAGAAAGTGTCAAACTTGCCAAACCAACCAGGAAGTGCCAAACCTATCAAATCTGTCAAAGCTATCCAGGAAGTGTCAAAGCAGCCAAGGAACTGTCTAAGGATACTAGGTGAGTTGGTATAGAGGAGGTAAGGGCAAAGGGTGGTGGGAGGGGGCATGGGTTGGCTTGAGTTGGCACCAAGTTGGCATCGGGGTATGGGGACAAACGCGGTGGTAGAGGGGCACTAAGTTGGAATTGGGGTATGGGGGCCATGGGGTGGATGGTGGGGCATAGGTTGTAATAAGTTAGCATGGGTGGAGCATAGGAAGTGTATTGAGGTGAGGGAGGTAAGGAGTGAGGGCTGGAGGAATTTTTTTGTTTATTATTTTTTATTTATTGAAACACAGTGCCAAGGCATCGTGGCAGGTCTTGCGCCCAGCCCACCTCCACATCCAGCACGCTGCGCATTCATTCTAGGGTCGTCTGCCTGGACTGCTGTTTCAGCCTGCCTCCCCACCCCCCGACTGAAAATCCGACCTGCAGACGAACATTTTTAAAGGTAGTTCACCAAACCAGGAAATCTCCTGACACGGCAAACCTGACCTGGGGATGAAAATCTGGGCTACTGTGTTTGCTTTTGATGAAAAATGCTTTTTATTTGTGTGTTAGCGCTCACTATTTTGGTGTTGCCCAATGGAAATTGATGACTAGCAGCCACAATTGCAGCTATGGCAACACCTTTTAGCCACATCATTTTTATACCCAGCACCTTAATAGATTTACATAATACAGGTAAAAGTACTTAACGTGCATATATACTTAATATACATCTGCCAGCATTCAGTAACCAAGGAAGTAAACTCTCACAATTATCAAAAAAATACTTGCAGCTCTGCTTATAGTCTTATCATTTTACCAGCAAATTAAAGTTTAGTGTATTCTGTTACAATCCAGTTAGGGGCTGTGAAATTTTAACAAGAAATCTGAACACCTTGTTTTAACCATAATTTGTTTTTAAACAAAAACAAACTTTATTTGATATAAAAGACTTAAAACAGGCACAATTTACTTAACAAAATAGGCTCTGATTATGCTTTACTTTCAGTTTTGCTTCTTACTTCCCTCATACTTTATGGGGAGAATTTTCTCCCTGTCGGGCGGTCAGTTCAGGAGCAGGCGCGGGCTTGTGCAGAACTGATCGTTGCCCGCGATTGGCTGCGCGCTGCCATTTTGCGTGGGCGAGCCAATTAAGGCCTGCCCAGTGTGACGCGCATCCTGAAGCGCTCAGTGCTACCTGTGCAGGCGGGGGGAGGAGGGAGAGTTGGGGCCTTTCGCATGTGTGCGAAAGAGCACAGAAATCTCCCTGAGGCACGGAGCTGCCTCAGGGAGATTAATTTAAGAATAAAATATTGCAAAAAAGAAAAAAAAATTATTCCGGCATGTCCCCTCATTTGACAGTTGCATGAACTGGGACATGTTTATCTTCTTTAATAAACATTTTAATTTAATTTATAAAGTCTTCATGAAACCTCATCCTGCCCGTGGATGATGTTTCATGAGAAATGCGAAGGCCGCCTGGGCTCTTCGCCTGCCCACCAACATTAAGGTTGGATGGGCAGCCCAATCAGTTCAATTAGGTAATTAATGGCCTTAACAGGCCTTTGACAGTTCCACTGGCGGGCAGCCAACTCCGATGCGTGCCCGCCGAACTGAAGGTCGGAATGACGTGTGGTGACATCGGGACGCACACCCGACATCACCACGACGCGTGGTGACATCGGGACGCACACCCGACATCACCACGCATCATTTTATGCATCAGCCGGCTGACAAACGGAAGATTCATGCCTATGTTTTAACAGTAGAAAATGGCAACCTTGGTTGAGAAACTGGTTGAGAAAAACAGCTCTACCTTTGTAGATGGCCTTTTAAGTCAACATGGCCCAGCCTTTTAAGTGTAATTAATTCCAAGCTTGTTCTAACTGCATTTACTTCAGAGCTGCATTTCTCAACCAGACTCCTGTTTTTACCATTAAAACTTTAATTCCTAAAACCAAAAGTTATATTCTAAAACACATGAACCATGGAATAAATAGTCGCAACAACGTATACATATGTGAATATGAGTATTGAGATCAAATACCAAGGACACTACTACTCATTTTTAATTTACTAATCAGGCATGCAATTAGCAATGTTTGGATTTCCAATTAACCATATCTGGCTAGGAACTAACGTATTGGACAATGCTACATGATTGTAGGTCAGTAAGGAGACCCTGAATTGGTTATCATTTGTAGTTCAAAGTTAATGAAGTTTGTAAGTGGCAATACATCATGAGGAAATTTTTCTGGTTTTGGTGAAGTTAGTTTGAAGCGAGCTAATCAAATGTACTCTGCATTTAGAGATATTGCTTAGTATTATTAGCAACTGGTGCTTTTTTTCCCAATGGTGTTTTTGATTGTAACGAATGTCATTCTTGAATTGTTGTGCAGTTTGGAGGCTGAGAGTTTGTTATGTTTATTTCATGCCTATCCAGGGTTATTAATCTGGAAGCACTTCAACCACGGTTAAGGGTTTGCTGTGTCCCCAGTTGCAGTTCAGACTTTGCTCCTTTATAGTAGAAAGGATTTTTTGCATGTTGAAAGGTGTCAAGTTCAGTCAGTATCATGTTTCATCATAGAAGGAATTGAATAAGAACATGACTTCCTTCCGTTGGTATTGATTGTGAGAACAAGGATATCACTTTCCCTTGAGTTTTTTTGTTTAGATACACATTTTCTTTGATTTTTCTCATTCATCATTCCTCTGAACTACAGACCAAGTGCTGCTGTTTTAAACCTACTATTTTAATAGTCTTTTCTCTTCCCTTTGAGCCAGTCCATTGCTGTATATGTTCACCCAGTTGTGTTTTATTATAGCCAGCTTCTCTGCTAAGAGTCAGTCATGTTTAAATCTTCAATCATTATTTTTTTTTAGATCTGATGTTCTTTGCTTTTTTCAAGATCAAATGCTTCTAAAGGTTCTTTTATCAAAACTTGCATGCTGATGTAGGGATCTTGCACAGTTGATGCTGAACACTCCAATCTCCACACGTTCAACACAACAGGCAGTGACTTTATGGTGTGTTTCCCAATGTGGGATTGGAACAACCAGCTCCCCTGTTGATCTGTTCAATGTGCTGAATCAATTCAGTGCATCGACATCCCATTCAGTTGCACTTAGTTTGTGTTAAGCTTTATTGTATGCAATTCATCCAAAATAATTAGTACAGGTATTGTGTGTAGTGATGTTTTTAAATCAGATAGTAAGCATGCTGCATTTTAAGATTTGTCTTAGGTTTAACTATCTGTTGAAACCCATTTCCACATGGCACATAGAAACTTGGGACAGCATCTTGCCTATGTCAGGCAGGTGCGGAGCTGATCGCCATCCGTGATTGGCTGCGCACTGCTATTTTACGTGGGCGAGCCAATCAAGGCACGCATGGCCAGTGGCGCTCAGCGCTATCTGTGCGGACGGGTGGAGGAGGGAGAGTCGGAGCCAGCGCTCTTTCGCACATGCACGCGAAAGAGCACAGCCATCTCCCTGAGGCACGGAGCTGCCTATGGAAATTAAGTTCATAATAAAGCTCTTGAATAAATGAACAGAAAAATTATTTAAACATGACAGTGTTACATGAGCTTGGACATGTTTGTACATTTAGCAAAATTTATTTAATTATTTTATTAAACCTTCAGGAAACCTCTTCCCGCCCATAGATGAGGCTTCCTGAAAAAGGTGAAGGCCACTTGGGCTCTTCGCCTGTCTGCCAACCTTAAGGTTGCATGGGCAGCATTGCTAATAACTTTAATTGGTTTTTTAATGGCCTTAATAGGCCATTGACAGTTCGGCTCACGCGTGCCTGCCGAATGAAATATCTAAATGACGCGCGATGACGTCAGGATGCATGCCCGATGTCATCACATGTCAGCGTGTTGGGCCCACACTTCCATGCCTACGGCAATATTCTGGCCTTGATTTCTCTCATGTCCACTTAGCCTGTCCCTTCTCTTCCTCAAACTTCAACTCATTCTGAATTCAGCTGGCAATATACTGTCATGTCCACCCATCACCGATGTCTTCACTGACCTACGTTGGGTCCGTTGTTACTTTAAATTTACAGTCCTAATTTTCAGATAGCCATGGTGCCTCATCCCACTCTATCTCGCCCGTCTCCCAGCCTGACATCCCCACCCAAACCTCAGTCACCATTCCTAACTATGCACCATGGCTTGCCAAATGAATTAATTTATTTTCTTCCCTTTCCACCCCTTGCAAAAAAAGTCCTTTGGAATGTTGGGAACTTAAAAGTTATGTAAATACACTTTTTTTGTTTTGTAATGTGCTCTAGATACAGGCTATTATTGATTCAAAGATTAAATTGTGTAATTTAAGCTACTGCAAAACTCAGATTTTAATTGAACCCAAAATTACTTCAAACAGCACAAACAACACCAACCTCAGAGTCCAGCACAAATACAAAATCAAAATACTGCAGATACTGGAAATCTAAAATAAAAATAGATAATGCTGGAAATGTTCAGCAGGTCAGGCAGCATCTCTGGAGAGAGGAGCAGAGCTCATGTTTCAAGTCAATGACCTTACATCAGAACTGGGAAAAGTTAGAAATGTATTGGGTTTCAAGCAAGTAAAAGGAGGAAGGGTGGAGAAAGAACAAAAGGGTGGAAGACAGGAGAGATTAAGTGACGAAAGAGTTGGTGGTACAAAGCCAAAAAGGATGGTAGTGAGACAAGTAAAGAAGCAAAAGATATGTCCAGAGGAGGTGTGAGTGACAGAGTGATGACTCTCTGCCCCTATTTTGTTTCATTTTCTTTGCTTACTTTGACCTTACTCTTGTCTTCTGCTTGTCAGGGGCTAAAAGCAAACATAGGGCAGCATTTTCCGGTCGGCAAGCGGGGCCGGGGCCCACTTGGCTGCATACCCGCTGGTCTGTCAAAAGCCATTAGTGAGATGCTTAAAATGCTTATTGGACCTGCCTGTCCAACCCTAAGGTTGGCGGGCAGGCGAAGAGCCCAGGTGGCCGTCAGAAAAAACATGAAACCTCATCCACAGGCAGGGTGAGGTTTCATGAGGGTTTTAAAATCTTAACATACTCTTCAAATAAATGTTTTGGACATGTCCCAGCTCATGTGACAGTGTCACATGAGGGGACATGTCAGTAAAAATTTTTCTACTCTAATCTGTTTTTCACATTTGAGCCGATCTCACTGAGGCCTCAGGGAGATCGAAGCAGTTTTTAAAAAAATTAATAAAGATAGTAAAAATTTAATAAAACATGTCCCCTTATATGACTCTTTCACATGAGATGGGACATGTTTTTAATTACAAAATGAAGTTTTTATTTAATGTTTATTTGCTTTAGGAAACCTCATCCTGCTTGTGGGTGAGGTTTCCTAAAAAATGTAAAGGCCACTTGGCCTTTTCGCCTGCCCGCCAACCATAAGGTTGGACAGGCAGCATAGAATTGAATTTCAATTAGCTTGTTAATGGCCTTAATAAGCCTTTTAATTATCGGCAAGTGCACAGCCGACTCCTGCGCCCGCACCCGCCAAACAAAATATTGCACGAGTGCGTGATGACGTCAAGATGCATGCCCGATGTCATCGCATGTCATTTTACACTTGGACATGTCGGGCACACGCCCGCACACAGACTGAAAAATTCTGCCCATGATCTTATCTGTCGATACAAGCTAGCTAGGTTTGAACATAGAGATTTACATCATGCAGTACCTTAGAGAATTTCAAGTAGAATTATTTCTCATTATCAACTTAACCTTGCTTGGAATTTTCAATGCTATGAATCCATTTCAAAATTTGTAGATTTTCCTGGATGTATTCTAACTGATTTAAAGATCGGGAAACATTCAGAATTTAAGTTTCCCATCTGATGATTGGGCTCTTTTCTGCAAAGAATAAATTCCTGAATTTTCGATTAAAACCTAATAAAACCCTGAAATGTCAGCAACAGCATATTGCAATTCTAACCTGCCCCACATGGCAGCTTTCTGCTGGGACAGGGAACTCTTCATCATCTCCCTGTTATAACTAGCAACTTTGACTTAAAATGGGCCTTCAGTTGTCTGCGTCATGTACTGATGAGTAAATGAAGGGGTTGAGGTTGAAGTTACTATTCCAGTTAAACTCTGTTCATCATTACTCTTTCTTTGACATCTTTTATTTCTCCCAAAATTGTTTGATTAATTAAATCAGGATTTTTTTGATTTTCAAGCATTGTGTGTGGAGTTTTTCGGATCCAACAAAGCATACATTTGACTGCAGCTGATTTTACATTTTTAAAATCCAAATTCAAGAAAAAATAATACCCCAAGATCTAAATCCCTAATAACTAGTTGGTTGCACTGGTATTTTTGTGAGATTTTAATCTGTTTTGTTTGCTCAACAAAGTAATTTTGTGGCGGGCTATGATAGTTGGTCTATCTCTTCTCCTTCTCCCAGCAGGTCCCTTTGGTTCCGTGACTGAACTAACACCAGCAGCAACTCCAATGCCTCTTAAATTGAGATTAAGGACAAAGGGCCATGACACTGGGAGTAATCTTGCTCTCCTGGTCAGCCTTTCACCTTGTGCTCTGTAAATTTTAGCTCATCCAAAACTCCCCTGGCCGTAACCTAACTTGCTTTTGAGCCCATTCACCCAACACCCTGCTGACCTACATATATTTTCAGCCTGGCAGCACCTTAATTTTAAAATTTTCGTCCTTGTTTTCAAATTGCTCCATGGCCTCATCACCCCTCTTTGTAATCTTCTCCACCCCTACAACCGTCTGAAATCTTTGCAATTCTAGTTTCTTGCAGATCCCCAATTTTATTGCAACCCTATTGGCAACTGTGATTTGAGCTGCCTAGACCCTGAAAGAACCTTCCTAAGCCTCTCTGCTCTGTCTCCTTTGTGACTTTCCTTAAAACTTACCTCTTTGACAAACTTTTAGTCACCTGTAATAATGGGTAGAATTTTCTGTCCGTCACGTAAAATGATGCGCGGTGAGGTCAGGCGTGCGTCACGACGCGTCATTCTGATCTTCCGTTCGACGGGCGCGTAGCCGACTCCGATGCATGCCCGAAGAACTGTCAAAGGCCTGTTAAAGTCATTAATCAAACAATTAAGCCAATTGAGAAAGCTGCCCGTCCAACCTTAAGGTTGGCAGGCCCGCGAAGAGCCCAGGCGGCATTCACATTCTTCATGAAACCTCATCCACGGGCGGGATGAGGTTTCATGAAGGGTTTATAACATTAATAAATATTTTTGGAACATTTGAAAAACTTGTCCCAGCTCATGTGATGCTGTCACATGAGGGGACATATGTAACTGATTTTTCAGCTTAATCTCCCTGAGGCAGCTCCGTGCCTTGGAGATTTCTTCACTCTTTCAAAGTGTTTTGTTGTCCCATTTGGCTACCTAAATCAAGTGACAAGGCAGCATAAGTTACTTAAGTTGTCAATATATTTTCACCGTGATTTAGAACAGTGGTTCCCAAACTATTTTCCAATGTGATCCCATTTCAACACTTGAAAGTTAACGTGACCCCAGTTGCAAGCAAAAACATAATAGTTATAAAGCAGCATAATAACATGCAAATAATTATTCAAGTTTGTGTATAATGGACCAATATATAATACATAGGGAAAAATTTTCCCCCCTTTGTGGGGGGAAGTGCGGGAGCGGGCGTGAGCGGGCACACCTCTGATCAGGGGCACACGATATTTTATGTGGGTGGACCAATTAAGGCCCGTCCAGCCCATCTGCCGGGAAGTGTTATATACTCCTTGTGCGGGCTGAGGGGGGGATTCCCTCAGCCAGGAGTGTGGTCTTTCGTGCATGCGTGTGAAAGAGCGCACTGATCTCCCTGAGGCTAAGTGCTGCCTCAGGGAGATCAGCTCTGAATTAAAATTCACAATAAAAATGATAAAAAAATTTCCCTGACATGTCCCCTCATGTGACACTGTTACGTGAGTTGGGGCATGTCCATAACTTTAACTGAAACCTTTATTAAAAATTTAAACACCCTTGTGAAAACTCATCCCGCCCGTGGATGAGGTTTCATGCTTTTTCTGAAGCTGCCAGGGTTCCCGGTCTGCCCGTCAACCTTAAGGTTGGACGGGCAGGTCCATTAATGATTTTAATTAGTGTCTCAAAGGCCTCAATAGACCATTGACAGGTCGGCAGGCACATAGCTGACTCGGCTGCCTCCCCGCCAACCTGAAAATGGCAATGACGCAGAGTGACTTCGGGAGTTCCACCCGACATCATCCCCCGTCACTTTAGGTGTTGCTGACCAGAAGCTCCTACCCGTAAATATGAAAACCTCTGTTTTTAAAGTACTTTTTAAAAATTCATTTATGGGATGTGAGCATCGCTGGCTAAGCCAGCACTTGTTGCCTATCCCTAATTGCCCTTGAGAAGGTGATGGTGTGCTGCTTTCTTGAACTGCTGCAGTATCTGTGGTGTAGGCCACCCATAGTGCTGTTATGGAGGGAGTTCCAGGACATTGACCCAGTGACAGTGAAGGAACGGCGATATATTTCCAAGTCAGGATGGTGAGTGGCTTGGAGGGAAATTACAGGCGGTGATGTTCTTATGTGCCTGCTGCCCTTGTCCTACTAGATGGTGGTGGTCGTGAGTTTGGAAGGTGCTACCTAAAGAGCCTTGATGAGTTCCTGCAGTGCATCTTGTAAATGTTACCCAATGCTGCCACTGTTTGTTGATGGTGGAGAGAGTGAATGTTTGTGAATGGGGTGCCAATCAAGCGGGATGCTTTGCCCTGGATGGTGTCAAGCTTCTTGAGTGTTGTTGGAACTGCACTCATCCAAGCAAGTGGAAAGTGTTCCATCACACTCCTGACTTGTGCCTTGTCGATGGTGGACAGGCTGTGGGGAGTCAGGAGGTGAGTTACTTGCCGCAGGATTCCTAGCCTCCGACCTGTTGTTGTAGCCACATTATTTATATGGGTAGTCCAGTTCAGTTTATGTGCAATGGTAACCCCCAGGATGTTAATAGTGGGGTATTCAATGATGGTAATGCCATTGAATGTCATGGGGTGATGGTTAGATTCTCTCTTGCTGGAGATTGTCATTGCCTGGCAGTCGTGTGGCGTGAATGTTACTTGCCACTTGTCAGCCCAAGCCTGAATATTGTCCAAGTCTTGCTGCATTTATACATGGACTGCTTTGTAAAAATGTTATTATTTCATGTACTCACACACACACACACACACACACACACACACAAACACACACACGTCTTCCCCCACCACACTCACACGCCCATCTTCCCAACTCCCTCCCTCCCTACACATACACCCCAGCCCTGCTTTCCAGCCCGTCTTCTGCTTCCCAGTCCCTCCCCACTTAGCAGCCCTTCCCCAGGCTCCTGCCTCACCCCCGTCACACATACACCCAGACCCTCTCCCCTTTTGGTCTAGCTGCCGATGTCTAC
Source organism: Carcharodon carcharias (assembly GCF_017639515.1). Lineage (NCBI taxonomy): Eukaryota > Metazoa > Chordata > Chondrichthyes > Lamniformes > Lamnidae > Carcharodon > Carcharodon carcharias. The sequence goes on along the minus strand of NC_054468.1, from coordinate 137,648,406 downwards.
AAAGCAGAATTGCTATCCTGGGGTAAAGAACTTGTACAAAAGACAGACAAGAGCAGAACACAACAAAGAACAGAATTTTTCACTTGGCGTGTGGATGTGCGCCTGACACACGTGAGCATAAAATAACGTGCAATGACGTCAGGTGAGCGCCCCAACATCATCACGCCCTCGCGCGATATTTCGGTTGGCAGGTGTGCACTAATCTCGGAAGCTCACCCACCGACAATTAAAGGGGCTATTAAGGCCATTAATGGTGCACTTTTTTGCCACCCGTCCAACATTACAGTTGGTGGGCAGGCGAATCAGCCTGGCGGCCTTTGCATTTTTCAGGAAATCTCATCCAAGAGCAGGGTGAGGTTTCCGATATTAATCAATATTAAAATTTCAATATTAAATAAAATGTTTGGACAGAATTCTCATGATGTATATGTTCAGATGACTGTTTCTGATGCATGGGTATATATTCCTGGATTTTAAAATCTTTATTTTTTGTTTTTAAATTCTTCAGCTCCCTGAAACAGCTCTCTGCCTTAAGGGAGATTTCATTCTGTGCTCCCCCACGCCTGCGCTGATTTCAGTGCTTGCCCTGCTCCTGCCCTCAACCCAGACAGTGCTAATCGTTCAGCGTGTGCTTCACGCTGGCTGCCTGTTAATTGGCCAGCTGGCATGAAATCGCGGTAGGGGGCCAATTGCGTTCGGCTGTCCGTTTTCCGACCACTCCCAGGCCCGCCAATTGCGCCGGCCCACCTGCCGAGCTGAAAATTCAGGCCAAAGTTTGAAGCCGCCACTCACCTTCCTGAGTCAGCCGCATGACCTCCCAGTTTTTCCTGTGCTCAGTCAGTGACTGAGTTACACTTGCCAGTGCCAAGTTGGCACACAACTATTCCAGGGCCACTTGAACTCACCACTGAAAGTGGTCTCTGATGCTAAAGGGCGCTTTGGGCTCACCATCCGCCCCTTGCTGTTTAACGGCATTGATCCAGGGGTCCAAAGTTCCCGCCAGAGCCTTCGGACAGCAGTGGCTAAATATATTTCAGTTTATTTTCCGAATGAAATTGATGAATGCATGAAAATATTGGGATGATAGTGCACAATAATATGCAAATAAATCCATCAGCTGGCCTGTACTGTAACTCAACTACACAGCACAATGTAATGGGTGAGGGCCAACCATTCTAAGTCAACACCTGTAATATAAACTATTTCCAATGCACTGTTTATTTAAGGCACTTATTTAAAGCACAAACTGAATACTAGTGGGAGGAGATGTTCCTCGTCCGATGCTCCATTTTTATTCCTCCAAAGATGAGTGCACACTTAACAGAATTAAAAGCCATCTTAACAGTGATGAAGTTCAGACTTCAGTCATTCCATGTGGTATGGAAAGGAGCAATGAGCAGTTAAATTTATTTGCCAGGTGATGGAATCCTTTGATTGTGTTTTGAAGTAAAGTGGAAACATTGACAATTTTCTTCAGGGAGTGTGGAAGTCCTGACAAATTTCAAAAATGGTAAATCGAAACTGTTCAATCCTTGTTTTAAGTAGATTGAGCTAAACATGAAATAATGGAATAAATCCAGTACACTACTGCTTTGTAAATGTGCATGGAAAGTGCAGAATGCAGTAATTGCATTGAAGGAAGTAGAGCAGAGCACCATGTTCTGTGATGGGTGTACTTATGCAACAGGCCAGTGGAAAGTCTTGTTACAATGCTTATATTAAATGCCTGTGATTTATGTAAGCGACCAAAAACACAAAGACCAGAATTTTTCTTTCATTGGAGAGGCTTGACGGGGGAGGTCGTGAAGCCGACCCCCGCCCGCGATTGGCTCCGCTCCGCGATTTCATGCGTGTGGGCCAATTAAGGCCGGTCCTTTGTGGATCGCAAGCGGCAGCGCTCAGCACGAGCTGTGCGGGCTGGGGGAGGAGGGACAACGGGCCTGGTGCGCAGTTTACGCATGTGTGCGAAAGAGCGCTTCAATCTCCCTAAGGCACGGAGCTGCCTCAGGGAGGTTGAAGCGCTTTTTAAAAAAATCATTAAAGACAGTAAAAAAAAAATTTTTAAAGTCCCCTCATGTGACTCTGTCACATGAGCTGGAACATATTATTCATTCAAAAATAAAGTTTTCAGTTAATGTTCGTTTGCTTTAGGAAACTTCATCCCACTCATGGATGAGGTTTCCTGAAAAATGTAAAGGCAGCTTGGCCTTTATACCTGTCCACCAACCGTAAGGTTGGACGGGCAGCATCAAGTTGATTTTAATGAGCTTGTTATTGTCCTTAATAGGCCTTTCAATTATCGTCGAGCGCGCAGCTGACTCCGGTGCGCACCCACCAAATGAAATATCGCGTTAGTGCACGATGACGTTGGGACACATGCCCAACGTCATATTACACTTGGGTGTGTTGGCACACCGAACATAAAATTCTGGCCAAAGTTCTGCAAGGTATGTCACCCATAATGATGCAAGATTTTATTGAGGAAAAGTTAAAATTACAGTAACTACAGGTGATACTAATTTGAGTAAAATTTGCTATGGCATTCCTAATCCATTTTTTTCATCTTAAAATAGCATCTTGAAGTTGCCGTTATTCCATAATTAAATAGTTGCCATGAAGAGTTAGCAATAAAGGGCCTTATTCCTGATGACAGAAGAACTATTTCATCACTTTTCATGAAAAGGAACTTGTTATACAAGCAATGCATAGTTTGTTACAAATGGTTTGTCCATTTTTCTTTCTGTTACTGCGTATACTTCTTAGTTACTATTTTTCTGCTCCTAATCTACAAAAGGTTTGGGTTTCTATCCATTTACATTTACTAATATTGGGATAACATGCAGTTCCAAGCACACTTTGGTGTCAGTATTTACCACAACAGGGGAGGGTTTAGGGGAGCACGGTATCATGAAACAAACCTGGCAAGGCTGGGCATGCGGAGACCCTGCCAAATTTAACAGTAGAACCTCATCACAATTTGTTTTTGGGTTGACCAAACTATTAGATTGGCCAATTACCAGATGGGAAAACCAGCAGCAGGAGGCTGCAGCAGCTGACCCTTAAATGGTCCACAGCAATTGGGAGGGGAGGGGGAGCAAACAATCTTAGAATAGAATGGTTACAGCACAGAAGGAGGCCATTCAGTCCATTGTGTCTATGCAGGCTCTCTGCAAGAGCAACTTAGCTTTTCCCCCATTGCCCTGCAGTTCTATTTTTTCAGGTGCTTATCTGATTCCCTTTTGAAAGCCATGATTGAACCTGCCACCATCACACTCTCAAACATTGTATTCCAGATCCTAACCACAAGGTGTGGGAAATTTTTTTTTTCCTCAGGGCTGCAAGGGGGGGGGGGGGGGGGGGGGGGGGGGGTCAGTGGTAGGAGTGAGAGAAGCTATTGTGGGAGGGAGGAACTGGGAGATTGGAGATTACAGTGCTGAGGTCTGCAATTGTGATAGATGGAAGAGAGAGCCACAACAGAGGGGTGGCAGAAGGCTTCCTTATGAGCTTGGGGGAAGCACGCCTGCACCTCCTTGTCCACAAGGAGTGCTGTTACTTGTATGTACTTAATTAAGTTGGCAGCTCCCGCCTCCCTTTTTGGCTGACGTCATTGTTATAATGGAATCTTTGAGATGAAACTTTAAACCTCTTACAAGTCTTTGATATGACCAGGGATTAGAGATTCAGATCATAATGTTTATGCATCTCTTCACTAAGTATCAACAAAAACTGAAAACAGTAAAACCTGGAAGGAAAGTGGTTAAAGCCTGGGATAATGTGACCATTCAAGATCTGAAAAACTTGCTTTGAAATCTAGAATTGGGATATTTTTATGGAGAATGAAGATGAAGGATGAGACCATTAACAAGTGTGGGGAAAGAGAGAGACAAGAGACCATTAAAAAGTGCAGAGAGAGAGAGATAAGGGACCATTAAAGAGTGCAGAGTGAGAGGCAAAAGACCATTAAAGAGCATGAGAGGGAAAAGAGAGCGGTAAGCGTTGGATTGGTGAGTATTTCTAGGCTTTAAAGTAAAAGTAAGGTCTTTGGTTTGTGTTTAGGTCTCTAGTCATTTTTTCTCTTTTTCTTAAAAATAGCTTGTTAAATATAGAATCGATAGTGGTGTAAAAAAATAATTACAATAAAGTGTAAAGAGCAGGGGATTCTTCAAGTGTATAGAGTAGGGATACTGGAGTAATTAATTAATAAATTAAATAAAATACGGTAGAGATGGCCAGGACGGGTGATGTGTTGCCGCTGCGGCATGTGGGAGCTGCTGGACACCAAGGTGAGCCAGATCAAACACATCTATATTAAGCGTTTGCAGCTCAAGGAACTTTAGATCCAAGTTGAGGACCTGGGGTCTGAGCTGCAGACATTGCGCCACACCTGGGAGGGGGAAAGTTACCTGGACATTTTACTCCAGGAGGTGGTCACACCCCTCAGATTAGGTGATTCAAATTTGGTCTATGATCAGGGACAAGAGGGTGTGAATGCAGGTGAAGCAGGTATGGGAATCTAGAGGGTAACGTTTGAGGAGCCTTGGCCCCCCTGCAACTGTCCAACAGTTACGAGATTCTTGCAAGCGGTCCGCAAGAGCAGGGACTGTAGGGAGTGAACTGACCATGGTGCAGGGAGCCATTCAAGTGGGGGGAGGAATATGAACATAGTAGTGGTAGGGGACAGTAAGGAGGATAAATACTAACAAAAGATAACCAAAAAAAATAAAGAGGAAGAAAATAAAATTTGAGGGTAAACTAACAAGTAATATAAAAACGGACAGTAAGAGCTTCTTTAAATATATAAAAAGGAAGAGAGAGGCCAAAGTGAATATAGGCCCCTTAGTGAATGAGGCTGGGCAAATAATACTGGGGAACCTGGAAATGGCAGAGTAGTTGAATAAAAGCTTTGCATCAGTCTTCAGAGAAGAAGACACTAATAGCATTCCAAGAATAGTAAATAATTAAGGGGCAAAAGTGGGGGAGGAATTAAATACAATAACCATCACTCGAGAAAAAGTACGAGAGAAACTAATGGGGCTATAGGCTAATAAGTCCTCTGGGCATGATGGGTTACATCCTAGGATATTAAAGGAAGTAGCTACACAGATAATGGATGCACTGGTAGTAATTTTCCAAGAATCCTTAGATTCTGGGAAAGCCCCAGAAGATTGGAAAACTGCCAATGTAACGCCCTTATTCAAAAAGGGAGGGAGACAAAAAAACTATAGGCTAGTTAGTTTACTATCCATCATTGGGAAAATGTTAGTCTATTATAAAGGACGTAACAGCAAAGCATTTAGAAATACATAATATAATCAAGCAGAGTCAGCATGGCTTCATGAAGGAGAAATCATGCCTGACAAGTTTATTAGAATTCTTTGAGGAGGTAAAAAGCAGGATAGATCAAGGGGAACCAGAACATGAAATATATTTGGATTTCTAAAAGACGCTCAATAAGGTACCGTGCATAAGGCTCCTTAGTGAGATAAGGGCCCATGGTGTTGGGGTAGTAAATTAGCATGGATAGAGGATTGGCTAACTAATAGAAGACAAAGAGTTGAGATAAGGGGGGCATTTTCAGGATGGCAACCTGTAACTAGTGGAGTGCCACAGGGATCAATGCTGGGGCCACAATTATTTACAACATATATTAATGACTTAGATGAGGGAAGTGAATGTATATCTCCAAGTTTGCGAATGACACAAAAGTAGGTGCGGAAGGCAAGTGATGGGGATGACACTAAGGGCAGAATTTTACCATTGGTGAGCTGGGGGCAGGGCCCGCTCGCCGACACAGGATGACGTTGGGGGGTTCCCCCCGATGTCATCCTGCCCCATTTAAATATTCAGTAAGGCGGGGGGACGGCACGATCAGCTGTCCACCCGCTGACTTGTCAATGGCCAATTGAGGCCATTGACAGGGTAGTTAAATCAATTAAAGGCTCTGCCCATCTAACCTTAAGGCTGGTGGGCAGGCCAGGAGCCCCAGCGGGCTTCTGAAAAAACATGAAACCTCGTCCACTGGTGGGGTGAGGTTTCATGTTGGTTTTAAAAAACTTTAATAAAGTTTCTGTGATGTTTATTAACATGTCCATCTTGTGTGACATTGTCACATGAGAAGGACATATTAATAATTTTTTATTTTTCTATTGTTAAACTTTCAAAAACTTTCAGCGCTCTCCCTGAGGCAGCACTTAGTTTCAGGGAGATGTGCGCTCTTTCGTGCACATGTGCGAAAAAGCACACTCTGGCAGTTGGGGAATCCCACCCCCCCCGCCCGCCCGCACAGGAAGCACATAGCTTAATTGGCCTGCCCACTTAAAATGGGGGTGGGGCCCGCACACCCATCAATGGCAAAATTCTGCCCCAAGAGCCTACAGAGAGATATAGACAGGTTAAGTGATTAGGCAAAAAAACTTGGCAGATGTAATATAATGTGGGAAAATGTTAGCAGGAAGAATAGAGGAGCTGAATATTATTCAAATGGAGAAAAACTGCAGAAGGCTGCAGCATAAAGGGATTTGGGAGTCCTCGTGCATGAATCCCAAAAAACTAACATGCAAGTTCAGCAAGTAATAGGGAAGACAAATGGAATGTTGACTTTTATTTCAAAGGGAATGGAGTATAAAAATAGGGAAGCCTTGCTAAAACTAAAAAGGCACTCATTGGACCACACCTAGAAAACTGTGAACATTTTTGGTTCCCTTATCTAAGGGAATATATACTGGCATTGGAGGCAGTCCAGAGATGGTTCACTAGGTTGATCCCAGGTATGGAGGGATTTTCTTATGAGGAGAGGTTGAGTCGGTTCAGCCTGTACTCATTGGAGTATAGAAGAATGAGAGAACATGTAAGATCCTTCGGGGCTTTACAGGGTAGATGCTGAGAGGTTGTTTCCCCTTGTGGGAGAGTCTAGGACCAGAGGGCATAATCTAAGTGTAAAGGGTCGCCCATTCAAAACAGAGATGAGGAGGGATTTCTTCTCTCGGGGGCAGTGAATCTGTGGAATTCTTTACCACAGAGGGCTGTAGAGGCTGGGTCGTTAGGTATATTCAAGGCTGAAATAGACAGATTGTTAATCAGTAAGGGAATTAAGGGTTATGGGGAAAAGGCAGGAAAGTGGAGTTGAGGATTATCAGATCAGCCATGATCTCATTGAATGGTGGAGCAGACTTGATGGGCTGAATGGCCTACTTCTGCTCCTGTGTCTTACGGTCTTATAAATAAGAGCACAGATATCATAAATGATTTTACCATCTTCTCTGAACAGCTTCATGTCCAAACTAAAATTAAGATCTATCCAAATGAGAAATCCTGGCTACCAAGGACTTAAAAGCAATAATAAAGGAAAGACAACTTGCATTTTGTGTAGGGAACCAAGACAAACTTAAAAATCAAGGTGAGGGAGGAATGCAAAAGGTGCATATACGAGAGGCTGCATAATTGTTTTTGGGCAACTAATCCCAGAGATGCATTGAAGTGTATGCGTAAAATTTCAAATTTAACACAAAAAAAGAGAAATGATCCCTTTTTGTCCACAGACAATCCTTGTGATGTTGCAGATGAATTGAACTGATTTTTTAAAACCAGTTTGAAAATGATGAATTTGAGGAACATGTGATTTTGCAGCAGGCTTCACTTTGTGAATTAGAAGGATTTTGTGTTACTATCAATAAATGGGGAGTTAAAGAAGCAATTCAAGTGAGTGAATCCATGCAAAGCATGCTGCCCAGATCAGCTCACCCCACACATTCTTAAGGAATGCATTCATCAGTTAGGAGTTCCTTTCTCTCTGGTCTTTCAGAAATCATTTGAGACTCATACTGTTCCTTGCTGTTGGAAATCAGCCGTCATTGTTCTGGAACAATGGGATTTACTTTAAAAAGGGAGAAACATGTATAAAGGAAATTAGGTATTATGTAAAGAGGAAGTATTCTAAGATCTAGCAAGTATGAAAAGCCTCCAGCCTCTATGTACCAAGCTGCTACCCATTGGAACCGAAGCTAAGAGAAGTCACTGTGAATATCCCTGTCCTGGGATATTGTGCTTTGCCTGGGTCTGTTCAAATTTATTTTGTTTTTACTGTTGTCATATTGGGGATGTAACTGGGAGTCAGATTAATTAGGGGAACTAGGAGTTATCATAGTAGTAATTTGTAGACCCATGTATGTGTTTAAAATCTTTTCTTTTATTAATAAATGTTTAATTTAGCTTTGTAAAAAAACAAGAAGACTCAGTGGACTTATTACTTCTGAATTCAAGGCACACATCTCAAAATAAAATTACAAATTGCAAAACAGTTGTGGCAGTTGTTTCAAATTTCCCTCTGGGATTTGAGCAGCTCGGCATTTACCATCCGCTGTGCCATGACAAATTTCAGATCATGAGCTCTCTCCTCCATCTTTATCCCTTTTTGAATTCATTTTTTTTTCTTTTTCCTCAATCAATTTTCCATTCAATCTTATTGAGAAATTGAAAAAGCTTGATGTCAATCCTACTCTCCTACTTTGGATTGTTGATTTCCTTCACAACAAGACCCAACAGATGTTAGTCTCCAGGATTTACTCGGAGCCCATATTTTAATGAACACTGGATCTCCTCAGGCTTTGCACTTTGCTTTTCATCCTCTACATGAATGATTGCCAATCAGAACATGAAGACATAATGATTCTGAAATATGCTGACGATACAGTACTTTGTACTGTGGACGTCACCAGAAATAATGAAGTAAACTATAGGAACTTGGTGGAGAAGTTTGTAAAAATAACAACTCTTAAATTGAATGAAAACAAGACCAAAAAATTTGTTATAGATTTCAGGAAAAACACAATAATATTGTTCCCATGAAGATTCATGATGCGGACACTGAGGTATCTCGGTATCAAAGTAGATGATAAATTGAATTGGAAGTAACCGTGTACAGGTATGGTGGCCAAGGGATATATACAATTATATCAGAAAATTAAAATCCTTTCAAGTAGATCCCATAATTATTTAACTCTTCTATATGGCTGTACTTGAGAGTGCTTTCCTTTTTGGATGTGTCTCCTGGGTACTGTTTGTCTTAGGAAAGTCGATTCTTTAAGCCAATTTACAGCAAATGAAATACTTTTGAAGCATAGTCATAATGTAATTTAGGAAATGCGCCAGCCAATTTGCAGACAGCAAGATCCCACATACAGCAATATGATAATGACCAGATAACCTATATTTTGATGTTGATTGAGGAATAAATATTGGCCAGGACACTGACGATAACTCCCCTGATCTTTGAAACAGTGCCGTGCAATCTTTTACATCCACCTGAGATGGCAGACAGGGCCTTGGTTTCAATTCAAATCAATTCAATTTCATTTAAATGCCCATGCGGAAATTCATTTTTGGTGCATTGCTTGTTTGTTTAAAAATTACATGTGAATGAATAATAAGAATAAAGAAAAAATGATCCTATCACAGAGGTCTAATTTTAGTTAAAGATATCAGAAACTATTCCAGTGCATTAAAATAGTCAGTCAGAGAATGCCACCGTGAGTGCATATCCGCATCCATACATCAAACTCCTGTTAAAAGTTCTTACAGAGAAGGATACAAATGAATTCAGGAACCGATTTGGCATCTGAAGGATTGTAGTCTTTTTCCCTAATGCATCCAACAGCAATACTGAGATAAGTGGTGGTTCTCATCATTCCTGACATTCTTTACTTTTGTCAAAAATGTTGAAAAGCAGATTTCAGCAAGAAAGATCTGCTCATCAAAAACCCTTCTTGCCTGGTTCAGTAATCTTAGCCTTGTACCATTTTTACCCTGCATTACTCTATAAATATTATACGGATACACAAAAACCACACACATGGACCGATATGTTTTTAATTCATTCATGGGTTGTGGGCATCACAGGCCAGGCCAGCATTTAACTGCCCATCCCTAATTGCCCTTAAGAAGGTGGTGGTGAACTGCTTTCTTGAACTGCTGCAGTCCATGTGGTGTAGGTACACCCCCAGTGCTGTTTGAGGGGGAGTTCTAGGATTTTGGCCCAGCGACAATGAAGGAATGGCAATATATTTCCAGTTCAGGATGGTGAATGGTGATGTTCCCATGCATCTGCTAACCTTGTCCTTCCAGATTGTAGCAGTCATGTGTTTGGAATGTGCCGTCTAAGGAGCCTTGGTGAGTTGCTGCAGTGCATTTTGTACATGGTACACACTGCCACTGTTCGTTGGTGGTGGAGGGAGTGAATGTTTGCAGATGGGGTGCCAATCAAGCGGCTGCTTTGTCCTGAATGGTGTCAAGCTTCTTGAGTGTTGGAGCTGCACTCATCCAGGCAAGTGGAGAGTATTCCATCACGCTCCTGACTTGTGCCTTGTAGATGGTGGACAGGCTTTGGGGAGTCAGGAGGTGAGTTACTTTCTGCAGAATTCCTAGCCTCTGACCTGCTCTTATAGCCACAGTACTTATATGGCTAGTTCAGTTCAGTTTCTGGTCATGCACACAAATGTATAAACATAATCATACCTACAAAACCGCACACTATATATAAAAAAACACAAATATGAAGGGGGAAGGAGAAAAACCTCGATATTAACCACTTCATGATGAGCGGGAGAGAGTCACTGGGGTTGGGGTGGGTGTTAAAAATTTTTAAATGGGGTAGGCCTACCTGCCAATATGCCCGTTGCCATTTTTATAGTGGCAGATTTTTGTGTCATGCTTGTGCCGCACCATCAAGAGGACCGACACTTCATTAACATTTATTTCGGGCTTCCCTTGTGCAATAAACCCTGATTTAAATTTTACAGTTGTCATATACATTTTCCAAAGCTCAAGAAGTCCGGCACTAAAAGAAAAGAAAGAAAGGAAGACATTGCTTGTACCTAATTTAAGGATACAAGATTATTGAACCAGGCAGGAAGGGTATTTGATGAGCAGATCTTTCTTGCCTAAATCTGCTTTCGAATAATTTTGCCAAAAGTAGAGTGTCATGAACAATGAGAATCACCCCTTGTCTCAGTATTACTGATAGATGTGTTTGGGGAAAAGGCTACAATCCTTCAGATGCAGGACAAATTGGTTCTTGAACTCGTTTGTGCCCTCTATCAGAATTTTTAACAGGAGTTTGATGTATGAAAGAGGAAATGCACTCATGGTGGAGTTTACTGACTGATTATTTTAATGCATTGGAGTAGTTTTTAATACATATTTTAACTAAAGTTAGACCACTGTGATAGGATAATTTTTTTCTTTTTTGTTATTATTCATTCATATGCAATTTTTAAATGAATGAGCAAAATACCCAAAATGAATTTCCATATGGACAATAAAGTGAAATTGAATTGAGTTGAAATTTGAGGCCCTGTCTGCCATTTCAAGTTGATATAAAAGATCCCACTTCACTATTTCAAAGAAGAGCAAGGGAGTTATCTTCAGTGTCCTGGCCAATATATATCCCTCAATCAACATCAAAAATAGGGGTTATCTTGTCAATATCACATTGCTGTATGTGGGATCTTGCTGTCTGAAAGTTGGCTGCCATATTTCTTAAGTTACAACTGTGACTATGCTTCGAAAGTATTTCATTGACTGTAAATCGCTTTGGGATATCGTGTGATCATGATAGGTGCTATACAACTGCAGGTCTTCCTTTCTTTCTTTTGGTACCTGATTTTTATGAACTTTGGAAAATGTGTATGACAACCGTAAAATTTAAATCAGGTTTCCAATTACACAATGGGAGCTCAATAATAATGTAATTTGAAGTGTCTGTCCTTTTAATGGTGCAGCACTCGTGTTACAAAAACTGTCACTGTAAAAATGGCAACAGGCACATTGACAGGTAAGCAGTGCTTTCTGCATTTTAAAATTTTTAAACCTCCTTTGAATCTCTCCTGTCCATCATGGAATGGTTAATATTGAAACTTTTGTCTTTCCCCCTGCACACTTGTGTTTTTTTATATATAGTGTGCGTATCTAAAACAGGCTGTGAACAGCTACACTACTTTAGGAAGCTCTGTTAAGTTGCATTACTAAATAAACATTACACAGGCACACAAAAACCATACAAATGGACCTATATGCACCTATTGTGAGTCTGTATAATGTTTATTTAGTAATGCATCTTAACAGAGTTTCCTAAAGTAGTGTAGCTGTGTACAGCCTGTTTTAGACTTTAGGTCCCATCCCTGCAGTGATTGCACTTTCAATTACTGCCATCTTGATAATTTTACCATTTTTATCCCATATTTTCTGTGTATGAATTTGTGCCATCAGGTGCACAGTAGGAGAAAAACCTGTGGTTAATTTGTCTGACTGGAAATGTACAATTAAAAACATTTACTAGTAGGGGGTTGAGATAATCAATGCGTCTTGCTGCTTCATGTTTTGAAATTCCTTTTGTTCAAACAGCTACATAATCATCATTTTGAACCTGTTTTGTTCATGAGGTGTAGCATGACTCATGGGAGATTAGTCATAAGTAATCCTAAAGTTAAGGAAATTGGATACTTCAGCTCTAAGAACAATAGTTGATGTGTTGTACAATGTGAGTTCTTTGCATACATTGGCATTTGTCAGGAAGATATAATCATTTCCATAATGTTATTGGAATTTATTGTAAAATAGAGTAATAGTGGGGTGTATCTACAGGCAGAATTTCACCCTTGTCAGTAGGGCTTGGCGGGGGCAGGCAGGGGCGATTGGGAAGCCAACTGCCATCTGTGATCAGAACTGGAAGATGATTTCACGCTGGTGGGCCAATTAAGGCGCGTCCAGCGTGAAACGCAAGCGTTTCACATGAGCAGGGACATGTTACTAATTCAATTTTTAAATTTTTACTTTTCTTATTTGCTTTTGGAAACCTCATCCTGCCTGTGGATGAGATTTCCAAAAAAGCGCAAAGGCTGCTTGGCCTTTTCGCCTGCCTGCCAACCATAAGATTGAACGGGCAATGAAAAATTCCTTTTAATTTAACTTTGTATTGGCCTTTATAGGCCTTTTAATTGCCGGCAGGCACTCTGCTGACTCTGGCATGTGCCTGGAGACCGAAAAATGTGCGATGACATCAGGACGCTCGCCTGACGTCATCGTGCATCGTTTTACACTCAGTCGGGTCGGGCATGCACCCACCTGATGAGCTAAAAATTTTGCTGTCTGCCTGTGTGTATGTGTGTGAGAGAGAGAGAGACTTAATTGAATTAGAGGCAGCTAGCCTGGGTGCTTTGATGTAAGAAGAGAAATTAGGTTTGAAATGTTAGTTAGATAAACGTGGGGAAGTTTAGAATGTGAAGTGTAAAGGGAACATTTGTATTTTTAACCAAACTATAGTGCCTTGAATTCAAAGGAGGGGGTGTAATGTATGCCTAGCCAGCAGAAGTAGTAAGAAATAGTGTGTTTATTTATTTTTCCCAAAGATTACTGGTGGAATTGGTACTTTGATAGATTTTTTATTAGTAGAGAGGTAAAGTTCAAAAGACAGTGAAACAATGGGAATTTGCATTCAAAGGGGAAAATATGTGTAAAGGAGAGAAGGCTGTTTGTAAGGGAGGCAGTTTACGATCCAACAAGTGTGAAAAGCCGGCAGCCCTGTATGTACCAAAGCTCCTCAGGGACTGAAGTTAAGAGAATTGACTTTGAATCCGACTGTTCAGAGTATCGTTTACTTTGCCTGGGTCTTTTAAATTCTATGTGTCTAACTGCTGCCTTAACAAAAGTGTAACTGGGAGTTAAATTAATTAGGGGAATTTAGAAGTTATTATAGTAGTAATTTGTAGTTAACATATGTGCTTACAATATTTTTTTTAAATAATAAATGTTTAATTGAGTTTTATAAAAGCTTCTTAAGATTTAGTGGTCTTATTACTGAATTCAAAGCCCGCATCATGAAATATACAATTTGAAAATTAGCTGTAACAGTTGTTTCAAGTTTCTGTCTGGGATTTGAACAGCTCAGCATTTATCATCTGCAGTGTCATAACACATTGGATATGTAAAGACAATTGAAACAACTTGAAGTATGCATATGTCTTGATGCTGCATCTTTGAAACTACTGTGCTGTTCAATATTATTGCATTGCTATATTTTTAATTTTATAGGGGGGGTTCTGAAAAGCTATGCTGCAGCTCTTATTTCATTTATTTTATCAGGTAGGCAGTACTTTAAAGTTCAGCACAGTTTTTACTATAAAACACAACATAAGTTGCATATTAATTGTTTAAAAGTTAATTGTTTAGCCTCTTAGTGAACACTATGATAGGCTGAAAAGGACATTGAACCAACTGAACCATCAGCTGTGACTTGTATGCAAGTGCAATAGGATGATTCTTTTTTTGAAAGGCTTTATTTTGCTAATTTTATCAGAAATGCTTGAAATACCACATTAATGTAATGAACAATCAAAACGAATGTGCCTATTATATCCATCACACAACTGTAAAAGAACTGTTGGAATTAAAATAAATACAGATCTATAGAATGCTTTTTGGTCAATGCTCATTTTTGGCATACACTCTTAGATAGTACACTTATTTCTGCTCTTAGACCTATTGTGATTTTGCCGGTTTTGTACTGGGGTTAATTAGCATAATGATACATCCATACAACAGGGAAAAAATAGAGTAATTTGCTACACCATAATCACTGCCAGTGACAAACCTGTATCCAGCAGTTCTTCACTTTGGTATTGTATAGTTCAAAATTGTCTTTCGTGACACGAGCTGAGAGCAATTCAAGTTAATATTTAACTTTCCCATCACTTCACTAAAATCTTACTGCCAATACTACATTGTGATTTTCTTTATGTGCATTACTTATTTGTATATTGAGATTTTTTTATGAATAACTTCAGATTTACTTCATGCTAACAAATTATAAAAGGACATTTCAGTCCTGAATTACACTTCCTACAGTAAAATTCAGCCTCAAAACAAATTTGTTGTGAGTGTCATGCCACAAATATTTGGTCTGTTTGATCCGAGTGTTTGTTCATTTCTTTGTAATGGTAAATGTATTGGAATATTACTGATTCCTGCACCTGACTGATTCGCAATGTCTTCAGTACTTAATGTTGTAATATGGGCTCTTTAGATGCCTCACTGATAAGACCCTGAGACTTGCATATTTAAACACAAACACTGTTAACCTTTAACTATTTACAGCTCCCAGGTTACTGTTATGCATGATGCTGTTACCTCCATGCAGGCTGGTTCCAGAATGTTCTCTTTAGACTGTTCTCTCAGTCTATTACCATGTGTTCTGTACATCATACCGTGGGCGATGTTATTCTCCAGTCCCACAATCCCTTCCTTTGCCAAGCACCTTAACATTACAATCACATGTAGGCACATCGTACAACATCCTCCTTTCTTCTCCAAAGAAAATTTCCCTTCCAATGGAATATAACGATTTGTAATACAATGTTTACTTGCTATCCCTTCTCCCCCATCTCAAATCTCTGACTTCATAAATTCAGACAGACAGTCTTGAGGCTTGACAGTTGTTCCACTTCCCGTTCTGTCATGTTTGAAGGAATGGCAGTTGTATTCTGTTTCTGGTATGGGGTTATTTCCATTTGATTTGCTTTTGTTCTCCTTCGAGTTGCATTTCTCTTTACCAACAACTCTTCTGCTTTTTTTGGATGCTGGAGGTTTGTCTCATTCCTTCAGAGGGGAATTTGCACTCCATTTATTCCCAGAGTGGACTCAAATTTTCTTTCCTGTTGTGTCTGCCATGTATGTTCTTGCTGGACGTATACGTTTCACAAATGGGACCTTAATTTCCATTCGTTTCACAATTTTAGTCAAACATTTGTTTGCTGTTCTGTTTTTAAACTGTTTTGCAAGCTTATGAAGCCTTTCATTCAGCTTAGTGGTTCTTAACATGTCTGAGATGCTCAATGCTTTTTCTTCTAATTCCTAGTGCTTCAACGTCAAGTTTACATTTCCTGATCTTATTTCTGCCTTTTGTTCCTCTGGTTGCAGTAGAACTTTGTCTTTTATTTTGGTTTCACTGTTAGCCAGGTCTCTCTCCGGCAAAGTCAACTATATCTGTCAGATGATTGGGCCTGAGATCTCCACTAACTGTGTGGGTGGACACCCCATGCCAGTGGCTCTGAAGATCATAACTGCCCTCAACTTCTATGCCTCTGGCTCCTTCCAGGGGTCGGTGGGTGATCTTTGCGGTGTCTCCCAATCAGCTGTCCACACTTATGTCAAGCAGGTTATAGATGTTTTGTTCAGGCATGCATTGACCTTGGGACCAGGCAAGCCAGACACAGTGAACCAGAAGCTTCGCAGCGATTGCTGGCTTCCCCCGTGTCCAGGGTGCAATAGACTGCACACAAGTGGCCTTCGAGGTGCCAGCAGGTGAGCCCGGTGCCTTCATCAACAGGAAGGGCTTCCACTCCATGAACGAGCAGATAGTGTGTGATCACAGGATGCTTATTTTACAAGTCTGTGCAAGGTACCCAGGCAGCTCCCGCGATGCCTACATCCTCAGACACTCCCAGGTGCCGGGGCTCTTCAGCGCTTCAGCCCTGCTTGATGGATGGCTGCTGGGTGACAAGGGCTATCCCCTCATAAGGTGGCTCATGACGCCTCTCTGCCATCCAAGAACAGAAACTGAGCAGCGGTACTATAGGTGCCACGCCTCCACAAAGGTTGTGGTGGAGAGAACCATTGGTCTTCTCAAGATGCGTTTCCGATGCTTGGACCACTCAGGGGGCGCACTCCAGTACCCCCGGAGCGTGTCTCGGTGATAGTGGTTGCATGCTGTGCTCTCCACAATCTTGCGCTGGAAAGGGCTGCGGCTGCACATGATGAGTCCGAGGATGAGCAAGCACAGGGAAATGCTGAGGGGTTAGACGCTGACCCGGGCACACTCCAGGGAGTCAGAGACACCCGGGAGGCTTGAATCCAATGAACCTTCAGCTAGCACACTACAGATGGACGACCAGGACAAGCCCGGGTTGTAGGTTCGATACTCGACACTTAAGTGCAAAATCTGCCGGTTTATGAACAGTCACTAATGACCTTGTTAATAAAGCTGAATGTCTAACAAAGCACTCATTACAATTTTGGAAACCATACACATGCAGAAGAAAAATGGCATCCTCAGCCACGGTGACATATCAGAATTTATTCTAAGATAAAATCAAAAAACTGCGGATGCTGGAAATCGAAAACAAAAACAAAAATACCTGGAAAAACTCAGCAGGTCTGGCAGCATCTGTGGAAGGGACTGTTGAAGAGTCATGCGGACTCAAAACGTTAACTGTGCTCCCTTCCATAGATGCTGCCAAACCTGCTGAGTTTTTCCAGGTATTTTTGTTTTTGTTTCAGAATTTATTCTGTCAAGCAAGCCAACTTAATCCAAAAAAAGGAGAACAGTGTTACAAATCAAAACAAATCATTAAGAACCTCATCTTGGGCCAATACAAAAGCACCTGAAAAACCCGTGGTGTGCCTAAGGTGCCTTATGTTTTCATTTCTGGGTGCTACGTCTTGGTGCTGCCCCATCGCTTGGAGTGGCATCTGAGACAGTCTGCTGACTCTGCTGTCCTGTTGGCCTTGATGACCTTGGCGGTCATCCTCTGGCCTGTGGAGCCAGTGCTGGCCCTGCCTGGGAAGGAGCTGCCAGTTCCACAGCTGGCATCTCCCTAGTCGTTGCAGCCTCACCAGATGCTACGGTCACTGGGAGAGGGGCAGAGGAGCTGCTGCCCTCATCTGGAACGTCCTGAAAGGTGCCCGCAGAGATGCCAGGCAACCGCTTCGGACCTCCCTGCTCACTGTGGATGGATGGGCACTGAGCTGGGAAAGTTGATGCCCAAACCAGCTCCCTCACTGGCACTGACCATCTGAGGTCAATGCCAATGTGAGGGCTTGTTGGTCAGAGCGCATCCCCAGGAAGCCCTGACGGGTCTCCTGGAGTAGCCTCTCCACGAGAGTCGCCACTCTCTTCACGAAGGACCCATGGCGCTCGGACATGTGGCTCATTGCTTTGGCGATTGTCCACATAGACTCCACCACCACAGAGACCAAGCCAAGCATAGCCTCATGTATCTCCCCCAGATGCTCCCATACACCCCATCGCATTTCCTGCACCTGCTGTGTCGCGGTCGACTCCAGAGGCACATCATCAGGCACTGACTGAGCATGCGCCTGGTACCCTGCAGTCCTCTGACTGCTGGTGCCATGGGCACTCTGTCTCTGCCAGCGACTGTGAAGTGCCCTTACCACTGTGCCCAGGGACACTAGCCAATGTTTGAATTCCCAACCAAGTGCTAGTAC
Organism: Carcharodon carcharias; assembly: GCF_017639515.1. Lineage (NCBI taxonomy): Eukaryota > Metazoa > Chordata > Chondrichthyes > Lamniformes > Lamnidae > Carcharodon > Carcharodon carcharias. The sequence goes on along the minus strand of NC_054468.1, from coordinate 137,630,133 downwards.
CTGCGCTGGTGCCTGCCTTACAGAAATGATGTGATGCTGGTGAGACTTCAGGCCCCTCAGGTGTGAAAGGGGGGCCTCTGCTGCTCCTCCTCCCGGTCCTGCTCCGATGATGCTGAAAGGAAGAACAAGGACAATGGATCCGTTAGCATGGAGATAATGTCAGAGTGCATCCCTGTCCCCTGGATCATTATGCGCTCATCCTCCCATAACCAATGGTCAAACCATGTTGCAAAATTAAATCAATTAACATTCAGCACTGCCATGGCTGTTGGGAGAACAATGCTGACCTCACTGTTGGGCATAAGTACCTTGCCTTGGTACCCCAGCCTCACTGACACCCGTGGTCCTTGGCACATGGTGCCTCTCCAGATCCAGGCCCCCTTTCCGTTTCTTCTCCCTTCCTTTTGTTTTTTCCAATAATTTATCTAGATTTTTCTTTTCCCATCTATTTCCATTATTTTTAAATCTTTAATGCCCTGCTAGTCTTTCCATCCCACCCCCACTAGAGCTATACCTTGTGTGCCCTGCCATCCATTCTTAATTAGCACATTTGTTTAGATAATATCACCACCTTCAACACCTCTTTGTTCTTTTGTCTGTGACATCTTTTGATTATCTGCTCCTATCACTGCGTGCTTGTCCCTACAACCACCACCACCCCCCCCCCCCCACACCTTGAACCAGCTTATATTTCACCCCTTTCCTAATATTCACTCAGTTCTGTTGAAGGGTCATGAGGACTTGAAACGTTAACTCTTTTCTTCTCCGCCGATGCTGCCAGACCTGCTGAGTTTTTCCATGTTCCATTCTGAGTCTGGCCAAAGCTTACTCAGAGTTTTGTTTGTCGAGCTGACTCCTGTATCTCTCTTTTTAATCTCTCTGTTCATAGCCAGAAAGTAACAAACACTTTCCAACATGCAGGTTATTGATATGTTTATTTAACAATGGCTCAGACAGGCTAATAAATTTACTTATTACCAATGGGGCTACAGCTCCAAAGTGAGTTCATGGCTGTGTTTATTTGCACCAGATTTCTGATTGGGTACCTTGGAGGACCAGACACACCTAACATTTTGGAATGTGTAATTTGATTCCACCAGCTGTGGAGTAATTCAAGATCTCTGCAATGTGTAATTTGATCCAGACATTGTCACAGAGGAGCTCCAAAGCTCTCAGTGCTAAAGCTACTGCTTTCAGAGAACAGGACCCAAACCTCGGGTTAGGAGCACTCATAACACTCACACAGCTGATTTCAGAGAACACATAACGCTCACGCTGTTGAGTTAAGAGAACCTGCAGAGCTCATACTCCTGGGTTCAGAGAATGCGCAGCTCCACGAGCTCAGAAAACATGAACGCTCCCACAACCGATTTCAAAGAACGCACGATACTCATGCTGTTGAAAACAAAAACAAAAATACCTGGAAAAACTCAGCAGGTCTGGCAGCATCTGCGGAGAGAAACACAGTTACCATTTCGAGTCCAAATGACCCTTCAACAGAACTAAGTAAAAATAGGAAGAGAGGTGATTAAGGGGGGGTGGGACAAGTAGAGCTGGATAGAGGGCCAGTGATAGGTGGAGATAACCAAAAGATGTCACAGACAAAAGGACAAAGAGGTGTTGAAGGTGGTGATATTATCTAAGGAATGTGTTAATTAATGGTAGAAAGGACGAGCAAGGTACAGATAGCCCTAGTGGGGGTGGGGTGAAGGAATCGAAAAGGTAGAGATAAAACAATGGATGGAAATACATTTAAAAATAATGGAAATAGGTGGAAAAAGAAAAATCTATATCAATTATTGAGAAAAAAGGGGGGATCGGAAAGGGGGTGGGGATGGAGGAGAGAGTTCATGACCTAAAATTGTTGAACTCGATATACAGTAAGGCTGTAAAATGCCTGGTCGGAAGATGAGGTGTTGTTCATCCAGTTTGCGTTGAGCTTCACTGGAGCAATGCATCAGGCCAAGGACGGACATGTGGGCATGAGAGCAGGGTGGAGTGTTGAAATGGCAAGTGACAGGGAAGTCTATGTAATGCTTGCAGACAGACCGAAGATGTTCTGCAAAGCGGTCCCCCAGTCTGCGTTTGGTCTCTCCAATGTAGAGGAAACCGCATTGGGAGCAACGAATGCAGTAGACTAAATTGAGGGAAGTGCAAGGGAAATGCTGCTTCACTTGAAAGGAGTGTTTGGGCCCTTGGTGATGAGAGGGAAAGTAAAGGGGCAGGTGTTGCACCTTCTGCGGTTGCATGGGAAGGTGCCATGGTACGGGGTTGAGGTGTAGAGGGTGTTGGAGGAGTGGACCAGGGTGTCCTGGAGGGAACAATCCCTGTGGAATGCCACCGGGTGCGGGGGGAGGGGGGGGGGGGGCGGGGATGAAGGGAAGATGTGTTTGGTGGTGGCATCATGCTGGAGTTGGTGGAAATGGCGGAAGATGATCCTTTGAATGTGGAGGCTGGTGGGGTGATAAGTGAGGACACGGGAGACACTATTATGTTTCTGGGAGGGAGAGGAAGGTGTGAGGATGGATGCGCAGGAGCTGGGCCGGACACGGTTGAGGGCTCTGTCAACCATCATGGGTGGAAAACCTCGGTTAAGGAAGAAGGAAAACATGTCAGAGGAACTGTTTTTGAAAGTGGCATCATCAGAACAGATGCAACAGAGGCAAAGGAACTTAGAGAATGGGATGGAGCCCTTACAGGAAGCGGGCTGTGAGGATCTGTAGTCGAGGTAGCTGTGGGTGTCGGTAGGCTTGTAATGGATATTGGTGGACAGTCTATCACCAGAAATTGAGACAGAGAGGTCAAGGAAGGGAAGGGAAGTACCAGAGATGGACCATGTGAAAATGATGGAGGGGTGGAAATTGGAAGCAAAATTAATAAATTTTTCCAGGTCCAGACGAGAGCATGAAGCAGCACCGAAGTAATCATCGATGTACCGGAGAAAGAGTTGTGGTAGGGGGCCGGAGTAGGACTGGAACAAGGAATGTTCCACATACATAAAGAGACAGGCATATCTGGGGCCCATGCAGGTACCCATAGCCACACCTTTTATTTGGAGGAAGTGAGAGGAGTTTAAGGAGAAATTGTTCAGTGTGAGAACAAGTTCAGCCAGACGGAGGAGAGTAGCGGTGGATGGGGATTGTTCGGGTCTTTGTTCGAGGAAGAAGCAGGGAGCCATCAGACCATCCCGGTGGAGGATGGAGGTGTAGCGGGATTGGACATCCATGGTGAAGAGAGGCGGTAGGGGCCAGGGAACTGGAAATTGTTGATATGATGTAGGGTGTCAGAGGAATCACGGATGTAGGTGGGAAGGGACTGGACAAGGGGAGAGAGAATGGAGTCAAGATAGCAAGAAATGAGTTCCGTGGGGCAGGAACAGGCTGACACGATCGGTCTGCCGGGACAGTCCTGTTTGTGGATTTTGGGTAGGAGGTAGAAGCGGGCCGTCCAAGGTTGGGAGACTATGAGGTTGGAAGCTGTGGAAGGAAGATCTCCAGAGGAGATGAGGTCAGTAAGAGTCCTGGAAGCAATGGTGGGGTCATGGTTCAGGGGGAGGTAGGAGGAAGTGTCTGCGAGTTGACGCTCAGCCTCTGCGAGGTAGAGGTCAGTGCGCCAGACAACAACAGCACCACTCATGCTGTTGAGTTCAGAGAGCACCCAAGTGATCACGCTATTGAGCTCAAAAAGCGTGCAGTGCTTGCGAGTTTAGAGAACATGCAGTCTTCACACAGCCTAGTTTGGAGAACATGCAGTACTTGCACTATTGATTTCAGAAATGCACAGCACTTGCACTCCTGAATACAGAAAATGCACCCTGTACACTGTTGAATTCAAATAAGGGCTTAGGTGATGGAGGGATTTTAACATGAGGGTGAAAATTTTTAAATCAAGATGTTGGTATACCATGAGTCAATGGCAGTTACAAGAACGGGGGTTATGGATGAACAAGACTTGATGCAAGTTACAATACATGCAGCAAAGTTTTAAATGAGCACAAGTTCATTGAAGGTGCAAGATGGAAGACTGACCATGGGAACACAGGAATAGTCGAGTCAGGAAAATAACACACAAGTGTATTGTCATGCGTGTGCTTGGGCCAACGCAATGTAGTGTCATTTTCTTAAACAAAAGGTAACTCATTCTCACGGTGCGGACCAGGCCAGCATTTGTTGCTTTTTAGAAGCTGTTGGTGAGCTGCCTTCTTGAACTGCTGCAATCTGTGGGGTGTTAGGTCTTCGACCCCATGACAATGAAGGAAATGATATATTCCCAAGTCAGGATGGAATGTGAGTTGGAGAGGAGTTTAGATATGCTGGTATTACTATGTCCTTCCAGATAGTGGAGGTTGCAAGTTTGGGAGGTGCAGTTGAAGAAATCTTGGTGAGTTGCTGTAGTGCACCTTGTGGCTCGTACACACTGCAATCACAGTGAGTTTGTGGTGGAGTGGGTGTTTTGAGTGGTGGATGGGGTGCTGGTTTAGCAGACTGCTTTGTCTAGTTTCTTAAGTTCCTTGAATGTTATTGGAGCTGTACTCATCCAGACAAGTGCAGAGTATTCCATCACATTCCTGACTTATATCATTTGGGATATGGAAAGACTTTGGGCAATCATGACCTGGACTCCCAGCCTCTGACCTGCTTTTGTAGCCACAGTATTTCTGTGCTGGTCTAGTTAAGTTTTTGGTCAATGGTTACCCTCATGACATTGGGTATAGCTGAGTAACAACAAGGGGCAGAAAACATTAGTGAAAATAGTTTATAGACCCCCCTAATGGCCTCTGAAGTGTTGGGCAGATTGTAAAGCAGAAAACTAGCAAACACTAATCAAGCAAGAAGGCTTAGTTGGCTTGGTCTTGTGCACTGGATGGAAGATGGCCACATCCCCAATAATATGCTATATGCGGAGGTAACCTGTGCCAGGAGACCAACAGGGCACCCAAAACTCAATTCAAGCATACTGGAAGGAACATAAAAGCCTTCAACATCAATCACGAAAAGTGGGAAATTTTAACTGACGATTAATGTAAATGATAGCACCATGGAAATTGCCACCATGATGACATGTGATTTCAGAAGCTCCAAAGCAGATGCCAGCCCTGCAAACAAAGCATCAGCAGAGATCATCTGCATCACAAGCAAGGGACAACATCATGTGTGACACTTGAGCCAGACTTTGCCTTCGTAGAATTGGCTTGTTCAGCCATCAAAAGAGGTGCAGCAAATTAACTCATCTGATCTCACCAAAGTCTGAGGCTGCATTCCCATCATCTCTTGCAGATGGAAGGATGTCAATTACCAAAATCAAACTGAAAATTAGAGGTACATGTAACAAAGCTAATACAAGAATCATTAGGGTTTTGCTTCTTATATAGAATGGGCAAATTAAACTTACAATAATAGTATGAAAGAGACGTTCACAAAACGTATATGATAGTTTTCTGGATCGGTACATCAAAAAGCCAACTATGGAACATGCTACTTTAGATTTAGTATTGTATAATGAGAAATTAATAGACCTTATTGTAAAAATTTCTGTCAGAAAGAGTAATCATAATACAGTATGATAGGATTTTATGCTGGATTTGGGAATGATTTAGTTATGTAAAAATCTAGGGTTGTAAACAAAGCAGACTAGGTAGGTATGGGGGCAAGTTGGATGAGGTATTTTGGGAAACGGGATTAAAAAATATGACAGCAAATAAACAATGGCAAACTTTTAAAGAATACATTCATAATTTGTAACAAATATACATTCCCTTAAAAAATAAAAGTTCCATGGGGAGAAAAGGTAGAACTGTGGCTAATGACAATTTTGAAGATAATAAAGCAAGTTTATCTGAAACTGCCAGCCTTTTTAAATACTCAAATGGCCAATTTGCCTTCTAGGAGCAGTTGGCTGCTCACCCGTGTTTCACCTCTGTTGAACCAAGTTGTGGCGAATTTGATGTTTTTAAACTTTTGACATCTCACCAAACCGGCCCGTGTTTCCAGTTTAAAATTCACTGTAGAGACTTTGGTAGGGAAGCCCATGTTGTTCCTTCTACTGTCACTCTATAAGCAATGAACAAAACAAACTAATTCACCTGCCAATGTACTATATTTTTGCAGGGCTATTAAATTGTAATCCATCTAATAGCTTTGCGATTGGGTAATGCTTTCAGTATTTCCACAGTATGTTTCACATCTTAAGATAGTTGTCTGTATAACTGCTGAGCTTACAGCTGCAGAAAGGTTAATGTTACAGCTACAGGCAGAAAAATACATTGTAGTGTTGCAGGTTATGAAATTACTGTTGCAAAGTTGGTTGAACTCTTATGAAATAATGGCCTGCTCTACCGTGTATTAATTTGCTCAGGTTCACATATTATTCTCTCACTATTATTAACTTGTTAGAGTTGAAAGGATTCACTTTGCGCTAAACGATTGCTGCCCTCCAGCAGTGGCACTCTTCAAAATGTAAAGCATTTGAAAACTAAGTTTGTTTTAGGGTGCAGGAGCAATGTTTTTGTGAAGATCCAAGGTGAGAGTATTATTCCTTTCCCAAGTCAGTTGGTGAAGTATGAAACTAAACACAAATACTTTTCTGATTACAGGTTTATTCATAGAATGCAGCACTACATATGCCAGCTTCCTCAGCACTCTTTATAAGTGCTTAAAGTATTTAATTAAACAATGCCCTTCACCTTAGTGTAACTTATTATAATTAACATATTGTTAGCAGGAGATTCAGTGGCAGCAAATAAATTCCATTTTGCTATCCTTTATCGGTACCAATTTCTCTCAATGCGGCCATCAGTAATGTTGCCCCAAAAATATGCTTTCATCCCAAACTGAGAAGACCACACATACTACATGTATTAATGTGAGGTTTCTAGTTTGCATATCAATAATTCTCGTAACGCCTGAAGTTAACAACTTGCATTGAATTATAGACTATCTTATCCTTTGGACTGATGCCCAATTGAAACTGAATTGAACTGGTCAAGAAATCTAATTTTCCTCGAAATTCTTGTGCTAGTTTTTAACTTTGGGCAATGGTTTAAAAGTGATTGGAAACTGGCGGTTCATTTTACATAGATTCATTTTTTTACTTCCATTAAAGTCAACAGAAATAAAATTAAGGAAAGCTGTAAAACCGGATGCTACTTCAGTATCAACCATTTTACAGTATTGAACATCAAAATCTACCCCCTTGTATCCAGTGGAAAAACTTGTATTCTGTATTGTCAGGCTGCATTCAAACACATTAGTGAGAAAACAGTGATCTGTTTCATTGTACCACCCAGTACATTATTAATTTATGAACAAGAATGGAAATCTCAAAGGAACCACACTTTTATTCTGCAAAATGTATTCTGCTTATCCAGTGAAGAGGATAATATTCGAGACAGAAGTTGCACAACTTTAGTCCTAGATGAGACCCATGGTGACAATGAGCAACTAAGCGTAGATCTGTACTCCATATACTGTGTGTGTTTGTGAATTTCAGAATCCTGTCAGCTGACCGAAGTGATTTTTCAGGTTTTGAAACATCACAGTAGGATGTAGGTTAGTAAAAGATTGTAAGGAATAAGATTCAAAAAGAAATGTTACATTGCAACCAGAGATGAAATTTGGACCTTAAATTAGCGTGTTAACTCTGCATTGTATATATAAATGTTTCTAGCTTTTTGCATGAACAATTATGTATGTCTAGTGCAACTTCAAACACTCTTAAAAGACCAGGATTCATTACCCACAATTATCAGGCTATTCATCATGTAGAGCAGTTTGCTGTAAGGTCACTATTTGGCCAATAACATTTTGTTGTGTCTTTCCAAAAGTATGACATTTTTATAAAGATTTGCCTTAGTGTTAGAAAAAGTGATCTGTGCTGGGTAACAGATCTATTGCAGTATTTTATACAATGTCCTAGGTGGAAATAATTCCATTAAGTGCCCTTCAGAAATGTTGACAGGTGTCACAAATTTTGGACCACCTATACCCATCTTCAAAAAAATACTGTTCTGTTAAGAGTGCAGTCTTTTTGACAGGTGGTATCCATTATGCAATATATTGAGTAAAATGGATTTTGGTCACTGTATTAGCATTATGACTTAAAAGAGCAGGGTTTTTTTTTAATGAACAACTTACTGTTTAAATAGCCCTTATTGGTGTGCATACTCAAGGAATAGCAATGTCCTTTAGGCATGACGTTTACTTTTATTGCTTCAGGGTCATCAAGCACAAAAGTTTATTTAGAATGCTTGCACTTGGAGGGAGATATTCTGAATGATGAAATTCTGAACCCTGTCCAGTTTCCAGTGACACTGCTAATATCGGACAATCAACCGAATACTAAGAGGAAAGAGTATATTATAGCAGTTATTGCTTTTATTCAGTTTTTTTCCCTTTACTTTCTTTAAATGAAAGATGGGCGGGCACAATAATTCATAGCAGAAATCCACATTGCAGTTAAGGATGATTTCTCGTAATTGTATTTATTTTCTTAAATTATCACTGTAATTTGACAAAGTCCAAATTAATATATAATTTATGGTCCCAGATGTTGAGACGTAATTAAGAAATCAATATTTTATACAAATCAAAAAGTCATGGTAGTAATTTTAGGATTAATTAAATAAATATGAGTGGAAAATATTCATCTTCCTTGACTGTCAGCTTCATTAATCAGCCCAAGTAGCCTAAATGGATTTGGCTCGAGGGAATGTCCCCAGTCATATGGCAGTCCAGTGTAGTCACTCCTATCATTTGTCACCCACATCTTGCAGAGCCTGCGGAGCCACAGCATCTCTTGAGGTTGTATGATGGAATTTTGTTCAGAAGTTTGGTTGATCTTCAAATTTTGCTTACCCTGAATATGGAATTTTCGTCAGAATTCAGCATGACCCTTTTGGACAGCACTTTCCAATTGCAGAGCACTCTATTGTAGTGGGATAGGAGGGCAAGAGAAAATCCAACAAAAAAGATTATCTCTTGTGGCTTTGCTGTAGTTTCTGGCCATGCCAGTGTAGTGATCTTCAACCTGGAAAAGAAAATTGTCATTTCAGCTATGATGCAGGATATAATCAGAAAATGTTGGTTTATAAAATCAAAACCTAAATTAGAGTCTAAATTATAATTAAAGCTTAAAGCCTAAGTTATATTAATACCCATTTCAGCATATTTAAGTTCCTGGAAGATTGAATTCTTAATTGGACTGCTGGGGCATAATTGGAGGTGTTTTTATTAAGGTGTTGGATTATATTTTATAACAAATTAACTGAGGTGAAAATGTTATGGATCATTATTCAATATTCTTACACAACAATTCCAGCTAAAGTAAGACCTGATTATTTCAAATGAATGGCCTGCCATGGCCCTACAGTGGAGGCAGTGGCATAGTGGTAATGTCACCGGACCAGTAATCTAAAGGCCCAAGCTAATGGTCTGGAGACACGGGTTCAAATCCCACCATGGCAGTTGGTGGAGTTTGAATTCAGTTAATAAATCTAGAATTAAAGAGCTAATCTCGGTAATAATGACCATGAAACGATTGTTGTAAAAACCCATCTGGTTCACGGAAATCTACAGACTCCAGACCCACAGCAATGCAATTGACTTTTAATTGCCCTCCGAAATGGTTTGTCAAGCCACTGGATGGATCATCTGGCATTGACCGAGGCACTAGGAACGACAACAGCAACCCCAGCTGATCCTGCAAAGTCCTCCTAACATCTGGGAGCTTGTGCCAAAATCAAGAGAATGGTCTTAGAGACAAATAAAGCAACAGTCTGACATTGTCTATAAGGCACGTGAGTATGACTATGTTCCAGACTCCTCCATCACTATCCTTGAGTATGTCCTGTCCCATGGACAAGACAGTCTCACCAGAGGTGGTGGTACAGTGGTATACAGTCATAAGGGAGTTGCCCTGGGAGTTCTAAACATTGACTCCCAATGAAGCCTTAAGGCATCAGGTCAAACATGGGCAAGGAAACCTCCTGCTGATTACCTCCTATCATTCCCCTTCAGCTAATGAAGCAGTATTCCTCCATGTTGAACACCACTTGGAAGAAGCACGAAGGGTGGCAAGGGGACAAAACGTACTCTGGGTGGCGGACTGCAATGTCCATCATCAAGAGTGGCTCAGTAGTACCATTACTGACCCAACTGGCCAAGATCTAAAGGACATAACTGCTGGAATGCGCCTTTGGCAGGTTGCTGAGGGAACCAACAAGAGGAAAAAACCTACTTACCTCATCCTCACCAATCTACCTGTCGTAGGTGCATCTGTCCATGTCAGTATTGGTAGGAGTGACCACTGCACGGTCCGTGCGGAGGCAAAGTCCCAGTTTCATATTGAGAAAACTACCAAGTTGTGTGGCACTACCATTGTGCTACATGGGATAGATTTCAAACAGATTACCAACTCAAAACTGGGCACCCATGAGGCGCTGTGTGCCATCAGCAACAGTAGAATTGTATACCTCATGGCCTAGCATATCTCCCATTCTACCATTACCATCAAACTGGGGGATGTAAAGGAGATATCTTTTCCCCCCTAATGTTACTGTGGGATACTGAAGCAGGCTTATGGGGACTGTGTGCATATGTGTGTGTTTGTGTCTAGTTTAATTAAACTACAGACGGTCAGACTACAAGGTTGGAATCATCAAGAGGGCTTAGGTGTATAACAGGCATTTGAAATGGAGATGAGTAAGCTAGGATGAAGTCTCAGCAGATACAGTGTGAATGGAATTTGCATTCTTAGAAAAGTTGAGAGTTTGTTTGATTTGCAAAGGGATATGATAAGATGTTTACAACTGGCAAGAAAAATAAAGTGGTTATTAAGTTTATTTTTCCTGAAAGTGTTGGCCATAATGACAACATGAAAGATTTTTATATCTTGTGAAAAGTAACTTCCAAAGCAAGGATGCAACAATGGGATTTACAGATCAAAAGGGAGAAAATATATTTAAAGATGGAAAGCTGTATAAGGTGTGGCCGTGTGAGACCTTGAAATGTGCACTGTGTGAAACAGACTTGTGGAAAAAGCCTCTAGTCACCCTGGAGAAGTTTGCTGATCCAGTAACCAAGGTTGTGTTAAAAGCCTTTGGAATTCCATTGTCAAATGAGAGGGAGAAAGAAGCTGTGAAATACCTCCCTTATTGCAACAGTGGGTGCATGTGGTAATTTTGCTGGATGTTTTATAGGTTACAAACCTACTTAGGCTGTTGCCTGAAAGGGGTGTGTAGTTGGGAGTACTTAAGTAGAAATCTTGTGGAACTGTTATAATACTATATGTAACTGTGTAACTGTAATCTTGTGTGTTTAAGTTTTCTTTTTTTAATAGATGTTTTAATTTAAACTTTAAAATCTCTAAAGGTGGTAGTGGACTCATTACTTCTGACTTCAGTTCACAAACCTTCTTGTAATAAATACAAATTGCAAAATCGTTGTAGTAGTGTGACCAAGTTTCCTTTTGGGATTTGATCAGCCCGGCAAATACCACCTGCCATATCAACAGGGATCAACCCTGGTTCAATGAAGACTGTAGGAGGGCATGCCACAAGCAGCACCAGGCATATCTTAGAATGAGGTATCAACCTGGTGAAGCTACAACACAGGATTACTTGCAGATCAAACAGCGAAAGCAGATGCTATAGACAAAGCTGAGTGATCCCACAACCAATGATTAGATCAAAGCTCTGCAGTCCTGCCACATCCAGTTGTGAATGGTAGTGGATGGACAATTAAACAACTAACAGGAGGAGGTGGCTCCACAAATATCCCCACTTTCAATGCTGTGGGAGCCCAGCACATCAGTGCAAAAGACAAGGCTGAAGCATTTGTAACCACCTCCAGCCAGAAGTGCCAAGGAATGATTCATCTCGACATCCTCCTGAGGTCCCCAGCATCACAGATGTCAGTTTTCAGCCAATTCAATTCACTCCACATGATGTCGCAAAACAGCTGAAGGCACTGGATACCGTAAAGGCTATGGGCCCTGACAACATTTCAGCAATAGTACTGAAGACATGTGCTGCAAAACTAGCTGCACCCTTAGCCAAGCAGTTCCAGTACAGCTACAACACTGGCATCTACCCAACAATGTGTAAAATC